>NC_046286.1:55098992-55458992 GCF_004115265.2 Rhinolophus ferrumequinum | reverse complement strand
TTTTTTTCTTTGTTTTGTTTTTTTAATCAAAATGTCTGTTGTAGTTCACTTATTTTTATTATGCTTTTCAAGAAGCCATCTTTAGGCAGGCATTAAAAATGATTCAATTGATTCAGAGAATACTGATTTCTACGGAAGATTCAGAGACTAGGGACATACACAAAAGGCTTCTTTTGCGGGCTAACAATCTCCAACCTGATCCATTATCTACCAGCATGGGAAAATCATAAGACATTATTTTGCATTCAAATCAGTTACCATTTTATTGTTAGCCTATATACTGCTTCCTTCAGGAATCTCATTTTCACAAGTGAAAATAATGAGAAAAAAATACGATGTATGCAAATATGAAGTCTACAATTATGATCTGCTAAAGGCTTTTTTCATAAAAGCATCAGAACTTCTGAGTAAGCAAACATATTTTTCCTTCCAAACAATCAAGTTTTTTTTGTTGGTTTATATTTTGTTCTTTATGAAGCATTCTTATTACCTGGGTTTAAAGTGACAGTGGATGAAATGTATTTGGATAGCTTTTTCATGCTGCGCATAAAGATCTCATCTACAACCATTCTCTGTACTTTCCATAATAACCAGTCAAATTCATAGGTATTGGCTGTGATACTTGAGTTGTAGTGTTTAGACGGCCAAAGAAAAAACTGCTTCAGTCCTTCAGTGTAAGCTCACCTGGTCAAGGTGTACTAGGTAAACAAAATGGAATGGCTGTTTTGTAGTTTTGCAACAACTGAGTACTATTCCCTAAAACAGTCTTCAAATTTTACTACATATTTAAAGATTTTCATGATAAAATGTTGGAGAGAAAAAAAGGTCAAATATACGCATATTCATACAGTTAACCTAATAGTATTCCTTAATTCTATACCTTTGAATTTCTGAAAGTCAGACTCTTAAACCTCTCTGCCTTGATCCCTAAGTCCTAGTTACATCTACTTAATTGACCAATGTCCCCGATTTTGCCTCGTGGCATCCAGGACACTGCCACCTACAACCTATGCAAAACAGCAGTGAGGTTGCATGGATAGGGCCTCCTCATGTCTCCAGAGAAATATCCCTCCAATTGACTTCCTGCATTTCTAAAAGCAGGCCACCTCATTTTTGTGTTAGAGCTGCCACTAGTCATCAACACAGAGGTTATTCAGAATTTTGTCAAGTGCCAGGTACCTCTCGGAGTTCCTTCACAGAAGCATCTAAATGTGTTGTATCCACCTGGTTCTCAGTATGGACATCCTCTTCAGCTTTCCACTTACAGTCCAACCAGTCCTTAGAGCATCATCCTCCAAGCTTTTCCCAGTTTCAGTCTTTCCTTTTGACGTAGCACCAGTTTCAAGATCCTCTCAGGTATGTCTGTTGATTATGAGGACGTGTTCAAAGCATCTCTGCAATACAAAATAGCTCTAGAACCTATTTTGAGTGGTTATAGTCTGCAGTTTCAAAATGGCTGCACACAGTGGGAAAGGGTACCACAAGGAAGATGAGACACCTGTACTATTGATTAAACATTCAACCCACATTTACTGAGCCAAGAATCTTCTGTGTTGGCCAGTTTAAAAAATGTAGTTTTGCCTAACAAGCTTATGGTGACTCTCAATGAATTCTAATGTAAAGATTTTATTTGAAGTATAAATTTCAATTTGTAATTTTTAATTGTTTTTATTTTTATCCAAGTACCATATTCACATAACTTTAAAAGTCTGATGGTATTATAAGCCTTCTGATAAAAATTAGCAGTGTCCAACCCAATGCAATTCCACTTGAAATTTATAAAAAGAGGCAGCCTATAAGTCAATTCTCTCAGCTAATTATTTTGTAATTAAGAATATATTGTTTGTTTTGGTGGACAAATATTTTAAGGTGCTTAGTATGTCCTTGAAACTTTCTAAGTGCTTTACAATATTAACTCATTGAGTCCTCAGAATAACCTACAAAGCAGCAATTCCTACCTGCCAGGTAGAAAACTGAGGCAGAGAAAGGTCAAGTAACTTGCCTATGCTGAGTAGGTCATAAAGCCAAGATTCTAACACAGTCAAGTCTGGTTCAAGCCCATGCTTATAACCACAATAATGTATACATAGTTCTAAGTAATAGTCTTGGACTGCTATTTATTATTATTATTTTTTAACTTTGATAATATTGATTTTTTGTGATGGAAAATTAGGATAACATTCCACAAAAATCACAAGTGCAAATGTACACAAAAAAGACAAATGCACACATATTAAACACCCCCATAACTAAAATATTAAGATAGTTTTGATAAAATACCATCCAGTTAACATTTTTATAACTGCTGATCCATGCATTGCAATTTTATCACATTTCCTTTCTTGCATAGATTTTGTTTTCACGATTTAATTTTTCAAGAAAATTCTCGGATCTTTGGCTATTTTATATTTTATTGGGTTAGTCATCTGAAATAGACCTCATCCTTATGATCTTAATAGGTTTAGCTCTACCCTATTTCCCAACTTAAACTGTTTTTTTGGAAGATTCACTAACTATACATGATGAAGAGGTTAACCATCCAGGGCCTCCTACATCATAATTGGCACATAAAATGCTGGTAAAGAATGCAGTCTTAACTGAAGGACTACATACACTGCCTTTTTTATAAGCATATTTCTTCCCTTTTATTAGCAGATATTTTATTACTAAACTTACTGAAATTGAAGTTATGCACATTTGCACGACTAATGCTGACCAGGCATCTAGGAAACTCTAGAATTTCTACAATTCTAGTTCGAAGAACATTCCCACTCCGACCCCCAATCCCGTATCGAGAAGCCCCAGAATGCTTGAAAAGGGCAACTAAAGAGCACTTACCTATAGCTCCTTTTACTTTTCAAAAAAGAAAAGTCAAGTCAGATCTATTTTATAGCTTTTATCAAGCTTTGGAAGTCACCAAAACATACAAAGAAAGAATTACGGGGGAAATAAGATATTTAATTCAAAATTGGTAGGTGGTAACATAAGGAAAGTAACACTATTAAAATCAGAGGTACATTAAATAACTAAATGCATAGTAGTGCTGGAAGTATTTCCAAATTTGTTGAAAGTTAACTACTGTATTAAATTGTACATAATTTTAATTGGAATAACGTGCTTTAACAAGTAAGTAAAATTTATAATGCAATTGATAATTTTTTTAAAAAAAATCTGCAAATTTCTTGAAAAAATCATTTGTAAATAACCCCCCTTAGCTGTGTTACTTCTTTAAAAACTTACATTTTAAATAATGCATAAATAAACTTGTATTTAGTCTGCTTCCTAATAAACATAAACCCTGAAACAGTGAAGCCTCTATTCATAACACCAAATTAAAATAACTACATGGTTTTAAAATAAAATATTTTAACAAGCTCACATGTCAGCTATTCAGCCTTTCTCCTTCCTCAAAATCACCTTTCAAATTTCAACTTGAAAAGTAAAACAGAAAGCAAATCTTAAATATATATTGATAAGAAGTTTGAAATTACAATATATTTCCATTTATGTGAGAAGTTATCAGAATTACAAATCCCAACATTTTATTTATAGATAATTTATTCGAGACCATATTTTTATAACTACCTCACCCACTATGGAGAAGTTCAGTAGAATTTAATCTTGTATTCAAAGCCCAATATTCCTGTGGTGCAAGCTTTGAAAATATTAACATTTTCCCCCGTATCAGCTCAACACAGTAACAAAAAATAAACCACATAGCATAATTCATTCTGTCAGGAAGGAATCCATCAAGTCATCCTCGACAGCAGAGACTCAACAATAGGACATGAGTAATGGATCAGGCTCAGGAAACTACCGAAAAGGTTCAAATCATAGTATACATAGCAAATTGGCATTAAAAAAGAAAAAAAAAGAAGAAGGCAGCAGGTAACTGACAAGTAAGTGATCTACACATGCATTCTGCATCCTTTGTATAGACTAGAACTTTTAGGTACAGAATAAAGAGGGTAAATTTAATGAATTCATCAAAAAAGAAAAAAAGATTTAAAAAAAGAAAATCAGAGGACTGTATTCGATAAATTTTCAGCAAATAAACAAATAATTTTAAGGTTTTGATATCAGGTCTCGTTTCCTTACAACTGACCCCTAAAACTAAATATATTGATAAGTTTCATAGGCTTCATCAACAAACACAGGCTTATGCCAGTCCTATTTCTAACCTGACAGGAGCAGGTAATATATCTTGTGAGGCTGGTACACTTGATGGAGGTACAATTCTAAGTTCAGATCCAGTTATTCAGCAAGAGCTGCAAGTCTTTGGGTTACCTTCTTTCCCTGGTCCCACCCCACCGACAGCTTGAGTTATCTTTTTAGATAACAGACCTGGGATCTGGGAGATGAATCGGAGTGAGGTTGCTTTCCCAGTATGTGCCGTGCATACTCGTATTAGTGAGTGGGATTCTACCAAGTCCTATGGTTCTGTGTTGCCAAGTTCCACCTTGACAATAAATAGAAGCAACAACCGTAGAAATGACCATTCTAAGAACTCAATGTAATTACTCTGAAGATTTATATGTATTTCCTTAAAAAGAGGAATTGTATGCAACTTACAAAAAAAACATTTACAATGTAAGAATAGATAAAGAATAAACTAACAAGATATGAATAAATTTCCTACTCTGGTTATAATGGAATAACACAATCTAGACTCACCCTCCTAATGTAAACAATTAGAAAACAGGACAAAACACTGTTATCAGACAACAAGTAGCACACACTACAAGAAATCTACTTTAAATATAAAGATATGGATAAATTAAACATAGAAAGATATACAATGCAAAAACTGTTTTAGAAGCTGTTTTAATATCAGATATAGTAGACTTCAGATCAAGGATTTTTACTTTCTTTAAATGAAGAGTAGTGATGATGAAACCAAATCAGAAATGGCATAATAGAATCTTTGGCATCTATCCAGCTAGTATCCCAGGTTATAATAGAAACAAAAAATGGGAGGCTAAGAAGCAGAGGCACACAAGGCACTAATAGGAAAGAGGAAATAAGGATAAGGAAAACATAGGCTGTAGAGACATGAATTATAAATGCAAAGGGTAACGACTATTCCCAACCTCATCTTTTTCCATAGAAGGAATTCCTGAAATAAAACTTTTCAAAAGTTCCATATAGAAAGGACTTTCTATAGATTTCAGATTCTAAGAAACTTATGAGCCGGTCACTAGCCTACCTATAATGTAAATTCAGAATGTATCTAGAAACAACTATAAGACATAAAATTTTAAAGGCACTTCAGATTTCACTTACGAGACTACCCATATTAGAGAAAAACAGAAAAATCAACATCAAAATGTGTGGGATGCTGCTAAAGCAGTGCTTAGAGGGAAACTTACATCTTTATGTGATTATATTAGAGGACAAAAAAGTTCTAAAATATATTATTTAAGATTTCACCTTAATAAATGAGAAAAAGAAAACCAAATTAAACCCAAAGCAAGTAAAGAAAGAAATAATACAAATAAGATCAGAAATCAATGAAAGAGAAAATGTACAAAAGACAGAGAAATTCATTGGATAGAAAACTAATTCTTCAAAGTATTCAATGGAATCGACAAACATCTAGCAAGAATGATCAAGAAAAGAGATGAAAGACAAATTAGCAATATCAGGCATAAAGGAAGGAATGTCATACTTTTTACATTCATCAAAAGGATAAGAAAACATTATGAACAACTTTATGACAATATATTAACAATTTACATAAAATTAATTACAAAACGTAAGTTACCAAAACTAACTCAAGAAAAAATAAATAACTATTGCCTGATATCTATTGAAAAAATTAAAATTATAAAAACTTTTCACAAAACTCCAAGCCTATCAGGTTTTAATAAAGAAATAATACAAATGGCATATAAAACCTTTGAAAAAGACGAGGAGGAAGCATTTTCCAAATCATTTTATAAGGCTGCCATTACCCTGTTACCAAAAGCAGATAACACATTACAAGAAAAGGAATATACAAATCACTGTCTTTCATAAAATAGAAGCAAAAGTCATTTACAAAACTACAGCAATTCAAAATTCAGAAATACATTAAACCAACTGGGGTTTATTCTCAGAATTAAATATTAATTTAACAATTGAAAAATACGTCAATATAATTCACAGTACTAATAGAATAAAAGAGAAAAATAGATGATCATCTCAATATATGCAGTATTCAACACAATTCAAAAACCACCCATTCATGATAAAAACTCTCAGTAAACTATGACATCAAGGAAAAACCTACAACTAACTTCATACTAATGATTAAAGAATGAGTACTTATCTTAAAATCAGAAATAAGCCTAGGATGTACTTGTGGATGACATAAATCACACTGAAAATAAGTGAGCAACCTAGCAATATGTAAGAAGAAGAATACCTCAATACCAAGTAGGATTTATCCTGTGAATGCAAGGCTGGCTTGACATTCAAAAATCAATGTAATCCATCATATTTACAGACAAAGAAAAGGAAAACCATCTGATAATCTCAACTGATACCAATAAAACATTTGACAAAATTCATCATCTATTCATGATCTGTAATGAAGAAGAGAACTTCCTTAGCCTGATAAAAATTATCTCTGGAAAAAAAAAAAACCCTTATGGCTAACATTATACTTAATGATGAAACACAAACATTAGATGCTTTCCTACTAAAATTAGTGACAAGTCTTGAATGATTTTTTTTTCCAGAAACATAGCATAGAGTATCTTTCAATAGAGGATTGGATGAAGATGTGGTACATATACAGCGGGTGTCAAAAAAATGTATCTCAAATGAAGTATTAACTCAGTTCCTATACACAAGCATCTAGTGTTTTGGTGGCTTCACATAACCAAAGAACTACAGCATACAGCAGTTAAACAAAGCAAAGAGGATACTTTTCTAAATAGAAAAGACTATTAACAGTATTTCTTCTTTTCTAACCAAAAATCCAAACACCTTCTTAGTTTTCCTACGAAAGGCCATTGCTAAACTGATGCTTCACAAAATGAAGCTAAAACAAAATTATGGAAGTGTAGAGACAGGTAATATAATTTTTCCCCATTCATGTCACAGATGGTGCGATATATATCTTTGAGAAGATTTATCAGAAATAAAACTGGCTTTTTCAAAAGCTAGGAAAAAAATAAATAATTTATTTATGAGGAACTTCAGATAAAAACTCAGTCAGTGTCTTGTGCCAAACGCATTTCAAAATACACTTTTTAATCACTATTCCAAAGCACAGAATTTTGGAAAAATGAAAAACATGCATAAGATCAAGCCTTTCACCATCAACATGACATTTTCCAAAGTGCTGATATCCATGTTCATTATCAGTAGACTCATGGTCTTTACATTTGACAATGGAATCCTTCTGACCTATGTAGATTGTATGTGTGCCTAAAACTAGTTACATGTATAAAATAACTATGTGCTCCATGTATTTAGCACTAACCCTTATACATACACTTTTGACAAGATTAGAAAATAACAGTTTCTTCTCAATAAAGACCAGTTTTGTTTCTGAAAGAGGAAAAATGCAGAGATCCAGTATTAGCACAGTACAAGGCACATGGTAATCACTAAATAAATATTTGTAGAAGGAAGAAATAAAGAAAAAAGGGGAGGGGGAAGAAGGAAAGAATGAGTCAAAAAAAGAGTCTTTCTATCTCTATTCAATATAGATGCTTTGCAGTTATCATAAACAAAGATGAGTCATTAAAAATGAAAGCAACTATTTAGAATGAAGGCAAATTCTTCACAGAAAGCACAAATTTATTACCATAATTTTATTTCAGGTTCTTCTAAATGATTTATTTCCAATCACAAACAAACCTCCATGGGTTTAATTAAATTTTGTTTTGTTTTGTTCTTTCATTTTTTTTAAATTTTTTTTTTAGACTTCTTCCCATAATCATAGTTTTTTCCTTGATTTTCCTTACAGGGAGTTCCAGAACAACAACATTTTGGATTCACTTCTTGCCTGTCACTTCTATACAAAATAAATGGTGTTTGTTGAGAGGAAGAGCTCATCTTCAAATAACAAATTATTTTATTTTATTGATATTTTAAAGATTTGTTTGGCTCTGTCACTTTGCCTCAAGCCTTTCAGGCAATCAGAAAATAATTTAGTGAAGTTTGATATTACCCAAGATAAAGATAAATTGTAATATAGGCAAAGAGTTTGGAAAAAAATGAGGGCATTCTCTCTACAGACTGTGAAGAAGGTGGTGTTTCTTAGACAGGAGGGTCTAGTCCTGTTAAGGGAAGTTTCTCTCTATGGTCTTCTTCCTGTAGCTCACTTAGCTGCTTTCCAATCTAAGTGCAATTTCCCAAGTAGTCTTCTTTATAGGAAAGGCAATGCACTGACTGGCCTAAGTTAATATTAGCAGCAGCAGTAGCACTCTCTCATTGTAAAGGACTAAACTGACCTTCTGGTGCACATTATCTTCTTGTAAGCTTGGGATCTGTAAGTTTTCTTCTGGGACTGGTCACTCTTGAATGACCTAGCCATCCAAATTTCGGAATGGCAGAAAGAAGAAAGGAAACCCTGAAGGACAGAGAAGTAACAACCAGGCTTTTTTGACCATCGACCTATTTCCAGCTTAGGACAGTGTAGTGATTTCTTTTCGCAGGGAGAGCCAGTGTGACTCTAATATCAGCAGGTATGACAGCATCATTTATTTAAAAGATACTTGAGAATTCCCTTAGATTCCTTTTGGTCTTGTATTTGGATGGTTAATAGTGGTAATGAATGAGAAAAATACACCTTCAAAGACATTAGATGGAAGCCAGTGTGCCTAGGATGGAGAGATGCATTATCTAAAATCAACATCTCTTTGCAATCCTTTGTATACAACTGCATAAACAGTATGCAGCAGCAGCTCCTGCTATTCTCTTTACTTAACCAGAAAATATGCAAACTTTTATGTCTAAGTTATTTATTGTGTCATTATTTATAATAGCAAAATATTGGAAATAACATGGTTGCCTATAAATAGAGAACTATTTAAATAAGCTAGGGTACAATATTAGAAAGAAGCACTACGCAGCCATAAATAGGAGCAAGATTTTTATGTTTTGATCTGAAGTGATTGTCAAAATATATTGTTAAGTGAAAAAAGCAAAGTAGATATCAAAGTATAAGACTCTTTTGTGTAAGAAAGGAGAGAAATTCAAATAGATATGTGCATTTGCTTATATTTACAAAATGAAAACACCAGAAAGATAACAAAAAACTAAAAGAAATGGCAACTTATAGGAGGAGAGAGAGATAGGTATACCTTGTTATATAGTTTGACTTTGGTATCATGAAAATGGTTTACATACTCAAAAAGTAGAATAAAAAGAAAAAGTAGTCCATAAAAAATGAAAATAAATTTAAACAAGAACAAAAAAACTGTCAAGTTAGTGGTATAACCATATGAAGGAAGATTTGTATCAAATAGCTTCAGAAGGCAACACTGTTGCTGCATATTCTTAGTGTAATACATGCAAAAGACAAAATTTCTTTTGTTACATCTTTTTGTTTGTCTTAACAATTTCATAACAACGCTTAAAATGTTTTAAAAATCATGCCTGTTTCACATGGCGAGGTGGGGGTGGGGCAAAAAAATGATCATTTTCTGTAAAAGCAGAAATGAAACCAATTGTGAAAATTAAAAAGTAAAATATAATTTTACTCAAAAGCAAATGTCAGTGAGAAAACTACTCTTGTGATCATTATACACATATGTCATCTTTTCAAAATCTTTTTTCCTCGGACACCTACTGCAAAATCTTTTTTACCTCGGACACCTACTGCATTTTCAAAACAGGACAATGCAGGCTGTACCTGCAGCCTTATTAAATTCATGCTTCCCCTGGAAAGAAGTTGCCATCCATACAGCTCTACAACTTTTAAGTGCTATCATGTTTATGAAAGCAAAACAAAAGCTTGTCTAAGAGTCAATTACAATGGAAAAAGTAATAAAAGAACTATCAAATCAATTTCTGGCATATTCAACAACATTTTAAATGTCACTATTAGATCTCTTAGGCCTTTACAAAAGAAGAATGAGACAGGTTTATACAAGTTTAGTTGACAATAAAACAAGCTCCCTTCTGAGTCTTTGCTGGAAACTTTCAAACTGATGTTTATTTTCAGAGTGAACAGTAAACTACATATATATACATATGCATATATATATATATACACATATATATGTGTATATATATATATTATATATACATGGGCATATATATACATATATACACACATATATACACATATGTGTGTGTGTATATATATATTTATATATATATATACACATATATATATATATATACATATATATATATATATATATATATATATATATATAGTTCTTGGCATACAAGAATATTAACTGAAAAGCTGCTTCAAACCTACCATGGCCATCAATGGAACACTACAATTTCACAGTGACTTTAGCTCAGTCTTACATCACATCCTAGGAAGAACGGTGTAAAAGTCAGGGTGTCACCCCAAAGGAGAAGGGCTCCATATAGTCAAGAGGGAGGTTGCCAAAATTAATCAGTGGAAATCCTGTCAGAAAAGAAAAACAACATGGTAGGAGAGAAAAGACAAAACCTGCACTGAATCCGAGGATAGGATGTGACAGAGTAAGAGGCAATCACCTAAGTGGCTGAGAATAGGGAAAAACAGGCCAGGATTGACCAGGATTGTTACGGCGTTGACTCCTAGTGAAGGCAGACATCATTTATGAGGGCCTATAAAGGCAAAAGTCAAGTGAAAAATCACAGGGGAGTTTTCTTTCCCAGAATTCTTTTTTTTTTTACGAGTTACCACTCAAATAAATACATTGTAGAAAAAAAAGTGAAGAAGTGCAAAGATGCAAATTTGTCGCCAACTTGGCAATCTCTCCACTTTCAGAGCCTACCCCGCCATGGGTTCTGATCAATAATACTAACTAAATCTCTATTAAAAGGCACTGTGAACGATAAAATGATGAACAGGACATACCTAGTACTTGACACCAAGAATATCTGATTATTGACATCTGAGAAGGGGACTCTCTCCACTATCTCCAGGCTTCTCCTTTACACACCCACACCCCCAACTCTCCCACTCCCTTCCTCCTCCACTACAGAAATAGTAATCAAACTGGCGAAATTCCAAGATTCCAACTGAGCCAGTTTTTCAATAAGCAGATTAAGTATTGTCTTACATGTGACAACTCAGAAAGTTTACCTCTCATATATCCATTCTTGAGGCTATTCTTCTAACACAACAAAGGATAAAATCAAACAATTCAGGAAATGGTGGGCCTGAGGAAGCAGCAAAGGGAAGCCCCATGATAACCTCAGGGCTTGAGAAAAACTCCATAAATTGTAACCAAAAGGCCTTGAGAAAGAGAGGTTTCCCAAAAAAGGGGGACTTCATGCAACGGCACTATAATTAAGAGCCTACATAAACTTAAGGATATGGCGAAGACTCGTTTTTTTAATCAACAATAAGAAAGAAAGATGTGTAGATTTCAGGGGGAGATAAAAAGGTATATAAAATAATATAACATAGTATGAGATTACACAGTTGTTTGAAGTGTAAAAAAATTCCAATTGACTTTGTTGCTGGGGACATCCTCTTTTGAATGACACAGAAGTCATCATTTTGGATTCATAATGAAGGAAATATAATCTTTAGCAATATTTACACTATTAAAAAATGAAAACATTGTCTACTGGGTTTTTACTTTTATTTATTCATTGGTTCTAATCCAGGCACTATTCTAAGAACTGATTATAATTTATTTAAACAAACTTTTAGAGAAAGCATTAGAAGACTTATTTTGATTACAGAACAAAATTAAATGTAACAGTACTACAGTAGTTACAGCTCAGAGATAGTGGGAAATGTGTATGACAGCAACGGAAGGTAGAGAGAAACTACAAGGGTCTAATAGTGTCAAATTATATAAGTGAGAGTCTGCAGTGATTAAGCTGGAGGAACAAAAAATGAAAGTATAAACACTGTTTAAAGTCCAATAAATAATCAAATTTGGAGTAGAAGGAAAAAGGGAATATAGAATTTGGTGAGTTAAATCTTAATCATACATAGCAGGAAGTCTATAGCTACTGTCTTGATAAAACTGATTATCAAGCAAAAGAATCATGAGTATGTTATTCAGAGGCATAATTAAAGGTTTTCTAAGTTCCTCCCCCCCCCAAAAAAAAAAAAAACTGCTGAATTTTTCATTGATTTTTTGGGTTGAACGTATAAAATTATCTAAGAATAACTGACATATTTTCAATATTAATACACACTTAATAGTGCATATCTATGAACACAATATATATTTATACAGCTTCATATAGTTTTATATTTTTATACAGTTTTAAATTCTACATGAAGATCTTGTGCATTTATTCTTTCAACCATTCAACAAACACTTATTGAGCACCTACTATGTTCCATGCAGTGTGCTAGGCAGATACAGCAGCAAACAAGACATACTATTGATGCAGAAGCTTGAATTTTAAAGGGGGTGTTCTTTAATAAGTTCCTAACAATTTGTATTTTTTGAAGTGATTTTAAATTATATTTTCTTTGCTCTTGTATTATTAGTTTATTATTACTATTATGAAGGAAAGCTATTGATCTTTGTATGCTGATTTTGATATGGCACACTTTCTGAACTCTCCTATTTAATATTTAATTCATTCATTCTTTTGGGGTTTTTTCCCCCTTTTCTAAATTAATTTCTGTGTACAAACACTGTAATAGTTAAACATTTATCATTTATACCCCTCACAGAGTGATAACCCTCCTCCCCGAATCTACTACCCCTCTGACATCACACACAGCCATTACATTTCCACTGCCTCTATTCCTAATGCTGAACTCCACTTCTTATAACTGCATATATATATGAGTATATATATATATATATATATATATATATATGTATGTATATGCATAAAATTATAGTTGACATTCATTATTATTCAGCTTCAGCTTCAGGTGTATAGCACAGTGATCAGGCATCTACAGCATCCCTGAAGTGTTTTTTATGTAAAGTCTTTATCATTACTATCAGTAAGCACTGCAAATTTTTCTCTTTCCCTTCAATCTTTATACCGAATTTGTTTTCTTGTTGTATTATATTGTCTAGCCTGTCTTTTGAAAATACAATTTTGATCATCTCACCTTACTTAAACTCAGTGGCTCCCTACTGATCCAAGACAAAGAAAGAAAACAATTGACCCTATCTTCCTTTTCAGCTTCATCTCTTACCGTACACTCCTCACTCTTCCTATGCCGGACTCCTTTACCTGTGCCTTACAGGTGCTCTGACCCCTCTCCAGTGCTTCTCTTTTTCCTTTCTACATTTGATCTGGTTATCATCCTACTTATCCTACAAATCTCAGATCAAAAATTTCACTTTGTCAAAGACTTTCTCTCTGACCAAACCAAACTTCTTTCCTAGAGGCTCTAATAGGACTTTATTTTACATTTGATCATGAGATTGTTTTATTAATACCTGTATTCCTCTGCTAAGCTGTTAATTAGTCTAGGAACTATAGGTCGGAGAAACAAAAACTATTTTTATTTTTTCTCATCACTTTATCTCAAGCCCCTGATATTATTTCTGGTACATGGCAGAAATTCAACAAATATCAACTTCTTGAATGGATTAATTAAAGTTAGGAATTTTGTTTCTTAAGAGTATTTGAGTGAGTTTTCATGAGATATTATCTATTAAAAATAAAATATTTCAAGTCCACAATTATTTCATTATAAACAAAAATAGCCTTACTAAATTCTATGTGAAAATATATTTTAAACTTATAAAATCTGTTTTACTAAATAGAAAAATGTTAATAAGAAATTGGTTACTTTTTTCCCCCACTAAGTTGTTTCAGTGTAGGAATGTTTAGAAAGAAACAACATAGAGAGAACTTTCTAAACTGTCAACCCTTTTATGTATACAGTATCATAGTAAACACATTTTTCTCATTTCATTTTCAAAATAATCCTCAAGACCTGTATTTATAATTTCTACTTTTAGGTGGCAGAAATGGGACACAGAGCAGTGTACATAATAGCCTCTAATGCAAAATTCTTGAGGGCGTTTTGGAAACCAGTCACTGCGCTTGGAGCTGAAGAAAGGCTACTATCTTCTCCCATCACTCCCCATGTGGTTGTAGGATCTCCTGACTAGCTGGACAGCCAGATGAGGGTAACACCTGCAATGTAGATTGGTTGCCACTCTATAAGAAAATGGAAATATCGGCTCAATTATTGTTATGTTTACTGCATAAAATTTACTTGAATTTTATTAAAATGAGAGTCAGAATCTATGCTTTGTCCTCGGATCCTGCTCTGCCCAAAAGATAGCCAGGGTCCAGGCTTGAATTTCTTCTATTCTTTATGAAGGAGTCTCTCTAGGTAAGATGACTGTGGAGGAAAGTACTGATTAAAATAAATGATCCTGGGGAGGAAAACATGACAGGGTCTGGGGGAAAAAGAGGGCGAGGTGCGATGGTGGTTCCAGAAGAAGAGCTGGGAGTCAGGCCTGGGAATAATTCCTACCCTTTCTCCTCTGTTAACATCCTCAGGGCACAGCCTCCTCACTGTTCATTAGTGGTTTCCTCAGCCCCGTTCTATTTTAAGAGCACTGTAGGAGAAAGCACAACAAGATAAAAACCCAAATTGGATGAAATGACTAATAAATAAAAAAGAAGATGCAGAACCTCCCTAATAACTTGAGATCTTTCCTAAGGGTTCCCCCCCCCCAACCCTAGGGTTTTAAACAAGTGAGGGATGTGGTCAAAATCATTTCTATGTGAAAATACATAAATTCAAAAGAAAATTCTAATTCAGCATGTAACCCTGAGTAGGTCTCAAGACGTAAATGATTTAAAAAGTTAGTAAACACAGAGAAAGAGAGAGAGAGAGAGAGAGAGAGAGAGAGAGATTTCATTCCTTGAAAACAGCACACTATAACAGAAAAATTAAACACTGTATTTCAAAAACCAGAGTATCAACCAACTCTCCATATTCTCCACAGTTCTCTGGAGGCTCCTGACCCAGTGGCAGGCCTGTTCTGGCCCTAGGCAGAGGGCAGCCTTACCCCTCCCAAGAAGAAGCATCCCCAACTCCAAACCTGAGCCATACTAGCACTGTCTAAAGGCAATTCCTATTTAGGAGCTCATTTCAGAGGCATTTTCCACTCTAAACTCAATGCTTTAAATGAATTGAAATACTGCCTTTGAAAATAACTCGGGCCGGCCCGGTGGCTCAGGCGGTTAGAGCTCCATGTTCCTAACACAGAAGGCTGCCGGTTGGATTCCCACATGGGCCAGTGGGCTCTCAACTACAAGGTTGCCAGTTCAACTCCTCGAGTCCCGAAAGGGATGGTGGGCTGTGCCCCCTGCAACTAAGATTGAACACGGCACCGACTCCCCAAGGGATGGTGGGCTGTGCCCCCTGCAACTAGCAACAGCAACTGGACCTGGAGCTGAGCTGCGCCCTCCACAACTAAGACTGAAAGGACAACAACTTGAAGCTGAACAGCACCCTCTACAGCTAAGATTGAAAGGACAACAATTTGACTTGGAAAAAAGGCCTGGAAGTACACACTGTTCCCCAATAAAGTCCTGTTTCCCTTCCCCAAAAAAATCTTTAAGAAAAAGAAAAAAGAAAATAATTCAAAGCCACCTTTTGAACTTAGGCTAGCTAGAGAACTCTCCAAGGGCTATGGACTGATCATACCCATCTCAGAGTGAACTGAAATTCAAGTGAAATGCTAAGGTCATCCAGACTCTGAGACCTTGATACCCAGAAGCTCTACGTTATATCTCTTTCAGACCAGCTGAGCTTTTCAGCAGTTGGGAATACACAAATTGACTATTACTATGACACTTAACTAGTTTTTCAGTATTTTAAGTAGTTAATTATACTGACTAGTTTAGAATGTATCATTATGTATTTTTGTTCAATGATATGGGGGAGTAGGACATGTCACCATATACTTATAAAGTAAATATAATAATTTATATTATAGACATATCTGTGCCATTGTTATAAAGAATCTTTAGTCTCTGGATAATAGGTAGACCTTAAAAAAATAAAGTTTTCCAAATATTGCACCATTAGAACTAACAGTAATACCTCAGATAAGAAAAAAAGAAGCAGGTAAGTGAATGAAAATGAGAAATGAGAGGAGCCAAAAAGATATTCAAAGGAAAGAATCAAAATAGCCTGTTGACAATTTAGATAGAGAGGTAAAAGGAACTAGCAGTTTAGAGAGCAATACTATAGGTAATATCAGAATTATGTTCAGAAACATAATTTATGGTAATACATAAAGGAAATTGTATAATTTTGAAGAATTTGTGGGCTAAACAGAAATATATCTAGTAGGTAGTTAGATATCTATAACTCTGGGAAAAATTGGGTCTAGATATATATTTTTTATTCACTTTTACTACTGAGGTAAAGTTTACCAACCAGAAATTCACTCATTGTAAATTTATAGTCCAATGAGTTTTAGCAAATTTTGAAGCTCTGCAATTATTGTCACATTCCAGTTTTAGAACACTTCCAGCCCCACGTAGACCCTGATCTGCATCATCTCCTATAGTTTTGGAAATTTCATAAAAATGCAGTCGTCCAGGATGTCTACTTTTGTGTCTGGCTACTTTCACTTAGTAAAATGACTTTGGGATTCATCTATGTTGTTGTTATGTGTCAGTAATTCAGTCCTTTTAATTGCTGAGTAGTTTCCATTCTGGATATACTTGTTTTGTTTATCCACTTACATGTTGATGGACATTTGAATATTTGGCTATTATAAACATTTGCAAAAGGTTTTTGTGTGAACATTTCTCTTAGGTAAATATATAGGAGTAGAATTGCTGGGTTGTAATAATAGGTGTATTTTGACTTTTTAAGAAACTGCCAGTAACCCCAATAAATTAAAAAATAAAATAAATAAATAAATAAATAAATAAATAAATAAATAAAGTGTAATCTGAAATTAAAAAAAAAACAATACATTAATCTGGGGAACGTAATTTGGTGGTTACCAGAGCGTAAGGGGGTTGGGGGGTGGGGGATGAGGGTGAGGGGGATCAAATGTACGGTGATGGAAGGGGAGCTGACTCTGGGTGGTGAACACACAGTGTGATTTATGGATGATGTGATACAGAATTGCACAACTGAAATCTATGTAATTCTACTAACAATTGTCACCCCAATAAATTAAAAAATAAATAAATAAATAAATAAATAAATAAAAAACAATAAACAAATACAGTAAAGTTGCTGGCTACAAAATCAATGTATAAAAATCCATTCTATTCTTATATACTAACAATAAAATTTCCGAAAAAGAAATTAAAAAAAAAAAAAGAAACTGCCAAATTGTTCCACCAAGTCACTGTATCATTTTACATTCCCCCCAGCAATATATGAGAGTAGCAATATACATTTGATTGTCATCAGTATATAAGTGGAAGTAAAAATATGGATGGAATCACTCAGCATTTTGTTCAGAAGAGGGTAGTTTATGCTACAGTAACGAACAACTGCAAAATATCAGTGTCTTATAATAACAAAGGTTTTCTTCTTGCTCATGCAATACATCTATCAAGGGTTGGCTGTAACTCTACTGTATTTTGTCTTCATTTGGAAACTCAGAGGTACATAATTCCTAGAAATATTATGTGTAAGATGTTAGAAGATTTGATTGGCACCGAATAACCTAAGAACCAATTTCTTAGGAAAATGTGTCTTCCGTTTATTTCTCCACCAATATCCAGAGAAGTTGCCAGCTTGTAACAATCTGTTTGAGATGGATAAACTGAAATAGAGGATTATCCCAAAGATCTAGAATTAGAAAGACAAGAAATGATGATCTGGATGCTAGTAGCATTAAGAGCCCAATAATCACTACATAAATGAAACATCATTTTAAAATGCATCCCTTGCTTGGTGAAATATCCTTAAGAATAATTTTATGTACCACTCATGATTGACCTGCATGCATGATAAATGGACCTCCTTTGACATTGCTTCTCTCTTGTACAGGCAGAATTAGCCACTGATACGAGTCTAAAGAAGAATTTTTTTTCAAAACTGTAAGACGCCATTTGAATATCACTTGCATTTAGAAATACAACAAATTGAAATGAAGTCAAATGCCTGAATTCTAAAAACCAACTACTAACGGGATGTAAAGTACAGCATAGAGAATAGAGTCAATAACGTTGCAACAACTGTGCATAGGGCCAGGTGGGTACTAGACTAGTCGGGGGGATCACTCATTACATTATATAAATGTCTAACCACTGTGCTGTACACCTGAAACGAATGTAAAATAATATTGAATGTCAACTGTAACTGAAATAAGTAATTTTAGAAATAAAAAATAAAAATAAAAACCAAACTACTAAACTTCCATCTTTGACGAAAGAATTAGAAGTCATTTGCAAATCAATTATGCTAGGTAATTTTAAAGTGGGCAAATTAATATATATTTCATATCAAATTAACTAAATAAATGTACCTTTATATACAGGACAGTCTGTATATATGCCACTGCTAGTGGCAGCTGTTGGCCAGAGAGTTGAGGGAGAGATGTTCATTTTAGACAGTCTTATCCATCAATAATGTGTGTTACAAGATGGGACAAGACACAGCTCAATCCCACTTTTCTGCTGATTCACTGCCATTCTTGAGGCTGACAGAACACTGCACCTCCCTTCAATATTAATCATTCCACAGCTGTTCTCATTTACCTCTTGAGTTTCCCAAATGTTAATAGCATATACTACTAGTTCAGAATGGCAAAGGGAAAGATTGGAGTACAGATTTAAATATTTATTAGGAAAGATATAGATGACATTATAAGTTACAATTTGAAGAGAATAGATGGCCTTATATATAAAAAGGGGACTTATAAAACATTTTTAAAAAATTTCTCATATTTCTCATACATATAGAACTACTGTGTTTTAATGACATTCTTGTGTGTTTATATGCTGCTTATATGAATGTGTATGCATTTCCACAAGATTTAGGAGATTCCTTGGTAATTAGAACAGTTTTTCCAAACAAGTGAAAAATTTATTATTACACAGGCTAAGAAAAAACAAACAAACAAACAAAACCTTGGTTTGTGGGCTTACACTTTACCTATGTATAAGTAGTCAAGAAGAAAATGGAAATTTACTTTTCTTTTCTTTTTTAGAAAATGAGATAATTTGCTACTATCTCTGTTTTGTCTACCTACTTTACTTTTAGGAATCATAGGTAAAAGGTTAAAAGAATAATTTTAACTTTAATTCACTTCAATAAAGACTGGGAAAGAAAATTAAACACTGACCAATCTCTCTACATTTTTTATGAGAGTTTACAGGGTTCCAAAATTAATTTTATATACAAAAATTGATTCTCTTCCATAGTGCCTTTTAAAAGCCACTGGGGGAAAGATAAAACCTTGGGTGGTAGATAACTCACTTAATCTGTCTCTGAACTTTAGTTTCCACACCTATAATATAAAAATATAATATGACCTTCCTCATAAGAATTGCTGTATGGATTAAATATGTTAACACACATTTTAAAAACCTGGACAAATAATAGTCAACTTGTCTGGAATAGAAAGCATGGAGTTAGAAATAAGAGCATTTCCTAACAAGAATGTGTATAATGATGCTGTACTTTCTTTTCTTGCTTGCTGACTGGCTGGTTAGCTGGCTGATTGAGGGAATAAATACTCCAATCTCATTTTCTCACTCCTGATGTCCTGCTAGGTTCCTATTGCTCAACCAGAAGCTAATGGACAAGATAGTCCAAGAATGTGATCCATATTAGGTCAGTCTTGTGGAGAAGATAGCAGGGCAGAGAAGGATAAAGGGAGAATTTGGACAGGCAAATGAAAGACACTTGGCACATTGCATTGTTTACTGATGTTTCCTGAGTACCATGAAGGTGGCATATAGCCATGACAATATGTACAAAACTCTTTTTATTTTATCTCCCATCAGCTTCTCACACCACAACTCCTACCACACTACCCTCTCCCAAACTACAAGGAAAAAAGTACTCTGGAAATCCTCCCCAAGCCCATTCAGCCCTCGCCTTCCTCCTTCTCCTTCTTCTGCTTTACACAGCCGAGAGAGAGTCTGGCAATGGCAGGAATCTCCCTGGAGGTGATGAATAGAGAATAAGTAAACAAAGTCAATATCCTCTGTCCCCTGGGTAGAGAAAATGCCCAGAATATTCACGTGATCATTTTTCCCAGAATAATTGCAAATGCTTTCTAATAGCTAGTCTTGCTTTTTGTCTGTTCTACCTCCTTTTTCCTTCTCCCACTGCTGTTAGAATCATTTCTCTAAACACAAATTTAATCCTACCATTTATTACAAAACTTGTAAATAGCTTTCTGCCACAAATTGCAAAAGAAAAAAAAAATGGCCACAATTCTCCACTATTTCCTACACCCAGGCCCCTTTACAATGATGATGGTGTTGCTGGTCTATTCATTATGAGGTATAGTCTTAGATGTAGTTCCTCTCACTCTTAGGAACCTTGTCACCATCTGTTAACAAGCCTAAGCTGACTTGATCAATAATGAGAGACACTTAGCTCAGTAACCTCTATCACTCCAGCTACCATGTTTCCCTGAAAATAAGACCTAACCAGAAACTAAGCCCTGGCATGATTTTTCAGGATGACATTCCCTGAACATAAGCCCTAATGCATCTTTTGGAGCAACAATTAATATAAGAACCAGTCTTATTTTCGGGGAAACACAGTAACAGCCAGACAACCACCACACATGTGGGAAAGGCCATCCTACCCAGCCAATCACAGGCCATTGAGCGAGTTTACCCAAGTTCCACTGAGCCTGGCCTGAAGAGCATTACCAGCCTTCCAACCCTTTGGCTTGTACTAATACATGATTATTAGTCTAGGTCATAGAGTTTGGGGATTGTTTGTTATACAACAACTGATAACTAATAAACTCCCCATCAGATACAATACTAAAAATCTGAACTTCTTATATGATAATAAGACTCTTTGTAAAGCCTAATATAAATGTTCTGCCTTAAACTACAACCTCTAAACCTATTTACAGTGTAGCCCTGAGAGTCTGATCAGTGTTCTGCAAACAATGTGCACTTTCACACCTCTGTGCTTTGCACATGATTTGGAAGGCAGAAAAGAAGATTGAAACTAATATGTACAGAATACCTACAATGTCCCGAGATTTTTACTTATGCTTGTTCATCTATACCTTCATGATAACCCTGTAAAGTTGTAGTTATCCCTATTTGCAGATCAAAACACTTTGGCACAAAAAGGTAAGCTTTCTCACGGAGATCACAACTAACAAGTGACAAACCTGTATAATTTCAAAGTCCATGATCTTCCTACTGCAAAATTCATTCTGTTTGGTGGTCAGAAGAGGCATGAGCTAGGGGAGGAGTCATTTGAGAATTATCATGGTCGTGCTTTCAAAAATTATTTGCCTACCCTATTTATGATTTGGACATATCAGAATTTTAGCACAGAATAAACAGGGCCCTCTAGCATAGCTTTCCCTCCTCCACATGCCCCTCTTTGAACTTCCATGCTTGCTTTAACTATACTACTCTTTTTCTCTGCCTGGAAAACCCTTTTCCTCCTTTTCCATTTGGCTAACCCATACTCATCCTTTTAGGCCTAGATAGTAATCTAACTTTCTCAATGAAAGTTAGATAGACATATCACAGATACAAATAAATACTCACTACTTTCATCTTCAAAACCACGTTGTCGATGTCTTCTCCCTTGTAAGTTAATTGCAGACAAGAACAATGTTTTATTCATATGCATCCCTGAAACTGAGCAGTATACTTGCTGTATAGCGAATCCTCACTAAATATTTGTGGAATTGTAGTTGAATAGCTTTCCATGAGATATCAAAAAGGTGGAGGAAATACATTTATTTTCAAAACTTAGGGTAAGAAAGTCAGTTTGGACTAGAAAGAGATGTTCGCTGAAACCCCAAATTCTACTGCTGTCCCTAAATAAGAAAATGCTTTCAGATTTATTTTATTAAGTAATTTACAATATAATTAATGCCAAGAATTAAAATATTCATCCTTCTAGAGAAGAAAAACAACAAAGCAGTGTCTGGGGTAATTGGGAAATGTAATCGTGAATTTGCACAATAGACAAATAGAACTACTGAGGAGATCCATCCTACTAAATGTAGTTATTAGCGAAGCACACATTAATCTTCTCATGCCAGATAAAACTTCGTGCTTTTACTTAGTTGATTACTTAGCTGACACAGCCGTAATTATGGCTGCAAATTTTAAAAGAAATGTCAAGATATTGAAGTAGCCTGGTCTAAAAATGTGAAAGTTCTTAATTTGTTTGTGTTAAGCCATTTTGGTAGATAATGCCCTTTACAGAGAAAAAGGATGCCCTTTACAGAGAAAAGTACATGTTATATTAATAACTAAATTTCTGGACTCTTTACCAGTATCGCCCCAACCCCAATCCAACCTTCCAAATGGAAGGGCCTTTAATTGTTACCTCTTAAAACTAGGTTTTCTAAAGAATTGGGGCTCCCTAATGATGTAGCCCCATTTTGACATGGCAATATATATTTCAGGGTTCAGTGAAGGTACTTTTCTCATTCTCAGATTGAGTTTGGCCCTTGCCCCTGTTGATGTTAGGACCTCTCACACTACCGTCGTCCTCAGAACTACAGGATTAACTTTAGTAATTATTGCTTGTAGAGAGACTTGAAGATTATTTCCTATGTCTTCAATGGATTGCATACAAATGTCTATTGTTCAGAATAATAAAATAGGCTTGTTTTATAAGTATACTGACTGATAACCAAAATGAGGAGTGTTGAATCATCTGAATCTTGCTACGCAAAAAGTTTGTATGAGCATAAAGACACATAATATCACAAAATGAAAGGGAGAAATCCTATAGGTAAAGTAATTCAGGCAGCCAAATTGATCACAGATCATGAGAAAATGATCACTTGCTAATAAAAAATAGGCCTGGGGATGCACATGGTTCATTAATTAGTGAGGTGGCAGGAGTAAGGTGGTGAGAGTCCAGGCCCTGACAAGAGCTCCTTCAGGTCTGTGATCAGCCAGGTAAGAGTCAGGGTAACTGCTGGCTGCCTGGGAACATGGTAGACCCAGTTCTAGCTTTAGACAACACTGAACACTGAACAAATGCAAGAGTGGGAAAGGGGATTGACACTTAGACTAACTATAAACATCTTCAAAATTTAACTTTCCACTGTCTACGGCAATTATGGATGCACATAGCTAAGTACTGCTTCATTTGTTTTAAAAGCAAAAATACAAAACATCATCTTCAAAAATTAGCTATTTTGTTAACACCAGTGAAGGTTAAGTCATGAGAAAGTTGAGAAAAAAATAGTCAGAATCTCTAAAAATAAAGATATCATAGTAAAGGTGAAAAAGTTTATCCTAAATCATATATTTTTACATGTCCCTGAAGATGACGATGGCTCATAGAGAAACATAATTGAAAACTTGGGACCAATTCTACATGTTTTCTTCTATTTTCCCCACTAAAGATTTTGGTTTGGAATTCCATTTCCTTTGCTACCTTTACCTGCCTGAAGTCATAATCTTCCAATTGTAACATAAAAAACCTTTTCTGTAACAACCTACTGTGATACCTCAAACAGAGGACTAGTCTTTGAGATTCGAAAAAAGCAGCAGGAAATGATTGTCAAAAGTTAAAAAAAAAAAAAATCTCCCAACAAAGTACTAAGCAAGAGAAATTCAGAGAACATAATGTAGAAACAGAAATGACCTTCCAGAGAATGTCTAATTCTCTCAAAGAGATACCATGGGTCCTATTAGGCCACTTTCACAAAATACAATCAGCCAAGTTTCATTTTGGAAATAATGACATAGCTTCAGAATGCAGAGAATTTAAGGCCAAGGAATTGTTTAAAATTCACAGTTATAAAGAATCTCACTATTACAAATAGAAATATCATAATAAAACTACAAATTTCTTAAAAATGATTGAGTAAATATTAGTAAGTCTAACTGTGAGATAAATATTAAGGAAATAGACTACCAACAATAGAAATGTTATAACTTTCCAGTAAGTTATATGCTGCCTCTATCTATTAAAAGAATTGGCAGACTAGGTAACAAAAAATTGACCTGTATTGAAACATGAAGACATTTTAAAATGAAAAATCATTTAACTTATGATTTTTTTGAAGACTTTATTAAATTCAAAGGAAGAAAATCCTAAATTAACAAGTACATGGTATCTATTGCTCAAAAATAATTTTAAATACCGTGAAAGCTATAGAATAGTCCAAGATCATTGGAACACTTAAAAAATAATTTAGATTGTTGTGGAAATTAAAAGAGTTAATATACATTAAAGTACTTTATAAGTATGGAACATACTTCACGTGAAAAAAATATAATAATCATTGTTTCAGGGGTTGACACAAGTGATCTCATATGCAGATTCTGGGATATTTCACACAATCACCTGATTTTGACCCTTTTAATCCAAATGCATTATTTTCTTTTTCTGATTTGCTCAGGAGACATTTTCTTTTTATCTTGAATACTATATCTCTCAGTAATATTTTGAGGACGTTATATTAGAGGAGGTAAGATTTACTTGCTTCTTACCTAACTCATCTGAAAGACTTCCACCTCTCTTACTCTGGATTTCCCTGAAAACAAAGTCTGAGATGAGAGACTGTGGAGAGAAAATAAGACAGAGAAGAAGGACAAGTTAGTAAAATGGAGAGCAGTCGAGGTCACCTCTGTAGGTATCACAGACTTAGTTCCACCAGGACTTCTGTGAGACATATGGAATTGTCACCTTAAAGAGCACTAGGCTGGAGCTTTTATTTACTGACTCTTGCTTCCACTGGGTTAGTGATTTCCCCAGAACATTCAGTCCCTCATACTTCCAAGCTGTGACTGCAGAGGGCCTAAGAAGCTTCTACTGCATTGGAGAAGACCTTGGGGTAGAAAGAGGATGGACGCACAGTGTACCCTTGAGCTAAGATGCTGCCAGTGCAAGGTGAGTCAGGGCTCAAACAGAACTGCCTATAGCATTTAAGGCCATGTACTAGTTTTCTACTGCTGTATAATTAATACTACAAACAGTATCTTATAACAACATCCATTTATTAATTCACAACTTCTGAATGCCAGAAATCCAGGCATAACTAGATTCTCGGCTCAGAGTCTCACTGATCTAAAACCAAGGTGTTGTCTGGGGCTGTGGTTCTCATCTGGAGTCAGAGTTCTCTTCTAAACTTGCTGATTGTTAGCGAAATCTACTTCCTTATGGTTGCAGGACTGAAGTCTCTTTTTTCCTGCTAGCTGTCAAAGGGAAACTGCTCTTGGCTCCTAGAGGCCATCCCCATTTCCTGCCATGTGGCCCCTGCCCCCCTCAGCAGCTACCGTACAAGATGGAGGTTTGCTTTCTTCCAGGCCAGTAGGAGTGCATCTCTCTGACTTCCTTAAAAACTCTGTTTTCAAAGGGTTTATGTGATAAAGTTTGATAATCTCCCTACTTTAAGGTAAACTGATTTGGACTTTAATTGCATCTGCAGAATCCCTTTCCAACAGCATCTATATTGGTGTTTGAATAATTGGGAGAAGGTTTGTGTACCCCAGGGCAGGGGAACTTGGGGAGCATCCAGAATTATGCGCACCCCAAACTGAACTCAAAGATTGGCTGAGGAGACATGACAAGGGACACCAAAAACATCTGTAGCAAGTTTAAAAAGCAAGTTTGATTTTTGCATAACAATTTGAGTAAGGGAGAAGCCAAAGTCTAGTAAGACAAGTCTGAATTAAGAAGTATCCCTTGCAGTTTGGTTTAGAGAATTAATTGATCGTATTTTTCTGGTACTTAAAAAAAAGAACCAAAGAGAATAAATCTCGACATCAATCATAATCTAAGTTTTCAATTATATCCTCTATCGTCTACATGGGGTGCTTAAGTAGGCGTGTCTGTTAAATAAAGGACTATGCCATAGAACTGATTGCTCTGAAAAACAATGCAACTACTAACAAAGGTAAAGTGGGAGATTTTTAAAGATTTATTTCCCATTTATCCTGTATTGTGAGCATTATTTGAATGAATTACAACAGACTCAATTAATTTTTTCATACATAATTGTTACTTCTAGCCTATTAAATCTCACATTTAAATTAAAAACCCCAGTTACTATAAATTAAATATCTGCCAATTTTATGGCTATGAGCACATGCTAATCTTCATGTTGGAAGACAAGCCATGCAGATTGCAAGAAACCAAGTTATATTTAGAAGCACATTACTAGCCCTGGGTATTTAAATCCGAACTCTGCTACATCTTGTATGAAGTTCTTTTCTATTTTGTAAAAAGTATGTTTAACAGTTCCTCTAATTGTATAATTTAACTCCCGGGGCGCCTAGGTAACATCACCTATTTCGATGCAAACAATAGCAGTGCTGTGCTTGTGGTTACTCATGCACGAAAGCAGCATTCTGACTTTTCTGAATTAATTTCCAGTTCTATATGGTATGTCTGGTGATCTCTGCTGTGGCTTCCTGTGTATCTCCCTGAGCTAGCGATGACCAAGAGAGAAGCAAATGGAAATACAAAGCACCAGGGGAGTCGTGGTTACTTTCTGTGCACCTGGACGTTCTCCTGCTCCCTGGCATGAAAGAAGGAGTACCAAACATGTGAACACTTACTATATGCCAAGAATTATGCTGAGAACTTGGTTTATATGCTTTATCCTCATTAAATTTTCACATAAACTTTAGGAAATGGGCTCTAGTGATATCCTCAACTTACAGAGGAGGTTATAGAAGAGCTTATGTGACTTGAATATGGCTAATAAGCTTGCACAGCTAATAATAAGCTAATAGGGATTCAACCCCAGGCAGCCTAACGCCACAGCCAGAGTTCTGAACCTTTATGCTGTACCATCATGATGGTATAATCGATTGTACCATTGATTAATATTCTAAAATTGCTACTCAAGGTCCAGAGAAATTAGTAAACTTTCCCTCAGGTTCTTAAAACCAAGAGGACTGGAAGATGCAGACTTCACATAAATATGCCACCAAGCACACTTCAATATGAAGCATTTGAAAATTCCCAAGGCTTCTTTTCCTCTTATACAACATTTATTGAGCCACAGACAGACTTTCATTATCAAACACTGGTTTCCCAAATGGAACGATGACTGTAGAATTATTTTCTACTTAAAATAAATTTTAAAATATGACTACCAGAGCAACTGTCTCAAGATTAGAATTTATTTTCTATTCTTTTTTTTCTTAAATGTCAATCGCTTTTGAAAACTAAGGCAAAAATTGTTGTGTATCCCATACACAAGTATTCATTCCCAGCAGGTGCTCACATCTCTGGGTACTGCTTTCCCAAACTCACCTGGCAGTTCTCATTGCCCTAACTCAGGCAGGACTCATGCTGGGCTCTAAGGGTAATCATTTACAACGGCAAAAACGATAGAAAGCAGCTAACATGTACACGTAGTATTACCTGTCAGAAAAATTATCCTCTTGAAGGTTGGTTCTTATTTGGAGGGAACAAAGTGTTCTCAAGAATGAAAAGACAACTAAATGGTGATTCATAGCTTAAGTGTCTTGGTTCAATGTACTCTAAAAGCAGAATGTTAAGTAAAGTCTTTAAATTGTCCATGTGGTTTAAAGAGGCTCAATGAACTGAACCACTGAGAGGCATCAGGTATAAATTTCACCAAACTGCTTCCAAATTTAGCATTATAAACTTCCAACCCACATATTAGAGAATTGTGTACAATATTGGGGAACTAACATTTAAGCTCATGCATCTCTTCTTCTTTTAAAGGGTCCTGATATTGTGGGTTAGGAAATGACGTTCCATAGCTAGAGATGATCACCTATATTCCACCTTCGTATTAATATACAATAATAAAACTCGTCATTTTTTTCCAGTTTGCTCAGTAAAATATTTGCACATTCAAAATAAGAAGTACAGAATCAGTGAAATGCAGTATTGTTAAGATACTGGACTTGCAATTAAGTGTTTAGCATGAATGATCTGCACTATCAACAAACTTTATTATTCACATAATTTGTGCAAGTCCCCGTTATAGGTTCTAAAAAAGACAACGATTATAAGATATAATCTTTTAAAGAGATTATAAATCATTAATACCACAGTTCCATGAAAGCTATATATAAGAAAATGATCTATTTAAATGAAGTAGAAAAGTTGCTGTGTTTAATTATTTTACAGTATTTTTTTTTACTTTAGAGTCTCAATTAATGCAAAGTACAAACTAGAAAATATTACACTCAGGTATTATAGTGAAATAACAAATAAACATACATCAAATTTTAAATCATAGAGGGATGTCTGATATACCATAATTTGTTGCATTTGAGAGACAGTGAAAGTCTTTTTCTATAAAAGATAATTAATTGATGAGTAATTTTCCTGTTTGGTTTAATATTTATACATTGGGTGTAATTCTGACACCTTTATTATTTAATAGCTATGAATCCTTGTTTAATCATACTGAATCATGAAGGAGTTGTACTTTTTCTGATTCAAGCTCCCACCTAGTAACCAAGGGAAAGGCCCAGCTAGCAAGTCTCAGTCAAAATACAGAAGAAAAAAATCAATAAATATAATAAAAATATAAAATAAATTATATATACACATGTATATAATTGATAAAAAGTAAATGCAACAGACACTATATGTCCTTCACTAGGCAGATAACTCAGGGAGGTAAAAGGTATAGTGTTTGTGACCTTGGCCCTACACGACAGGCCTATGTTTAAAAAGAGCTCTTATTAACTGAATAACCCAGAGCCTAATCCCTTTCCCATAAATGGAAGTAATATTGTAACACATTGATTTGTTGTGAGATAATCCATATCAACAAGTGAATGGGAGAAAACATTTTTGAAAGAGTAATTGAAATAACGGAGCTATCATTCAATCATTACAACAACCCAACAAATTAAATACTATTTCCTCATTTTTTAAAGATATTGACGCTCAGAGAAGCTAAATAACTTGCTCAACAATGCTTACTGAGAACATGGTAAAACTATGGTTTGAACCCAGATCTGTCTTATTTTCCACTTATATCACACTGCCAACTATCTTCCACAGTTCTCAAAATTCACCTAGGGGCGGTTTTTATTTTTATTTTATTTTTAATTTTCTTATCATCATTTACAGTCACTGCATTAGTTTGCTAAGACTGTTGTGACGAAGTACCAAAAAAATTGGGTGCCTTAGAACAACAGAAAGGTATTGTCTCACAGTTCTGGAGGCTAGATGTCCTAGAGCAAGGTGTCAGCAGGGTTGGTTCCTCCTGAGGGCTGTGAGGGACAATCTGTTGCATTTCTCTCTCCCAGCTTCCGGTGGTTTGTTGGCACTCTTTGGCGTTCCTTGGCTTCTGCTGCATCACCCTGATCTCGGCCTTCAACTTCACATGGTGTTCTTTCTGTGTGTGTGTCTGTGTCCAAATTTCTCCTTTTTGTAAGGACACCAATCATATGGGATTAGGGGTGCACCCTACTCATCTTAACTAATTACAACTGCAATGACATTGTTTTCGTATAAGGCCACATTCTGTGGCATGGGGTGGGGTAGGACTTCACCATATAAATTTTGGAGGAAAACAATTCAACCCATAAGAGTCTCAAAAGGGGAAAATATTCTTTTCATGTCGGCAGGCGTGATGTCTTATAACACTGCCCTTCACTGATAATGATTTACCCGCACAGTAGCTGGTGTGTCGATGTGGTCATTTTGCTGCTGTGTGGTCTACTGGCTTGGGCTGCTCACTGCACTCTAATTGTGTGGTCAACTGCAGCATCCAAAGATTGCTCATTGATCTTCCCCAAGCCAGCATCCTTTGATCATGTAAGGCTCCCACCATCCCTTATGAGTACATAGATATTCCGCTCGAAAGCTAGGAAGAGCTGATCTGACAAGGGACTGCAGCTATTTTAGAGTTTAACAACTTCTGCTTTGGAGTTACCTATAAACAGGATTTTCTATTTTTCTTTCTGAGTGGCAAATTCTCCTTTCCTCTGAGTTTTCTATCACTAAAGATTGTTCGCTCACATTTCCACTCTCGGGGATTACTTGTCATGACGAAAGTGACATACTCTTGCTTCAGAATGTTTATCTGTTTACACTCCTCTTTGCAGCGTCATCACTGATTAACTCTTGGCCAGTCAGTTGACCTATGCCTCTCCAAGCCTGTCCTAGAAGACGATGGGGCATTTTTCCTCAAATGGCCATACCTATCTTTCCAGGTGCCACCAAACTAACTCAATTTGCTCTTAGTTTCTGAGATCTATTACATAATAGCAACTATGAGCATGTGTTGCATACATGTTAGACTTCTCTTAACACTAAGGGGAGCAAGATGTTAGGACCTGGAATGCCATACGCTTTTTTGTTTATGGGTATACCCTGTTAATCAGATATGGTAATTCAAAAATCGAATATTACAGCATTTATAAATATGTGTATGTAAAACACCTGGAGTTCTGTGGGTTCTCTCAATAATTAGTTGCAGTTAATATGGATAGAGAGTCAGGATAAAAGTTTAAGTGCTCAGGCTATATCTGACAAGATCAAGTTCAAGTCCTGTTTCTGTCACTGCACAGTTCTGTAACCTTGAGCAAGTTAATTAACCTTAATAATCTCATGTGGAAAATGGGAAATAAAATAACACCTACACATAAGGTTGTATTCGTGTAAAGCAGTTTTTCAAAATTTGCGTAGGGATAAATATCACCCAGGATACATTAAAAACACAGATTCCAAGACCATTACTCCAGGGACTAGGATTCAGAAGACCTGGGTGCAGGGCTCCCCAATCAATATTCTCAGTAAATTCCCCAAATGATCAGTAGCACCAGGCAAGTTTAGGAAATAGTGCTGTATTGCACAGTTTGCATCTCACTCAGTAAATGTTAGTGTTATTTCCGTTTTTCAAAATTCATTTCCTAGAGACCCACAAGAAGGAAGCTGGCTCCTCCCTTTGAATGTGGGTCCAGGTCTTACGTTTCCTTTTTATCCAATCTAGCCTCTGGCACCAAGGTACACATACAACAGGAGTTAAATAATACCTTGCTGCTTGATTGTTCAGACGACTTCATAAGGTTTTGTATTCCTTTCTTATGTCAAAACCATTTGTTTCTGAAATAAAGTACCCTCCACAAAGTGCAGGGATAACGTCAGGGGGGAACAACTAGAGAAAGTATTCTATGTAATGAAAGACACTGGAGTGACTGAAAATTGTGTGATGTTTCCTCGATTGGAGAAATGTGGAGAACTGGTATGTATAAGACACATTTCAGCTCCTATGTTCTGGTAAGTAATGATTTGTTCCCAGTTTCTCAGAAGTTGTGGTACAAATGTAGAAATTAACTGAATCTTTAGGTTTTATAAATGGATAACGTCAAAGGAGAAAAGAACCATAAAATTATCTAGCCCACCCCCTTCATTTTAATAGATGGGGAAAAGCATGGTGGAAAAATGACTTAATGACTTCACCAAGTTCAGGTATACCATATTCTGGTTTTAGGTCTGCATGTGTGGTTTGAGCAAGCCACTCAGTTTCACTGGGCCTCAACTCTTCATCGAAAAATTAAGGGAAGAGTATATTTACGGCTCCTTCTAGTTCTGGGATTTTAATAGTTCGTGTGTTTATTAAGCATTTTTTAAAATAAAAATGTTCATTTATAAACCCACATAATTAATATGATTTCTCTATACAACAGATTTTGAAAAAGTTTTTATACAAAGATTTGGAATATTCATATAGCTTATTGGGTTAATACTTATACTATGATATTCTATGTAGCAAAAATTATGGCAAAACTAAATTAATGAAACCTTAGTTTAAATCAATATAAAGGAATTATAAGAAAACTAAAATTAAATTTTTGAATCTGTTATACTAAATTTTTGCCAGTACTGCTTTATTTAAATCAATTTTTGATCATATAACAAGTGAACTTTCCCTAGTACCTAGATTATGATATGGACATAAATTAGGCACGTAAAGAAAATGAACCATTATACTACTACTTAGTGCATACAGGAAATAAATTACTAAATGAAACCCATAATATATTTTTTTTAAGTATGCAGCTTTCATAGTGACTTATTCCAATAATGCTGCCTACAAACTAGATCCATTCTTATTCACTATAAGCTATATATAACTCAGGTGTCAGCATGAAATAGTTCACCACTTGGGCTCTAAGAAAAACTGTCCACAAAGTCCCTCCCCTGATTCTACAGACTCTGAAGCCCAAATCACTCCCCAGATTTTCTGTGAACAAAAGCATTCATTCTCTGCATTCTTATAGGTGTACTCTCTGTTTTGCTCCTCAGCAAACCAAATGTGAAATACAACAGCCACTGCATCCATTTCCACAAAAGCTACATCAAAACATTAATGAGAATAAAATACCTTACTGAATATCAGGGATCTTGAGAAGGAATCCCATAGCAATATCTAGTTCTTACTAGACATTCCTTTCCCCAAGGACTCTTCATCTACCCTGTCACCAGATATTCCTCTCTTGGCATTACCTCTATGTAGCATACTTTTCTAATTTTTCTGTAACAACAACAAGCATATATATATATATATATATATATATATATATATATATATATATATATTCCCCCTCACTTCATACAGAGCAATTCAGGCTTCTTTTCTAAAATGTTCTTCTATTCTCAGGGCCTTGGGATCTCACTTTTTATCCCTAGAGCCTACGAGTTCTGCCAATTAAGTTCGCAATCTCTTCCTAGAAAAACTGCTACATACCTCATTGCTGAATATCACTATGATCACCTTCCAAGTACTCCCCTTGGGAAGCTGTGCACTGACTCCAGCACCTAGTCCACCCTTAAAGCAATTTTGGACCTCTTTCTGGAATGGCCATCAGAGCTGTTATCACAATACCCTTGACGTCCTGAATGTCATCAAAATGTCTTCCTTTCAATATTTCCTTTATCTTCATGTAAAAACAGAAGTCATTGGGGTCCAGATCAGGTGAGTAAAGAGGGTGTTCCAATACAGTTATTTGTTTACTGGCTAAAAACTCCCTCACAGACAGTGCCATGTGAGCTGGTGCATTATCATGATGCAAGAGCCATGAATTGTTGGAGAAAAGTTCAGGTCATCTAACTTTTTCACGCAGCCTTTTCAGCACTTCTAAATAGTAAATTTGGTTAACTATTTGCTCAACTGGTACAAATTCATAATGAATAATCCCTCTGATATAAAAAATGGTTAGTAACATCACTGCAACAAGTTCACGAACGTAATTGTCAGGCCTAATATTAAGATATTTTTCCAAATAAAGTTTTCTTCTCTATAAGTCAGTATTCTTTTCATAGGAAGTTATAGAAAACAACAAATTAGTTTAAGCCACAAAGGGGGATTTATTGGTTAATGTAACTGGGGAGTTGAGGGTGGACCCTATAACTTAAACAGTGCCATCAAGACTCTCACTGACTCTCGTGCTTCTCTCTGGACGTTGGCTCTGTCTCTCAGACCTTCCATGTTGTAGAAGATGTGGCAATTGGCAGCTAGGGGCCATATCATTAGAGCTCACAACTGAAGTAGAGTAAGAGTCCACTTTATATCTGTTACTGCCATGCTCCGGAAGCAGGATGAATCCTTACCTGAAGTTTGGATTAGTTGTCAACACTGATGACACCTCACACACCCCAGCAGAGTATGAAAAAGGCTTATTATTTACATATTGATGACTTCTGGGGACAATGGAATAGGCTTTCCAAGCTGATCAGAAAATAGCTTGAAAGAGCAAGAAAAGGAGCTGGCGTGAGGCTTTTTTTATGACTAGGCGGTGAGGCCAGGGCGAGGGTTCTCATGCTTGGGCCGCAGCTTATCTCATTTGAATCTCCCACCAGCAACAAAGGAGAAACACTGGTCTTTCTTATAAGCTTTCAAGATGTGATGCAGGAGGGACAAGGAGGAATAAGGCTTAAAAGCTTATCATCAGTCAAACGCCAAAGATGGAGTCAGTCTCTATTAAAACATCTCATTTGCATCTCATGTCTAACTGTCAGAATCATCATTGCACCTGGAAGGATACAATCCTATGATAGATCTTGTGCTCACATCTTTGACCAGGGCGCCAAGATGTTGAATTGGTAGCCCCACCAGATCAAATGTAATGGGTAGTGAGAAAAGAGTGGATCCTCAAAGGAAAGAGATACATTCTTGCTGGAAGAAGTTGAGGTAGCATTCTAAGCAGGAAAACAATAATCATAATAATAACATTAATACCATACCCCTAGGACACGGAGATTATAGAGCTGCCCAATAAGATTTTTTTTAAAAAAAGAATCTATGTGTGACTGGTAGCACAAATAATCAGCAGAGGTACGTAAAACAAAAAATCCTGGAGTTTGGATAAAAGATGAACTAGGTAGGAATGAACTAGGATACAAGATGAACTAGGTAAGCCCTTTCATTAGCTCTGGGGGATTTGGGCAAAAGTAAAAAAAGGAGAAAGGAAAAAGAGAGAAAATAAAGATTGTTAGAGTTACATGCTAACTGCTTTACATTTATCTCACTTAATTTCCTATAAGAACCCTATGATTTTGATGCTACTAAACCTCCACTTTATACATATAAAACTAAAGTTTAGAAACATAAAATAACTTCCCCAAGTTCTACTGCTAGAAAGTTGTGGATCCTGAATTCAACTCAAGTACAAAGCATAAAGGATTGACTTAATTTCTCTAACCCTCAGTTTCTTTCCCTTTAGAATAAAAATAATACCTACTACATAGACTTATTGTGAGCAATAAATTATACAGAAAGCATTAAATCAGCATCTAACACACCACAGCCATTAATAAATTTCTCTCCTCCATCTCCAAAAACAGATATATATATATATATATATATATATATATATATATATATATACCTGTTTTTACCTGTTATCAAGATAAATTTTAAATAATAGTTTTGAAAAAATATATTTCAGGGTTCAGACGGTAGTTGAGGTTGAGAGATATGGTATTGCTAAGGTAGAGGTAAACTGAATACACATTTTGGTTGAATGTCAAATAAAAAATTGTTAAAAATAATTTGGCCAAAAACACATCACCACAAAAATATACATTTTTTTGACATAACAATATATATAAAATATTATTATAAAAATTTAAATAATTAGCACAAATTTATTATTAAAACTTTTAGAAATCAAAATTTAAAACTTTGGCATTTGATATTGACACAATCACTGATCAACCCTTTCAGCTTCCAGATTGCTCCAAAGGTCACTGTGCTGTATATTTTTGGCAATAATTTGGGAGAGGAGAAATTTATTTTAAGAGTTGCTATTTTTTCTCTAAAGCTTTCTTCTTTCTTTATGTTCTTTATACTTTATGTCTGAATTTAAAATGATTATATTCATCAATGTAGGCTAGATCATGTTACAGTAACAGATTACTGTATTTTTGCATGCAGAAATCTCTGTTCCTCAACCCGTCCTCCCAACTTCAACTCTGACTTTTTCAATTATTATTATTATATTATATAAAGTAGATCCTTTCTCTTCCTCCTTACTTCCAGCTTCAGTTTAATTCACAAAGAGTTCATCTTCAGGCCCAAACACTTGTCAAAGTATTTTTCAAATTAAGATAATTCTCTCTCTGAGAGGAATTTTTGTGCTAACTCTTAAGGTGATACAATTTTTTTCTCTCTATCTTGAAAATTAATAAAAATAAAAATGATAGAGAACAACAATGGCGTTATTATCTCAAATATGACAGTGGAATCAAATTCTACCAGGCAGTTGCTCAAAAATCAGGCAAATTCAAAATTGCCTCTAAAACAAAATCTATCCAGGCTCCCACTTGAGATCAACATTTAATTCGTAGTTTAATAAGTCCAGCCCAGTCAGATCTTCCTCTGGCACTGAAAAATTTTGATTGAACTCTATGGAATATTGGGCTTTTAATTCAGAAGTCATGTATGAAAAATGTATACCTTTAATCTCTAAAATGACACTCAACACAGCCAGAAACTCACACCAGGAGAGGTATGAAGAAATTAGGATTCTTTGTGGTAAGAGTAGATTCAGTGCACCTTAGGATAAATATGAAAGAAACAAGACCACATTGGCATTTTAGCAAGATTTTCCTTGTTTCAATGTGGAAAACCAGAGGAGAGAGACCAACAGGAAGGCTATTGTAGGACTCCAAATTGCAAAACAATGGTAGTGCAAACTCAGGTAGCAGCAGTGCTGGTGGAGAGAAAGAAAGAACTGATTCAAATATTATTAAGGAAGTAGACATAGTAGAAGTTGGTATTTGATTGGATGTGGAAGTTGAAGGCAAGACTGGATATTAAGATGATTTATATATGGACTACCAATACAGAAAACACTGAAACAATTACTTTTTATCACATGAGATACTGCCTTTCCTTTAAGGCAGCATACGATGATTGATCTTTCAATACCATATTAATCTTTTAATCAATTAAATCTTCAGGTATTTTTTATAGGAACTTCTGTTGAGCTAATGCTTCTAAAGCCTATATTTTGTACACAATTTTTTAACCCCCGGTTTCAATTTGTGACAATTCTCAATTTTGATGCTTTCATTTGAAAATGTGTAAACTATAATTAAATATGAGAAACATGATTAAATCTATGGATAAATGATAAATTTTAGTCACTTTTTTTTCTCTTTTACTATGTATGAGATAAGTCCATCTGTCATGAGGAAGAGGGAATAGAAATTTCTATGTGACTCTGCGAGATAGAAATAAGACTACGGCTGTGAGCTACAGGAAGACAACTTTTAGCTCTATATAAGGAATATTTCTAATATTTATAGCTAAACAAAAATAAAATGAGAAAGTAAATACTGTGTCTTTGATGGTATTTAAGAGGATTCATGGATTACTAGAAGATTCAACCAGATGATCCTTCCAATAGAGATGATGATGATGAAGATGGTAATGACCAATGTTGTACTGAAGCCAAAATACATGCTATCATTAAAATGTGCAGAAAAGAAAAAGCCTTTATTTACTATAATTTGACTTTATCTTACTCTAGTGCTTAAATTCCTGATGATGGCAGTGGAGAACACAGTTTCTTCTAGTTTAGTAAAAATACCATTTGGCTTAAATTCTGTCAGGTTCTTAACCTCTTCAATAGGGATTCACAGTCTTCTCTTGCTCAAAGTGATGTCTGGGTATATAGCTGAGCATAAGAATACACAGGGCGGGAGGAGTAGGGAGCTTCTTCTGCTTGTGCTATCCTCCCAATTCTCACTGGACTAAGCTAAGATGTCTCTAATTCTGTCTGGTTACCAGATATCCACAGTAGCTATCTATTGATATGAAGGGGTGACCCCTTCTGGCTTGGATGACCATTGTACTGAAGCCTATGGCTGAAATCTGTGGTCTGTCATATTCTCCCATCACTCTGCCATCTCTTTGTTGTTGCCTTAAGCCTGTTTAGGTCCACCCATGTTCTCAAAACTTCTTATCTACTCTGGAACATATGGAAATTTGGGGTCCCTGACATGTCACATTCAAGCTGAGGGTGACTTAAAAAGCAATCTTAGGACCGTCTAACCTGCACCTCCCTCCACTGATGCTACTTTATTGTTCCTGCACCATGTTGAATGTTACACTGCACCAAACAGACAGTTTCTGTAAAATGCTTACAGTCTTCCTATTTTACATATGAGAAAGTGAAGCATTGGTCTGAAGCTGTGGATTCACACAAAAATACTTGGTATTTTTACTTGCCTTTCCACATTCCCAGGGTTTCTCTCCAAAAGAAAAGGATGGCCAAGATCTTGCCTCTCACTCCTAGCTCTTCTTATGACTTCTTTCTCTTTGACTCTCTTTTATCAGTCATCTATTGCCACAGTAATGCTGTGTAACAAGTCATTCCAAAAGCAGAGTGGCTTAAAACAACCATCATATATCTTCACTCATATATCTGCAGGGGATCAGTGAACCTAAGCAAGCTTGATTGGCTTAATCCCAAGATGAAGTTGGGATCCCAACCAGCTTCTCAGGTTTCTTATCCTCCTTGGTCCAGTGGACTAGCCAGGACACATTGTTCTTAGGACTATGGCAGACGTGCAATAGGTCAAGCCCAATCACATGAAGAACACATTCCCTGTGCTTATGTCACATCTGTCAGCCTCCCATTGACTAAAGTACTTCCCACCTACGATCAGGCCAAATCAAGTCACGTGACCAAATGTAACATAAATGAGGTAGTAATGTATACCCTATTCATAAAGACAAGGAGGAGGTAGGTGAATATATGTGAACAATAATCTAATAAACCATATTCCTCCTTCCAGTACCAGAAATGTTCTCTATTTTCTCTTTCTGTCTGACAGAAAGAGACAAGAACAAAACAAATATGTCACATTGACCCATTTACCGCCCCATGGAAGGATTCCATTGGACTACCGATAAGAGAATAATAATATTTCAAATATATTATCTTCAAAGCAATCACTAATATCATTTAGTCCAGGCCTGTGGTGATCCCTTTACTAGTTCAAACAATTTAATTCTTACCATAACCTCGTAGAACAATTTATTAGTCCTATTTTACAACTACAGACAATGACAACGTTCAGAAACTTGACTAAGGTCACCAAAGCAAATGAAAGAGACAGAATTCAAACTAAATTATACATGACTCAATAAATTATTACCAGCAATAATTCAAGTTAAGTAAGGAAAGCTAGCAAATACTTTGCAATCCTTGACTTTAATGGCTATATCTTAACATTTCCTGTAGACTTATTGTTTCGAACAGCATTCATCATGTTGTCTTGGAGGGCATTGGCAATGCCACTAATTTGTTTGATTAGTGACCTCATACTTTGCTCCCAAATTCATGGGTCATGAGTCAGAAACTAGGGCATTTCTTTATTTAACATCATCCAGTCTCCAGATATAAGGCTTTGTTATCTGTCATGGTAACTTTATATCTTAATTTAGGAAAATCAATAAGAGCAATAAGGGCAGAAGTTCTAGTACTAGCAGAGATCAGGAATGAAAATGTACTTGTGTGAAACAAACAACAAAAGGGCTATCTGAAAGATCTACACACAAACCATAAAATACCAGGAGAAGTCCTCAAATCTGCCACAATAACTTATTACTATCACAAGGTGTGTAATCAGTAATGACAACAACAATGATTCAAGTTAATTGAATTCTGAGCTCCTTTATTGCTATCTTCACACCCAAATAGGTGCTCAGGCCTCTCTTTCTCTGATTGAAATCATCAATATAATACCTTCCACTCTCTCCTTCCAATGTGCATCCTATGTAAGAAATAAAATCAAATTTCTCTTTCTGTAAGCAGTTTATAAAACGAGTTAGTCTTGTGCCCTTGGCTCACTTTTTCTATAAAATTGCCCTCAATTCAAAATAGTACTTTTCATGTTATGTACCAAGCATTGACCTAGACTGGGATACAAAGGTAAACAAGAGAACAGTTTATTGTTTTGCAGAGTACATATTCTGCAAAAGAAATATAACCAATAAACAAATGAAAGATAGTTTCATTTTATGTAGTGATAATTGCTATGAATTATGTAATTCTGTGATGATGGTTGAGAAGGGGGTGGTAACTTTAGATTGAGTATAAGGAAAGATTTTCTATGAATGAATATATTAATTAAGACAGCCAATATTCTTCTGTGGTAAAAAATGACCCCAAAATCTCAGCAGGGCCCTCTGATCCAGGTCAGAATACGCCTGAGGGTTAACTGATACTTGTATGGTGATTCAGCAACACAGGCTGGTGGGGTCTCCACTGTCCTACAACTGCACCATCTGAAAAAGCCCACTTCCTAACCTGATGTGTCAGGGAAAGAAAGACGGGAATGAAGCACATTCCCTCATGGCCCATTGGCCAGAGCCAGTCACACAGCCCTGACCAATACTGACTATTCACTGGCATTCAGCCCTCCAGATGTGCACTCTTTAATTTAAAGGACCATCTTGACCTGTGCACGCCCTTGCTGGTCTTTCCAACCTCTGCTTCTCTTAAACCAGAGTGGGGTGTGTTCACTTCACACATTTGCTTCTAATTCCTGAAAAGCTCTTCCTGCCACCAATGACCTTCCTCACTCTCTCTGGGCTAATTCTTTAGAGTCTCATAACTCAGGATAATTGTCATCTTTTCTGAAGAATCTTCTGTGACTCTCCAAAGCTGGGTTAGTATCCTCTTCTGTGCTCCCATCCTACCCTACACTTACCTCTATACAGTTGACCCGTAAACAATGCTGGTGTTAGGGACACCGATCCAGTGCAGTTGAAAATCCATGTATAACTTTTCACTCTACAGTCAGCACTTCACATTCATAGATTCAATCGACGGCAGGTTGAGAACAGTATTTTTGATCCATGGTTGGGAATGTAAAAATACTGGTTTTGATCTGCGTGTGGTTGAATCCATGCATGAAAAACCCACAGAACCAAAAGGCCAACAGTATTGACTGAAAAAAATCCCGGTATTGAGTGGACTCCCCCTCCCCGCAGTTAACAATAGTGTTGTTTAAGAGTCAACTTGTCACTTTATTACTTGTCTTTCTACGTGGCTCTCCATTAGATTGCTAACTTATGAAGAACATAACTGTGTCCTCCTAATTGCTGTACCGCAACTTAGGTTCTTAAAAACATAGGAGGTAAATATTTATTGAAGGGAAAAATGAGGAGAAAAAAATAAACAAGAAGAAAGGTGATGGTTTTCTTAGTGTAGATGATGAGGAATACAGAGTATCATTTGTAAATAAATAAATGACAGAATCATGAGACCAAGCGTGTTTAAAGCAAGAAGAAAGAAAAACAAAATTTTTTTGAGTGCTTATCATATGCCAAGTACTAAATTAGAAGTATTATGGATATTCAGTTAAGGTTTGAACATAATGAATTTGAGCTACTATTGGAATAATCACAAGAACATGTCCAAAAGACAGCTTAGATTGAGGTCCAGTTGTAATGGATGAAAACACAGAGATTTGAGATTCATCCATACAGATGACAAATGGTGCCATAGTGTGTATCACTGCATCTCAAACACTGGATGGCAATCATTATTTGAATATTTAATAGAAATGGAGTTTGGTGGAGTCAATAGCCAATAGGCATTGGGTGATTGTGAAGAAAAGGCATACTTGATATCCTGAAGCAAGATATAGTTGGGAATTCTAAAGGGTATATTCTATGACAATGAGAGCTAATGGAAAAGGTGTGAGGCTCAGAACAATTCCATTACACTTTTTGTTAGTGTTCAGCTTGATTTTGCTATCCTGACTATGTGCCATATCATTTTTACATGCCCCACATTTCCATGATGCATTGAAGTTACCACTAGTACTGAACAGTCAACAATATATTTATGATAAAGAAGAAAGGAGCCAGGAGGATTGAGAGAAACAAGGGAAGAATGAAATAGGAGAGGGAAGTAGAAGGAAGGAGAGGGGATTTAGCATAGAATCTTAAGGGTGAAATATATTTTGAAGCAGGAGAAAAACAGCCGAAGGACTAGAGAAGGAACAGTTACACAGATGTGGAATGAAATCATAGTTTATTTCTAGTGATTATTTCCAAATTCATCAAACGAAGAAAGAAGCCAGAAAAAAGAGCAAAAGAAGAGGGAAAGTCAATAGGAATAAATGCAAATTAGTTATCGCTTGCTTAATGATGAAACAATTTTCAATTTACAATTACCCACTGGGAATTCTCTGAAAAAAAAATTGTTTCATTTACCAGTCAAATACTGCTTCCATCTGATTTTACTTCTCATATCATCCATCTTTGATGCAAGGACTGGTTAACTATCAGCAGAAATCTGGGAAATGTAACATATTCACTAGGTCTGCCTGACTGCAGAAGAATCACGTGTGACTAACACAGTCAGTTCAATATATAGTATTCCAGCTCATGACTACAGTCCGTTGGGATCAGTCCTTAAAACCAACCTGTTCCATGAAATTTATGAAGTTATAGAGACCATAGTAAACTGAAGGTAGGAAATCTTTTGTCCATGTCAGCTGAACTCCAGTCCTATAAATGTTGTTCTCATGGAGTTGTCCTTTAAGTCTCTTTGATTTCATTTATCCAGAACTTGTAATATGTTGACTCATTTTGGCATGAATTTTATTTTCCTAAAACCTAAATACTCTGAGTTTCCATTCCTAAAAATTATCTAACCCAATTGTTTTTGAAGTGCATTCTGCAAAAGAAATATGTAGGGTTTTTTTTTAGTCTTAAGAATAAGCAAAGTTAAACAGCTTTATTTACTATGAAATTCCCAAGATTTTTTAAAATGCTGTTGCCTATTGTGATTTTCCTAGAGGCAGATAGACTATGAAATGTTTTCAAAAGTTATTTGACCTTAGAATCCCTTTCCCATGGAACACATTTTGAGAAATATTAATCTAGCTTAAAGCAAGCCAGCACAGAATTGATTTATTTTGAGAACATCTACTATGTGACAAGCATTGTGTTGGCACAGTCTGAGGAGGTAGACTGAATTCCTGTCTGGGTAAGTCAGACATTCAATTAACATTATATTATATACTAAAATTAATTTAATAATTCTAAGTGTGCACATTACTGTAAGAAAAATACAGAGGAGTCTAGCCTAGCCTGGGAGGTGAAGGAAGACTTCTCTGAGAAATAATGTTTAAATCAAGACCTGAAAGATGGGTGTGAGTTTGTTAGATGAAGAGAGGCACCAGAGCATTCCAGGTATAGGAAAGAGCAAATGTGATGGCTGTGAGGTGGGAGAAGGTGTGGCCAGTCTGAACAACTGACAACAATCCAGCAGACATGAATGGCAGGAGAGCAGCCCTCTTGGAGTGTACTTTCCAATTGGTGACGAAGACATGTTCTATATTTTACCCTTCTAAGTCCAAAATAAGGAATAATCACCTTTCCTAGAAAGTGATGAATTAGTTGTTCAGGATTGACACACCACTAAGAAAAACTTCAAGATAAGAAATAAACAAAACAAATCATTTCTTTGAAGGCAATGGAGAGCTACTAAAGTAAACACCTAAGGTGGGGCACAATTCCAGAAGAAAAGGGAAGTTCAGAGAGGTGAGGAAAATGTTGGGGCCTTCTCTTAACCAGTGTGAAAGCTTCAACAGTTAGGATGAGAAGCTTAGCAGAACACTCAGCAGTTTCATAGGGTTTGGAGGGACAAAAATTATATCTAGGGCCTGCCTTCTAAGGAGAAGGGACAGGTTAAATACTGAAGGCCTTCAGTGAGTTAAAAACAAAGGATCACAGTGTATGTCTAAAGTGAGTGTTCACAAAGGCTAAATCCAGCTTCAAATCAGCTCACTCCGTTTAAAGTGATCTACCCTGGTCTAACTGCCTACCAGAAGCAAAAGTAAATTCAGGAGGAGGAGATCATCATTTCAAGCTCAGATTGTCTCTACAAATTGTAATTCACAATGGGGAACACTGCTTAAGAAACATTTGGGGCTGGGTAAAAATTTCTAACATACTTTGAATTTTCAGCACAAAAGGAGTGAGAAATGAAGAACAGCAATATTTTAACAGCTAATGACCAATAATTTTCTAAAACAAATGAAAAATACTAAACCACAGATATAACATGCACTGTAATTCTGAAGCAGAATACATGAAAAGAAAATCCACGCCCAAACCTACCATAGTAAAATTACAGAAATAAAAGATACATAGTCAAACTTAAAAAGAACAGAGAATAGTATACATTACTGAGTACCAACAAGTTTGAAAGCTGACTTCTCAACAGTAAATGAAACCAAAAAAATCTTGAAAATGTTGAAAAAAAAAAAAAACTGTCGAACTAAAATTCTGTATCCAACCAAAGATTTACTAAAAAAATGAAGATGAAATAAAAACATGTTCAAATAAATAAAAGCTGATACAATTGTGCTCTAATATCTACCATGTTTCCCCGAAAATAAGACCTAGCCGGACAATCAGTTTAAGGCATCTTTTGGAGCAAAAAGTAACATAAGATCCAGTATTATATTATATTATGTTATGTTACATTATGTTACGTTACGTTACATTACATTACATTGTATATTATATTATATTATATAAGACCCCGTCTTATATTATAGTAAAATAAGAGTGGGTCTTATATTAATTTTTGCTCCAAAAGATGCATTAGAGCTGATGGTCCAGCCAGGTCTTATTTTGGGGGAAACACTGGAAATAGACCTATATGTAAAGAGATATGAGCATAAGGTTTTCTGGCAGAATAATAATAGATAAAAACATGGAAATAACAAAAGGAAAGAGAACTAATGGAAAGGATAAAAAATGTAGAGAAATCTAAATAACACTATGTCTTGGGCAGCTGGATGGCTCAGTTGGTTACAGTGCAGCAGGGCTGCTGGCTCAATTCCCACATGGGATGGTGGGCTGTGCCCCCCGCAACTAGATTGAAAAAGGTGACTGGACTTGGAGCTGAGCTGCGCCCTCCACAACTAGATTGAAGGAAAATGACTGATGGGTCCTGGAAAAATACACTGTTCCCCAATATTCCCAATAAAAATTTTTAAAAAATATGTCTTGAGGTCAACTATATATGTATTGAGAGAGAGAGAAAGAGAGAGAAAGAGAGAGAGAGAGAGAGAGAGAGAAAGAGAGAGAGAGAGAGAGAGAACAAGAAACTGAAAGAGAAAATTTAAAACATAGGACAAAAATAGCACAAAGGTCTATGAGAAGCTAAATAAAATGTTCTAATTTTAAGTTTCTTGCATTGTTCAGGAAGTGATAAGATAATATACTGCACTTCATAAGTCAAAGATGTATGTTGTAAGATGTATGGTAACCATGAAAGAAAAATAAAGGAGTAGATAAACTAACATTTGACTAGGAAATAGTGAATTAAAATTTTTAATTGAGCTTCTTCTTCTATCATAATGGATTAGGTAATGAATTTGCCCTACCATGGGATAAATGATATGAAATAACTGTTTTAAGACACAGGAAAAAAAACAGCAAAGGGCTATGATCCCTGAGAAAAGGAAAACAAATGGGGCAGGAACTACTAATGCCCCAGCTTTCCATATAATCATTTTCAAGACTGTAACACAGAAAGGGTTTCACCAAAGAGAGAACTGAATCAAAGAACTAAAAATCAGAGTTTGGGAAGACTGAGATGGCTGGAATTTGTGGGGTCCACTACCACAAAGAAGGAAGATAATGCAAAAACAGAGTTCCAGAAATCTGCATAGGGAGTTCGCCGCTAAACAACAAGCTGTGCATGGCTGGGATAAGACTGGACAAGGACAGGCAAAAAGCCACCGAGATCCAGCTGAACAGTCCCCAAAGCTTATGCAGGAAAGGGAGACAGTCTAGTTCCAACCGGTCAGTGTGAAGAAGCTTTTTTGAATTTTCAGAGCATTTGGTAAGATGCCAGAAGGGTCATGCCTTAGCAGTATAGCTAAATTGGCCCTAGAATAAACTGTCTCTAGAGCTACTAAAAAGGTAAGGGGGAAATGGGAGCAAAAAAATCCCCCCAAAATACTTGAAAGGATCTAGTTGATCCACAAAAGTCAACACAAGAAAAGAAGGCATGAATCTCACTCGGTGAGCTGTGCCAACACCAAGGCTGTCTGCTGAGCATGCAGTGTGGCTCCTTTTTCTAGGACAGCGTGAGAACAATAATATCAGTGGGAAAATAGACTGGTTAGAGCACCACAATCCAATAGAAATTTAACACATGCCCCATACAGAATTTTAAATTGTCAAATGGTCACATTTTTATAAAAAGATAAAATTAATTTTCATAATCTATTTTACTTGGTATGTACAAAATATAATCATTTCAGCATGTAACCAATGGAAAACAAATTCTTACTGAGATAGCTTACATTTTTTCACGCAAAGTCTTTGAACTAAAGTATGTATTTTATACTTTCAGCAATCTCAATTTAGACTGGCCTCATTTCAAGCACTCTACAGCCACTCGTAGCTTGTGGTTACTATAGCATTGGCCTAAAGATGAGGAGTCTGGATTTGTCAGCGGCATGTAGGAGTTGTCTAGGAAAGCCAGCATCTTAGGACCTTAAGATCTAAGAAGTTGCAGCCCCTCCAGCTGCAGATAAGAAGTCATCATTCCCTTGGAAAGTAACCATAGGAGCGGAATTTGGATGCAGCCCCTTGCGATCTTCCAGGGTTGTTTTGGGGCAAGCTTGTTTGTCATAGAATAATATTGTTAATATCCAAAATATTTAATTAATATTACAATGTCCAATCTTTCAGAATCATTGACCAACAGATGTCACCAATGGGAATTATTTGTAAACGGATAAAACTGATTTACAGAATGGATCCATCATATTTAATAAAGGCATGGCATTTATTGTAAATAATCTTCCTACATGAGTACTATAGACAATAGTACAATTCTAGCCTATCTGAGAACTATAAACAGACAATGAAAGGGAGGAGGAGCTCCTGGGTACAAAAGAGCTTGTTGTGAAAATCCATTAGTCCCAAAGGGTGTGCTGGCATACAGATCTAGACCTTCTAAATGTAGGACGCCTTTTCAGTTGTTTATGGGTCTAGATTTTTCATATTACTCACTGGCATAAAATACCTAGTTTTCCCAGATATTTTGCATAGTGTAAAAGCCTTGTGATTTGTAGATCTGAATCACAAAAGGGAAATAGATCTCCTTTGGTCTTTTAAAGGATAATTGACAATGTTGCAGCTAAAAGCCACAAACCCAGAAATACTCAGAAGGCTTGTTTAGGGTAAGTGAGTATGAGGTGGATTTTGACTGGCTGAGTGATTACAGAGGTCCTGAAGACCACATACTGTTAAATCTCATCCAGTAGGGCCAGCCCGGTGGCTCAGGCAGTTAGAGCTCTATGCTCCTAACTCCGAAGTCTGCCAGTTCGATTCCCACATGGACCAGTGGGCTCTCAACACAAGGTTGCTGATTTAACTCCTCCAGTCCCTCAAGGTGGGCTCCATCCCCTGCAACTAAGATTGAACACGGGCTCCACCCCCTGCAACTAAGGTTGAATACGGCACCTTGAGCTGAGCTGCCTCCCGGGTGGCTCAGTTGGTTGGAGTGCGTCCTCTCAACCACAAGGTTGCTGGTTCAACTCCCGCAAGGGATAGTGGGCTGCGCCCCCTGCAACTAGCAATGGCAACTGGACCTGGAGCTGAGCTGTGCCCTCCACAACTAAGATTGAAAGGACAACAACTTGACTTGGAAAAAAGGCCTGGAAGTACACACTGTTCCCCAATAAAAGTCCTGTTCCCCTTCCCCAATAAAATCTTTAAAAAAAAAATTTCATCCAGTAAATATGCTTATTGAGTCTCTGAATTTTTCCTTTCAATTTGATATTCAGGCTTTTTTAAGCAATTTTCAGATTCATTAGAATGCTTCTGTAATCTGTCAACGTTAGAAGTGTGCAACAAAAGCATGACAACATATCTTTAAAATGGACTTCTAAAACCTCTCCAGTGAATCGCACGGGATTCTTCCCTATAGCGAGGATTCTCAGCTGAAGACTGTGGCAAATTCTCCTTTCTAAATGGCTTTGCTTTTGAAAACATCAGGCAGCTGAAACCCTGAGAACCTTCCCTGGCATACCCCCAAACAGGATTGCATAACTCGGAGGTTGGGGATTTGATATCTGTACAATTTTGACTTGGGTAGAACAGCAGACATTTACTACATCCTTTTAGAATAAACCTATTCCATGAACTTCTGCAAGATTATTAACAATGACAATAACAATATATCAGTATCCAATATCTATTGAATGCTTATTATTACATGCAAGCATTGAGCTAAACATGTCACATGGTTCCCTAATTCTGTTTGTACACAACCTTTGAAGGAGGTACTGGAATTTTCCCCACAGGAAATATTAGGGGGAAAGTAACTTATCCAGTCTCACTCAGCTAGTAATAGTGGAGCTGGGTTTTGTAGCCAGACTGATTTCAGATCTCATGCTACCTCTTGCTGCACATACTGACACTTACTCGCAAAGGAGTTAAGTCTCACTTATATTTCAAAATCAATTCAGATTTCTTTTCCAGTAACTCTCTCTGCACCCCATTCTGGATCTAAAACAGCTAAGTATCCCTCTTCTTTGCTCCCAAAGCACATTTGCATTCCCCATTCACCATACTTTTTGCATGATTTAAATTATTTATTTACCCCTCAATCACACACTAGACTTAAATTTCTTTAAGGCAATGGTTTTCAACTGGGGGTGATTTTGCCCCTCTGGGGCACATTTGATAATGTTTGAAGACATTTTTGGGTTATCACAACTGGCAGAAGGGTGCTGCTGTGATTTAGTGAGTAAAGGCCTGTGATGCTGCCAAATATTTTACAATGCACAGGACGGTCTCCAACTAGAAAGAAACACTTGGACCGAAATGCCATGTGTTGAGGTTGAGAAACCCTTTTCTAAAGCAAGACCAACCATCACATATTATTAATCTTTGCATTCAGCACCCAATACAATACCTGGTACATAGTAAGTGCTCAATAGATGTTTGTTGAACAGGACTCAACTTACATTATAGGTGAGAAAATTATGTTCCATTTTCTGTTCATTTGAAAATGCCTTTCCTAAATCTCCAGGTTGAGTTGACTGCTCCATCCTCCATGAGCTATCACTACCTTCAGTCACCCACCAGACTGAAGAAAATCTCTCTGCATTAACATGTTTGTTAGATAGTGGCCTCCTACCGATCTTAGATATTTTGCATCTCAAAATATCTGCCTATCTAAAGTAGTTTTTAAAGACACTGAAAAAAGACTACATAGAAAAATACTTACCATAGCTAGGTGACTTGCTGGCACCTTTCTTCTGGGAATGCAGGGCTCCTCTTAGTCCCAAATCGTATAGGACATTCAGCCCCAAGGGTACCTATAGCCATTAGAGGGTAAAATCTTCTGAGTGGGAAAAAGCCTGGCCCTGACATACATTACTATTTTCTATTTTCCCTTTTTCTATTATGTGAACCTGTAATATTTCATTGCATGTAAGCTATAACAGTTGTCCCTACTCAAGTTTCTCTCAAACTTACATTGTTCCCTATGAGGTTGTGATTTTATTTTTATCTGTCCTTTACAGGGTCCGAAAAAGCAATGTCGCCAAAACTGGTGTCAGGACACTTGGAAGTAGGAACTTCTTTTTATTTTTTATTGCAGACGTATAAGTAAGCATTCCCCTGAGAACTTGCTACAGAAAGTGATTTTTCATATAGAAACAGGTGAAATAGGATCAATGGCTATAATTGGTAGCTCTTGTTTAAGAGCAAGAAAGTGAAAGTCTTTCTCACAAAAGGCACTGAAAAAAGTGTCTATTAAATTTAACTGGATTGTTAACAACCTACTCAGCCTCTGTTTATTAATTTTTTTGATAACAGTCTAATATTCTACCCTTGGTAGAACAATGGTAATCCTCATGTTCTTATAAATTTGATTAATTATTACCTGTCGTTCTATTTCCTTAACTTATCTCAGTCCTTCTTAGGCTGTTCAATCCTTTCTGGCTTAAGATTTAATTAAGATGCTGCTCTGGTGTTTTTTAAGCACTAGATTAATGACCATTTGTCATTAGAACATTCTTTACATAGCAAAAAATGCCATCACAACTTCCACTTTTAGCTATGACAAAGTAGCTACTAGCAGATCAAAACTCACACCAAAAACTGAAAAACTAGATAAATTTTTTTTTTAATTATTTTGGAGGTATTCAGGAGCTTCACAGTGACTAGGACCTGAGGAGCCAGCACTCAACGAGATGAGATTCTTACTGGAACGAGCTTGACATCCCATATACCAGTGTTCCCTTTTGAGGCATTTTCCAAATCTTTAGGACTTTGGAAGAAGAAACAAGAGGCTGGTCAGTAAAGAAGCAGAAATTAGCGAATAAGCAGAGCTTTCAGTGGTCTCCAGTTTCTGGGGAAATAAAAATTTGATTTCAGGCCTTACAAGGGAGCCAGGATTTGAGGGACCAAGAACCAGTTTTGAAGAAAGCATAATGTTTAATGAAGGGTAGTAGAGCTATGGCATACCTGAATGAGGAGGGGGAAAAAAAGAATCTTGACCTTTACATTGCACCATCAAAAAAACATCCCTTCCAGGTATATTTTAGGTGTAAATATAAAGTTTAAAACTAAAAGCTTCTAAAAGATAACATAGGAAACTATATTAAGATTGGCAAAAAAGTTTTTAAACAGGACCTCAAAAGCACTAACCATAAAACAAAAGATGGATCAATTGAACTGCATTAAAATTAACTATTCTTTTTTCAAAAGACACTTTTAAGAAATGGAAAAGGTAAGCCACAAAGTGAGAGAAAACATTTTCAATTCATATATCCAGCAAAGGACTTGCACATAGAACATATAAAGACTCCTACAAATCAGTAAGAAAAAAATAGACAACCCAATTAAAAAACTGAACAAAAGACTTGTACAGACAATTCAAAAAGATAATATCAAATGAACAATGAATATGAACATTTGCTCAAAATCGTTTCTCATCATGGAAATGTAAAAGTAAAATTACAATGAGAAAATGCAATAATGACTAAAATTAAAAAAGAATAACACCAAGTGTTCATGAGATTGTAGGTAACTCAGACTGTTATACAGTGTTCTGAAAATGGAAGTTGGTACAACCATTATTAGGCAATATCTGCTGAAGTTAAATATACGCATAATTTATGACTACGCACTTCTACTCCTATGTACACTGCAGAGATGCAAAAATATGTTCATCCAAAGACATTTACAAAAAGGTTCACTGCAACACTGTTTGCAATACCCCCAAACTAGAAACAACACAATTGTCCTTTAACAGTAGAATGGATTGATAAATTATAGCATATTTATACAAGGTGATATTAATTAGTAATAAGAATGAAATACTGTTACACACAACAACACTGATAATCTCAGTGAAGGAAAGAAAGCAAACACAAGAGAATACAGACTACACAACTTCATTTATTTAAACTTCAAAAACATACAGAATTAAATGATGGCAAAGAAGTCAAGAGAGTAGTTGCCTTTGGCAGATGTTCGGGGTTGGGAAGGCCATGAGGGAAAGATTCTGGGTAATATTCCATTTCTTGATCTAAGTAGTGGTAGTATAACTACTTGTGAAAAAACATTCACTGGGCTGTATGTTTATGATTTGGGCACTCTTCCTATTTATGTTATATTTTAGCACAAAGTTAATGCTCTAAAAATTCCATACAAATCAGATGACAAACAATGTTCGTGCCTTAGGAAAGGCTTATAGAAATTGTATTAACTTCTTTATCCAATCATCTATCGAAGGACACTTTGGTTGTTTCCATGTCTTCGCCACCATAAATAAAGCTGCAATGAACATTGGAGCACATATATCTTTATGAATAAATGTTTTCAGATTTTGGGGGTAGATACCTAGGAGAGGGATTGCTGGGTCATATGGTAATTCTACTACACAATGGAATACTACTCAGCAGTAAGAAAAAGATGAAACAGTACCATTTGCAACATGGATGGATCTTGAGATTATTATGCTGAGCGAAATAAGTCACAGAAAAAGTCAAGAACCATATGATTTCACTGATATGTGGTATATAAATCTGAAAATAACAAAAGAACAAGACAAACAAATGAAGAAACAAAAACTCATAGACACAGAGAATAGTTTAGTGGTTACCAGAGGGTAAGGGGGTAGGAGGGTGGTAGGTGCCGGTAAAGGGGATCAACTATAGGGTGATGAAAGGAGAACTGACTCTGGGTGGTGAACACACAATGTGATATATAGATGATGTATTACAGAATTGTGCACCTGCAATCTATGTAACTTTACTAACAATTGTCACCCCAATAAACTTTAATTAAAAAAAAAAAGAAGTTGTATTAAGTAGTCAGGTTACAAAATAAATTCTGATTTCAGTGTATTATTTGTTTTTAAGACAAAATCATAATTTCTTCCTATCACATATTTTAATCACTTGATATTAGATTACATACTACTAATTTCTTAATTTCCTGACCCAAAGGCTATTGTGAACTACAGGAAGGCAAAGAATTTGTCTATTTTATTCACTGCATCTAAAATAATACCTAAAAAATTTTAAATAAATATTTACTAAATTAATGAATGAATAAAACTAATTAGTGGTCATTGACAATTTCATATAAATTTTGTTTGAATTTCACACACATTAAACCTTATAGTAAACTCTCAATAATTTCTGGTCCTAGCAACTTGCATGAAGTAGGCAATAAATAATTAAAAATTTTAAAATTCTGAAAGGTAAGCCCTTAATCCTGCTTCATAACTACAATGCAGACACTATACAGAGAAGATCAGAAAGCATTAAAAAGTAATCTCTTGGTTCGAGGGAGTTTCTTGCCAACCAGATTCTTCTCTACAAAAATTTTAGTTTCTTAAAAGGAGAAAATTGTTCTTCTTGTCATTCAGAGAACAGGAAGGAAAATATGGCCATAGAATAATGTAATGATCACACTAGTATCCAGTGTAACATGACTATTGGCTGACTGGTACTCACCCCTACCCAAAGCACACAGGGAAGGTGAAGTACTAGTGGATAAACTACATAACAGCATCCCCTTTATGAAACAGATGACAGGAGCCAAGTAGCCTCAGAGCATGTGACCTCTGGGTCCGATAATTGGCGCAGAGGGGAAGCCAGAGAGCTCAGGGAAAGACTGCAGCCTGCCAGCCTGTGAAAGTGGCCCTGAAAAGGAGCAGCAGTGGCCATAACACTGGAGGAATAGTGAGCCATTTGATATAAAGCATAAAGGAGAGAAAAATTAGAAAGACAGAGCTAACAATTAGAGCAATTGCAGGAGAAAGGGAAAAGGAACACCTGTATCCAGGGAAGCAAGGCCAGTTATACAACTGAGCATTAGTAAAGACTGGATCAGTTTACACAAAAAGATATGGGAAGAGGAAAGAAGAGATGGAGTGGTGAAGGCAGCAAGACAAATGATGTGGCAACTGTCATCATCCAGGGGAGAGAGCTATGTGCATGTTGGTTGTACACTATCATGTCATGGATGTTTAATTTAGCTATTTAGTAAATCCAATTTACATTTCATTTTTAAAGCTAATTTTAAGGAAAATTAGTAGGTTTCCAAACAGAATTCTAAAGGACCATCGGTTTACATTTTTTTATTACCAAACTCCCGAGAGTGAAGCTAGGAAGCCTGTACATAACAGAGGCATGTACCCTCCCTACCCAGCAGAGAGAAAACAGGAGTGTTACATGGCAAATTGACTAATAAAGGTGATTTGAGGAACACCCATGATAAAGACTGGATTTTAAGGATATCCCTTCACTATAGAAGCGGAGTACAACCTGGTACGCAAATCTGATTATTTTGTACCCTGGGTCCATGCAGTTAGGTTTTGGCCCTTCTTTGTGACATAAACATGGCTCAAACTCAGTATTGACAATTTCATTGGGTCAAGAGACACTGTGAAGAATTCAAAATTAAAACTAATGTTAGAACCTGTTAAAAGCTTCTTTTTTAAAAATACAGGCTCACGTAAAACATAGCCGAGGTAGGTTATTAAAGCTCTAAGCTGAAATAATTTTTTTTTCACAGAAGTTAAAATGTTAATGAAATGTCATTTCCAGGGGCAAGGGAAAGGAAAGGATTAAACAAACCACTGTTGTGTAACTTCGACTTAAGGGACAATATCCATGATGAACCTATTATCTCTTTTTCCAGGCAAGATATTTACTGAATCCACTTTTTAAACCAGCCAAAATTGCAAAATGCAATTCATTCTTTAAATAATTGGAAATCAGTATTGTGAATGGATTTTGATTGCTAGAAAAAATGTTAGCTTTTTCTTATAAACAAAGCACAGCCAAAAATGAAGATGGAAGACAAATAAAATATGGACTTTTTAATGGACCCTGGAAAAATAAATGAGGTTTTCTTAATTTCTTAGTGACTGTGAAAAGAGTGTTTATGTCACAATGAAAAAGACAGATCTGTCATAGCTCTGAAAAGTAAGTAGGACGCATCTAGAAATGGGTATTGAATTAGGTCATGTTTTTCCTCCTTAGCAACTTTAAAAAGACTTAAAAATAAAAAAACTAAATATTAAATCACTTATTCAGGTTTAATTTGTCTTACATTTGTTGAAGTCTTATATATCCAGAAAATATATAGGCTTATTGATTCCAGAGGTGAACAGGTTTTAAAGGTTATGTAATTTGGTATTAATATAGAGAGTTGAATCTTAAATCTGGAAATAGATTGAAAGAAAGAGCTCTGCTCCAGAATGAACCTTCAATTGTATGTATAGATTGGAGTTGGCCACTTAAGTTTTGAGCATTCATTTACTCATTTGTAAAGTAGAGAAAATAATACCATCCATCAGATCTCAAAAGTCATTGTGAAAATCAAATCAGATAACAGAAGGAACAAGCTGTCAAAAATGATTTTGCCTGTTTCTAGCATCTCATTCCCTGGCTGGATATTTGCTGATTTGCAGATGCTCATAAGCCCACGATTTAGCTGCCACCAGAGTGAAGAACGATGAGGCTGTGTATTAGTCAGGCTTCTCCAGAGAAACAGGACCAATGATCTGTCTGTCTATCTATCTATCATTTACCTATATTTGCATACAAAAAAGGAGATTTGTTATGAGGAACGGGCTCACACAATTATGGAGACTGAGCAGTCCCATGATCTGCCAACTGCAAGCTGAAAACCCAGGAGAGCCAGTGGTATAAATCCCAGTCTGAAGGCAGGAGAAGATGAGATGAAATGTCCCAGCTCAGTGAAGCAGAAAAAAAGGGACAAATTCCTCCTTCCTCCGCCTTTGGTCTAGTCAGGCTCTCAACAGATTGGATGATAGCCACCCACATTGGGCAGGGCAATACACTTTACTAAGCCCACCAATTCAAATGCTAATCTCATCTAGAAACATGCCCACAGACACACTCAATGTTTAATCTGGGAACCTGTGGCCCACTTAAGTCGACACATAAAATTAACCTTCAGAGGCTGATATTGAAAGAACTTGGCAATAGTCCCCCAAGAAACTGACACATACCTAAACATAGAGACTGATACTTGCTTCCTGCCTGGAGAACTGTGAATGCAAAAGACTAACAATAGGACCATATTGTCAAGGCAAGGACAGAAGCTGCCGTGGGCAGCTTCTTATAAACCAAGCGGACCCCACACAAGGTACCAGACTTACACTTTAAGTTAAACCTTCCCAAGAGGGTGGCCAGCATCAAGATGTTGTGGAATGCTGACAAAAGCAGGAGCTCAGGGGTCAAGGAAAGGCTTCACAGGAGGTCAGCAAGGGAATTCATCTCAGCTTCAGAGAACGATAGAGTCTTAGTCCACTCAGGCTACTATAACATAACTACCATAGACTGAGTGGCTTACAAACATCAGAAATTTATTTCTCATAGTTCCGGAGGCTAGAAGTCTAAGAACAAAGCACCAACAGAGTCAGTCTCTGGTGTGAACCTGCTTCCTGTTTCATAGGTGGACATCTTTTCACTGAGTCCTCTCCTGGTGGAAGAAGCAAGGAAGCTCTCAGGTCTCTTTTACAAGGGCACAAATCCCATTCATGAGGGCTCCGTTTTCATGACCTAATCACCTCCCAAAGGTCTCTCCTCCAACATCATCACATTGGGCATTAGGATTTTAACATAAATTTGGGGGCGATACAAACATTCATTTATAGCAGATGTAATACAAATGTGCCTTCAGGCCACATACAAATAACCAATATAAAAATGCCCACAACTGAAGGCTTACACACAGAGAATATCTGCAACCTTATTGCAACAGTCCCAGGGAAGTAAGAAGTTTGATGATAATCCGATAATCTGCTCTTCTCTTGTTGAAGGAACAACAGTAGAAAAAAGGAGGAAGAGGAGGAAACAGAGTGAAAGGACAGACCATTCTCCTCACCACCACTGCAGATCCTATACCTGACAGTTAGATCTGAGTTAGAAAAAGGGGCAAACCTTTGAATAAAATTAAAGTTTTATTTGGACTAAATTGGACCAGAAAGTTCTGGGATCTGCCAATAATAGCATCAAATATTAGGAAAGGAAAATCTAGCATAAAAATAATGACGGGGGGAAAAAGATAAAATAATGATTGGGGAAAAAAATAGAACCATTTCCAATGCAAATCCCATTGAGCATACTGGTCCAATAAATTAGTTACATAGATTACAAATATTTTTATAAATGTTTCAAGCATTATAGAAATATTAAGGCTTATGTTTATTGTGTTTGTAGTTATTGCTATTACCAAATCACAAATATAGGTATAACACGTCCTTACATCTTTTTTTAATTTTAAAAAGAAAACTAATATCAGTAAATAATATTTATCATTTCAATCTTATCATTCATCTTCAAAATTATTGAGTGGATTTTCATCCATACAAAATTTGAATGACTTCCATGTTATTTAGAGATAAAACACTGGGTAACTTCTTAGATCTTCTCACTTATTAACTTCTTTCTTAAACACTGACATCAATACATTTAATTGTTCTGTTTCATGTGCTTCAGACTTCTTTAAGAAATAGATTTTGAACACTTTTTCCATATCACATTTATTAAATGAAAAGTAAAACCTTGTTTGTTTTACAATTAATTTTTCTGGCATTTCTTGGTTAATGACATAAACTTCCCATTTCATAAAAGTATCCTTCCTATCTCCATGCAATGATTAAATCTCATTGACACCTGGAATCATAACCCATAGATATACACCCTTCCTTTCACCACCCAGGGCTGTATTTAGGCACAGAGGAGAGGCACCACTGATCTGAACCCTACAAACGTTTTCTCCCAGCTCCATCTTCTTGATTATTTAAAGGTAAAACACTGGGTAACTTCTGTAGTGTGCACACCTGAGAGGGTAGACTGTCCCTCAGGTGTGCACACTACATGCTAAGAAACGGCCAAGGGGTGGCTGACTGTAGGAGGTATACTAAGAGCTTGGACGGTGGGTCAAGTTGACTACATGTGTGGGTTTAAACCCCTCACGGAGCGGAATGTAGGAAAAGAAGGAGATGGGTCATCTCATTTGAGTGTGGAACTTCATGGAGTCTGAAATTTCTAACTTCAGATTTGGCCTACCACATCATTATGAAGGTTCATTTGTCCAAGGAAGAAGATAGGACACATATTATAGAACCGTTCGTTGCTTGATTTATAACTTCAAATATTTAGACATTTGATATAGGGCCTCTATTTTTACTCTTGCCTTGCCCGTGTGATGTTAGGGGCAGGCAGATGTATCACCATCCTCAAAGTCTCATGCCAGCAGTAAAGCTGAGGGGACATATGGAAATGTCCACTGAGAAGCAATGCTCAAAGTCCACTGACTGAGAAGTAGGGATAAATTATAGCACATTCTCATTGTCTTGAATTTACAAGCATTTCCTTTTCAGAGTGTTGGCTAAACCTCATTTAAGTAATGGATCATATTTCATTAAATTTCCTATGTGGTTACAACTTGTTGTGGCATTTTTCAATGTTCTTACTCACCCTAAGTTGGATAAAATATTTTCCAAGTGTAGCAGTTTGTAAACCTCTCCAGAGTGAAACACAAGATTAATATAAGGTCATAATCATGGTGATATAAGCATAGTCTTAAATTTATGTTCCAAGTTTTTATAATGATTTGAGAAGAATATTTTTGTCATTACAAAATGTAATCAGTAAAAATGTCTGTCATTCAAACTTTAAAACTAAATTGAATAGGGGAGTGCTTGATTTATATTCTTTGTTTTTACATGGCCTCTGATAAAATTTCATGCCCATCTCAAAAACAGATCTACCAGGTACGTGCTAATCAATTGCCCTGTCAGCACATGCCTGTTCTAAGACATGTAGGCCCCACAACCCTTACTGAGTGGGCAAAAGGATATCTGATCCCTTCCTTTGGCCTAGCTGATTGGATGAGGGTAATTACCTGACCTGAGCTGGACCAATTATAACTTCTCTCAAAAATAAGTTCAAGGACTCAAAAACTCCTGTCAGTATCTATTGGGCACTTGACCTGATACAGGATGCAATACCAAGGTGGAGAGAATTACATTAGACTCATAAGTAAATGGAGTAGATGGAGTCCATCTGCATAAAGAGAATCATTAAGCAGACACACACAGAAAGGTCTCAGCAGAGAGCCCTTATAGCCTACATGGCGGAGGGGGGGGGGGGAGAGAGAGAGAGAGAGAGAGAGAGAGAGAGAGAGAGAGAGAGAGAGAGATTGCTTCTATTTCTCCTGCTTTCCAGATCCCACTTCCAGACCAAGAGACTGAGCATTTGCCCCTTTGGATTCTAAAAAGATGCTCTTGTATACTTAATAAGTTAGACATTTTCCTTATACTAACTTAAGTGGTATCTAAGAGCAATCAGATTTCAATAAGGAATGAATAGAGTTTACCATCTCTAATGACATTTTGTATACATTCCCATATATAGAAATGAACACCTCAAAAGAATCCAACACCTCAAAAGAATCTTATGATATAGGTACTATTATAATCACTATCTTACAAATGAGAAAATTGAGGAACAGATAAGTTAAATAACTTGTCTAAATGTTATTTAACTAATATCTAAAATCATTCAGTTAGGAATCAAAGAGAGACCGTGGCTCCAAGATCTACACTATACAATTTATAGCATATCAATTATCTTTCTATGATTCAAATAATCATAGTTTAGAGAAGGCATATGGTAACTCATAATTTACTTAGAAATTACATTAAAAAGAGTAAATAAACAACACAGCAATTAGGAGCCTAAGAAAGCTATAAGCATTTGGAATTATGAGCGTGGTATGCAGATAAAAGTCATAAAACCTTTAACCTTCCTTTATAAAATGCTTCACTGACCACTTTTCTCAGAAGAGTTACAAAGAAGATTGATATGTGATAAAATCATTATGAAAATTAGGGGATTTACTTTAATTTTCCAATGAATAAGCAAACATGAACTGGAGAGTAATAAGACCAAATATTTATTAAGCACTTATAAGAGCTGTAGTAACAGTTCTTGCACAGCTGAGAATCTCCTAGGATAAAATCATTTCTGTATATAGCCTTCCTTCCTCTATAAGCTATACTCACTTAACACGAGACACAGAAGCTAAAACTAGAATATTGTGTGATTAAATTGACCTTTTCTAGGGGTTTTTTTTGGGGCGGGTGAGTTTGTTTTTTACTAAAATTGATACCATCTTAAGATAAAGCCAAACATGATCTCTAAAAGTAAGTTTTAAAATGTTAATGACCAAGAACTAACAACAATAAGCAATGCTGTGCTTTGAGTCATTAACAATCAGACGATAATAACCTGCTGTTTATACTCTGAGCCTAAAGCTGTGAGGCACAGGAGAAGTAAAGGGCAAAATCCCTGCCACTGAGAGCATACAGTCTGGCTTTGAGGACGGAAGGGAACCATAGATGCGGACTGATAAATGAGGGTATGTTTTGTTGTTTGCTTACTCACTCAAACCATTAAAAAAAAAAAATCAGGTCACCTTTAAATAGCAGGCTCTAATCCAGCCATAATTATGTGGTACGAAGTGAAAGTGTAACTGAGAAGGGAGAGAACGGGTATGTAATAGACAGGAAGGTGTCCTGCAGCAAGAGGGTCGTCCTACAAGATGAGGAGGACGTCAGTAAGCAGAAAGACGTGATGCATCCACGTCGAAGTTCAGGAAGCAGTATCCACACGGCTTGGTGACAAGCAGTATTATATTGTGATTGTCCACCCAACATCCATCCTTGCCACCATGTAGATTAGAAGATAATGGCAAGTTCCAGGAATGACCTGGCCTCGGGCAATCTTGGTAAAGCCATCCTTCTTTCCACAGTGGTCCAGATTACCCAGGTCTGAGCCTGAAATGGTATCCACTGATCTCAGTGATTCAAGAGAGGACTCTTGATTTTGTTGTGGGAAGGATGCTTTCTCTCACATTGGCCATAGAAAATCTCGGGCCTTTGGTTATCACCAGTATTCTTAAGTATTAAAACATGAAAAGGATGATTCTTCATAATCATGGGAAATAGAGCTTATTGCTACTAAAGAAATATTGCCAGCATGTGATTTGTGATTTTATTCACAGCCCTTATATCTACTCGTAAGAGGAGTTTTGCTTCCTGATTGTATAATACTCATGGATAATATACATCGACAATGAAGAAAATAAATGGGGGGGTGCAAAACATTTCTACTGTGTATAATACTATCCAATTTACTCCAATAACTATCAATTAAAAGCGAAATAGAATTTTTTATCCCTCTATTTACTATATTTTGATAGTCAGCATTTACAACAGGAAGGTGCACAATAAGTTTTTAGAAAAAACATAACCGTAATTGAACTAAAATGAAAATCACTGCTAAGCCAGTTAATGGCCAAATTTATATTCCTTTTCAATAAATAAGTTTTATTTATATGTTTTACTATTTAAAACACGCAGAATGCTAATCATAAAGCTTCTTTAATCAATCAGAGTTCCTCTGAATCATTTTCTTTTCCAACACAGTTAAAACACTGGAGAGGCCAAACACAAAGGAAAACTAAGAGAGTAACTTTATGTAACTCCTACTTCCAATAAGGAAAAGAACAATGCAACTAATCCATATTCCTTTGAGTTAAAGTCACTTACAATATTATTTCAAATAACTAAATTCCTTACTTTTCCGCTTGAAATCTAAACAGTCCTTTCATTACTTGCAGTCAGAGATTTTTAACTGAAATTTAGGTCACCCAACTGTCCTCTTTTTCCCCCTATCCTAGTTTCCAAATCTCTAAGTTTTATCATTTCACTTTCAGTCAGCACAAAATATATAAATACACAAAATCAATACTCAATTTGATAGATACAGGACTAATTTTAACAAACTTTATCTCAATCAAATCTTATTCCAAATGTTATCTTTATTTTAAATGGCCTGTTACTTAGTGTTTTAATGTTCTTTTTATTTCACTCTCAACAGCTCTCTCTGCACATTGTCAACAACAGCTTATCTGTTTTTTCTTATTTTTAACTTGGAAATTTTTGCCATTGTATAAACAGCAGCAATTGATTCTTTTTTCACTTCAATTACATCTTTCAAAAAAAATTTTATAATGTATGGAAATAAATTTTCAGATACTGAAAAGAATACTAAATAACCCTTACAGTACAAGTTTTGGTTTATTAGACTTCCAAAATATACTTAGCATTTGAGCAAATTTTTTTAAGTCAACAATAATTTTCAATCTCTAAAAAATTAAATTTCTAAACTCCTAAAGTAATCCCTTCAACAAAAATATAAAATCTAAAACTACGAAAAAAAAAGAAGTTCTATTTTTTTTCAAAAGGTATCTGTACACCTTCTGGCTGAACTCCCCAAAATATCTCCCAACGAACTGTTAATGAAGCCACACCAAGTTTATAAGACTCACTGAACTAACAGAGAACACCACCTTGACAGAGTATTACTGTACCAGTGTCTCAGAATATGTCAAAAGTGAGAGATTCAAAAGACTTTCAAGTATGAGCTCAGGAGATTAAAGGTGGGTCTTTCAAGGCAAAGAACTGATTTAGATTCAGTAAAATTTGTGATATAATAGTTTAGGACTGGTAAACATAGCAAAGCAAGGATCATGAAACAAGTCTTGCAAAGTAAGCCCTTGTTCCATATGTGAGAAGTTTGCCCAGGTAAGCACATTATTTTCTCCAATAAATTGATCTATAAGAAATTCCTGAAGCAAACAGTGATTTTTTTTTTTTTTAGTTTATAGTTTTATCTCTCCAGGGCAAAATTTTCTTGGAGCAAACTACTATGTTAAGTTGACAGAATTGATCTAAAATCTTATTGAAGTCTTTCTCGGTCTTGCATTTTGATCATTCTTTGGTTTGACCTGAAGTATATATGGTTAACATAAGGGAAAATAATTAAATAGATGTTTATGGAGTCATCGTTACATACCAGGATTCTGTTGATGGTCATTTCAATCACATAATCAGGTTTTCTTGTTCTTTTTGTTCGATTATCATTTGATGGAACAGTGCCTTATGAAAGGCATTTAAGATTACAGAAGTTAAATATTTGAACATTGTAACACAGTCAAATACTATGATACGATTTTACAGTCCACATCTATGCAAAAGCCGAGGGTGATCTAATAATTCATGAGAACAGATCACATCCATGAAAAAGACTACAGACTAGATATGAACCAAATTACCTAATCTCATAATTTCCATTATTTGTTTCCTGGGCCTTCTTAGTAATATTAAAATTCTCAGAAATATTCATAGGAATGTAAATGCAATATTCTTTTCCTAAAGTGGTACGTGCAATACCTTTGTAATCCAGTTAGGTCTAGATTTCTTTCATTCTTTATTTTATTTATTTAACAGAGAAGGAGTTCTATGGATTTCTGACATTATCTACCCCTTTCAATCTCTGAATGTTAAAGTTTCCCCACCATAATATCCCTTGAGTAGTTAAGGTTTCAGATCTCAGTAGAGTTCCAGTTTTTCTCCTTCTGTAAACAAACTGTATAATAATCTTTTTTTCTGAGAACGTCAAATACTGAACCGAAATGTAGTCTGAATGATATCAGAGACTACCCGATTACTTTGAAACAGGCATCAATTTACTAAGATAACAAGTATCTATCAAATTTGTTCATAGTAGTCAGTAGGCTTTTGTGCCACAAATTCAATGCCTATGGTAGGGAGCTGCCCAATGACAATTTCTTAGGCAAATTACCCCTATGTGGATCTCAACTCTTACTATACAATTTGGAAGTACTTGGAGGTATTTAGGTGCTGGTGGGAGATTATATAGCAAAGATACAATGAAATAGATGAAATGTTATATCTTAGAGGGAATCCAAAGATTTCCTACATGGTAAACCTTGTTTGTAAGGTCTGTAAACATAACAGAGGTATTAAATAAATTTCACAGATTTTCTTTCTGAGTTCTGTGAACGTTCAGTTATATAGAGTGTGCTCCTATGAATGATACCTGTGTGTTACAGAAACTTCCCTTCCTACCTTTCTAGGTATGACATAATAAGGTATTTTAGTTTTTGGTTATCTTCCTGATCTGCTTCCCCCACAAAAAAATAAAAATAAAAATAAACAACAGCAAAAACAAAACCGAAAATCACATATTAGTAATTGAGCCAAGTGACTGATGAAACCAAATGTTTTACTATAAGGGATTGGAACTGAAGGGAGCTAGCTGACACTCAGAGGAAAAGTTACAAGTCCAGCAGTTGGTTCATTCAATTGTATGTTTTACTCAAATCCAAATCAGGAACAAATTGCATCCAGCTACTAGGTTAATACTTAGGAGCAAATGAGAACGCAGAAAGCAAAATTGATCATCTAGAACTTATAATTAACATAGTTAAGAAATAACAAGGAAAACCATCCGAGATAGCAAAGTGGATACACACTGTGCTTGCCTCATCCCGTGAATACATCAAAATTACAACTAATTATAGAACAATCAACCTGGAGAACCATTTGAAGTTTAGCTGAAGGTTTATGACTAAGGACATAAAGAAGAAGCTGCGTTGAGACTGGTAGGAAGGATGAAGAGGCAAAATGGGCTGGCCCCAAACATGCATGTGGCAGATGAAAATTGGAAGGGATAGGTTCCCCACAGAGGAGGAAAGTACCCCAGCCTCACACCGGGCTTCCCATCTAGGAGTACTGGTACCTGGAAAGGAGCTCCCATAACATCTGGCTGTGAAAAACAGCGGGGATTCCAACCATCTAGGTGGGAGAGTAGGCTGTGGGAAATACAGACATCCTCTTAAATGGCCCATGCACAGACTCACTCACAGGTACTCACCCTGAGCTCCGGTGGAGGGACGGTGACTCAGAAGCTTGGAGGCATACAGGGGCAGACTGAGGTGTGTGGCCTCAGGAGGTGGCCAGGAGGATAGTCAGCAATTTCCCTGCTTGGTTCCTCCTCCCGTGCACCTGGCATCTTTCTGGTGTTGAGCCCTCCCCCTACGCTTATGGCCAAATCTGCATCTGATTGGCCTGGTGAATTCCACAGCTCTGTGCTGCTGACTCACTGAGAACCCAGCCCACCTGACTCCGACCAGAGGAGGATTATATGCAGCTGAACCTTATCAAAGTGGCAACGACCAGCAGGTGGCAACAGGCCTCAGTGTGTCCTGGCTTTTTGCACAGCAACCCCAGACAGGCAACAGGCCTCAGTGTGTCCTGGCTTTTTGCAGAGCAACACCAGACCTAGTATTGGTGGCAGCTGTCCTCAGTTCACAGCATGGCCTCTCCAATACTCCTCCAGATTCAACACAGGCAGCGACCAATTGTGTATCTCTTTGGAGCTCCTACCAGGTAGTCCCTGACTGATCACAGGCAGTGACTTACCAGGGCCTGCACCAGAACCCCTCCGAAGAGGCCCCAGAACCAACATACTTAAAGGTTAGCTTCAGACCACCGCACAGCACTGCCCAATTAACTCCACAAGTGGCACACTTGTGGATCTCAACGGGCACCATAGCCCACTGTGGTGAATCCCCCTCCATGTGGTAAGCCCCCCAGCACAGCATCCATAAGCTGTGGATGTGGCCAAACCCCACAGTCAGTCAGCCTTAGGATCAATCCCACCTACTGATGTTCCAATAGCAACTGAGGTTCAAATATAACAGGGAGGCACACACAAGCCACACAAGCAACACTCCTAGAGCCAGTGACCAGGGAGACTGTCAGGGCCCCACAGGGTACCTAATACATAAGACCATCAGGCAAGAGACATAGCAGAGCTACGTAACATATAGAAACAAAAAGAGAGGCAGCCAAAATGAAGAAACAAAGAAATATGTCCCAAATGAAAGAACAGGAGAAAACTCTAGAAACAGAACTAAACAAAATGGAGGCAAGCAAACTAACAGAGACAGAGTTCAAAACACTGGTTAGAAGGATGCTCAAGGAACTTAGTGAGAACTTCAACAAAGAGATAGCAAGCTTAAAAAAAAAAAAACACATAGAAACCATTAAAAGAATCAGTCAGAAATGAAGAATACAATAACTGAAATGAAGAATGCACTAGAAGGAATCACCAGCAGATTAGATGAAACAGAGGATCGAATCAACAATTTGTAAGACAAGGTAGCAAAAAACACCCAATCAGAACAGCAAAATAAAAAAAAGAATTTTAAAAAAAAATGAGGATAGTTTAAGAGACCTCTGGGACAACATGAAACGTAACAACATTAGCATCGCAGGGGTACCAGATGGAAAAGAGAGAAAGTGGGGCATTGAGAACCTATATGAAGAAATAATAACTGAAAAGTTTCCTAACCTGGTGAAGGAAATAGACATACAAGCACAGAGAGTCTTAAACAAGATGAACCCAAATAGGCCCATACCAAGACACATTATAATTAGAATGGCAAAGGTTATAGACAAAGAGAGAATCCTAAAAGCAGCAAGAGAAAAAGGCAACTAATAACTTATAAGAGAGTTCCCAAAAGTTTGTCAGCTGATTTCTCAACAGAAACTTTGCAGGCCAAAAGGGATTGGCACAAAATATTCAACATGATGAAAAGCCACGACCTACATCTGAGGGTACTCTACTGAGCAAGGTTATCATTTAAAATCGAAGGACAGAAAAAGAGCTTCCCAGACAAGAAAAAGCTAAAGGAGTTCACCACCAAACCAGTATTACAAGGAATGTTAAAGGGGTTTCTTTAAATTAAAAATAATAATAATAATAATAATAATAATAATAATAATAATAATATGGCAATAGCTACATATCTATCAACAGTTACTTTCAATATAAATGGATTAAATGCTCAACTCAAAAGACATAGGAGGGATGAATGGATAGGAAAACAAAACCCTTACATATGCTGCCTACATGAGACTCACTTCAGAATGAAAGACACAGGAATGGAAAGTAAAGGGATGGAAAAAGATATTTCATGAAACTGAAAATGGGGGGGTGGGCAGGAATCTGGAGTAGCAATACTCATACCAGATAAAATAGACTTTAAAACAAAGGCTATAACAAGAGACAAAGAAGGATCCAGTAATCCCACTTCTGGGTATTTCTCTGAAGAAAACCAAAATGATATTTCAAGGGAATGTGTGCATCCATATGTTTATTGCAGCATTGTTTACAATGGCCAAGATGTGGAGGCAGCCAGCCTGGGTGTTCGTCAATGGATGAATGGATAAAGAGGAGGTGGTACCTAAATACAATGGAATATTGCTCGGCCATGGAAGGGAATGGGTTCTTGCCATATACAGTGGCATGAATGAACCTGGACGGTATTGCGCTGAATGGAGTATGGTCAGACAGTAAAAGACAGATGCAATGTAATTTCACTTATATATATGGAATCTAAAGAACAAAATTAACAAACAAACAAAACAGAAACAAACTCATAGATACAGAGAACATTTTGATGGGTGACAGATGGGAGGTAGGTTGAGGGGGTGGGTGAAAAATGGAAAGGGATTAATAAGTACAAATTGTTTGTTACAAAGTAATCATGGGGATGTAGGTATAGAAGAAGGAATATAATCAATAATATTGTAATAACTATGATGTCAGATGGGTACTAGTTTTATCGGGGTGAGATGGGAGGGGGGTTGGGGACAGGGTGAAAAACGTGAAGCGATTAAAAAGTACAAATTGGGAGTTACAAAATAGTTATGGGGATGTAAAGTAAAGCATACAGAATATAGTCATAATATGGTAATAACTATGTTTAGTGCCAAGTGTGTACTAGACTAGTCAGGGGGATCACTTCTTAAATTATATAAATGTCTAACCACCTTGCTGTACACCTGAAATTAATACAAAATAATATTGAATGTTAGCAGTAATTGAAAAATTCAAAAAGGGTGGGGGGTGGGGGAGTTGAAGGGGAATAAAAGGTTCAAAGGTCCAGGTATAAAACAAATAAGTCATGGGGATGTAATGTACAGCATGAGGATATTGTGATAGCAAAGGACAGTGTCAGATGGTTGCTGGACTCACGATGATCACGTTAGGTATATAAATGTTGAACAACTATAATGTACACCTGAAACTGGAATAATATTGTACGTTAGCTATATTTTTAATAAAAATCTTTTTAAAAGTCAGAAAAATAACAGGTGTGTTTGTTAGAAATTCAGAATTTTAACAAAAAAAGAGGAAATTAAATGGCTAGAAAAATGAATAACAAAAGCAAGCAGATTAAAGAATGACAATCTGTGGCTCCAGTCCTCTAAACTTTGTTCCATAGGTCTGGAGTGGAAGCCACCCGTATCATGCAGCCATTTTCTTTATTCAAGCTCTTGGGAGGAAGCTGTCTCCCTTCAAAGACTATCTTCTGCCTCAAGAATTCTTAAGAAATTTCAGTTTTTGAATAGACATTAGAATGGCAGTTCAGGTGTCAGAGAGCATTATAGCCTATCACTTCTTGGCATTCATACTCTGTTATTCATTTCACACTGTACCAAGGTTGTTCTGTGTAACCAATAAAATATGGCAGAAGTGATGGTAGGTCACTTAGGATATTAAATAATAAAATACACGCTTCCTTCTTGGTTGTTTCTCTCTCTCTCTCTCTCTCTCTCTCTCTCTCTCTCCCTCCCCCCCCCTCTCTCTCTCTTTTTCTCTCTCTCCCTCTCTCTCTCCCTCTCGCCTTCTTTTATCTCAGATTACTTTTGCTCTAGGGAATGCCAGTTGCCATAACAAGAGTAGCCCTATGGAGAGGTCCATATGATGAGATACTGAGGCCTCCTACTTAATAGTCATGTGAATAATCTTGGAAATGGAGCCTCTACCCCAGTCAAGCCATCAGATGATAACCCTAGCCAACAACTTCACTGCAACCTCATGAAAGACCATGACCCAAAATCATCAGACAAGCTATTCTCAATTACTGGCCCTTAGAAATTATGTGAAATGATAAATGTTTGCTGTTTTAAGTCACTAAATTTGTGTAATTTGTTGAATAAATTTGTTACTCGGCAATAGATAACTAACATGGGAGTGAAATCCTGTGTCTTTTAACTGAGAGACACAAATCCTGGGATCTACACCCGGGAGTGGGACTGCTGTTTTAGTGACTGGAAGTATCTTATAGAATTCTTTCCAATGTGGCTCTTCAAAAGCAGGTTTCTTTTCCCCTCTTGCATCTTTTCCTGAAGAGAATGTCTCCAGGTTTTAGGCAATATAGAGTTGCTTGGGAGGATGTAAAGGAAAGGCAATTTGGATGTGTTGACAAGAAGATTGAATATAGAACATGAATACCTTGCAGTAATTTGCCACAAATGTCTGAAGTGGAGTCATAATCAGAGAAGCAATCCCATAGTGTGACTTGTAACAAGTTCATATGGTAAGAGACGATGAGTGCCAGAGGGTGTGAACTTCATGATCTTGAGAGTCTGAGGTAATACTCTTGGCCTAGGAATCCCAAGAGTGTCAGATAATTTTGCTAGTTCTTAAAACCTTACTAATTGCCTCTAATTTTCTTGAGGTTTGAGGATAGTAGAGACAATGAAGTTTCTAAGCTTAAGGATTTGCAAAACTTCCTAACAGTCCCAGTAAAACGAATGTCTCCATCACTGGAGAGAAAGATTGGAAATTCCCAGGCTGGGAAAATAAAACTAATGGATGTGTTTGCTGCTGTGAGAACCATAGCTCTCCAGAAAGAAAATGTTTGATGCACTTTAAGAATAATGACCAGGAGGACATATTTAAAACCCATATGGTAAAGAATGCTAACTAGACTTACTGTGGTGATCATTTCTCAAAATTTACAAATATCGAATCATTATGTTGTACACTTGAAAGTAATATAATGTTATCTGTCAATTATATCTCAATTTTAAAGAATCCATAGAAGAAGGTAGTTATATGAACTCCTTTAAAAATGTTCAGAGGGACCTTAGGCTTAGGCTGTTTTCCATATCCCATTTTGCAGACATGAACCAGAATACCTTCAACAATCTTAGTCAAAATTCCCCCATAATGTTGATTGATTATAGTAGTCAGTTTGTCTTTGTTGTGTTAAATAATTTCATGTGAAAATTTGGCAAGGTTCTAGTTAAGGTCCTCTAGTGTCGCCAACTATTCACTCTTAAGTGTCAGAGATGATCTTCATATAATTTACAATTGGAAATTTCCCAATAACTCTTTACATTCTGGACACAATCATTGGCGTTATATAATAGACTCCTTCAACCTCTCTAAAGAATTGGCTTATAGAACTATAACGGGAGCCAGGACCTTAGTGAGGACTGCCTGCCATATTGATTATTTAGGCATTTCCTTTGGCCTCCATGCTATCTGTGTTTGCGTGGCTTCAACCTTTAGGATAGCTAACTCCTTAGGAAGTACAAGAGCCTTTACAAGTTATTTAATCTGTTAATCATTTTTCACTGGGTTAATGGCTATAGGCCAAAATCCTCCCCAGGTACAACTTCACATTAGGATGGTTAGTATCAAAAATATGAAAAATAACAAGTGTTACTAAGGACGTGAAAAAATTGGACTCCTCATGCATTGCTGGCAGGATGTAAAGTGATACAGCCACTGTGGAAAACAGTTTGTTACATTAGTGTGTTTATATTAATATGTTAAATGATGCTAAGTAGATAAGCCAGACACAAAAGGAAAAATATTGTATGTGTGCACTTATATGAGGTACCTACCATATGGAAATTCAGAGACAGGAAATAAAAAAGAGGTTACCAGGGCTAGGGCGAGGGAACAATAACGAGTTATTGTTTAATGAGGACACAGTTTCTGTTTGGTATAATGAAAAAGTTCTGGAAATAGATCATGGTGATGATTGCACAAGTGTGTATGTGCTTAATTCCACTGAATTGTACATTTAAATGTCATATCACACAACCTCTCCTTTAGAATCAGTCAACTACACAGACCTGAAAATCTATGACAGCAGATAGAAGCTTTGGAGAACAGATATCTTCCAGAATCAGGTTCTCAAGGGAAAAACAAAACAAGACTAAGGAAAATTCTCATAATTCACTGATAAATAATCAAAGGCAAAATATATCCAAGGAAATTAGTCTGAGTGAAAACTTTCTACAGGTCTCAGCCTCTGGGGAAAGCTTGAGGAATAGTCTTACTGGGTTTATGCCCTCTCTTTCCTCCTATAGACACACAGACACACACACACACACACACACACACACTACAGACAAATAGTGTTATTAGCAACAAAGAAGATTTTCAGCGAGAATAAACACTTTCAAATTTGATCAGATAATAAAGAAACATACAAAAAGGATTGTATAGCCTGGAGGAGAATATAAACTTAGCACTTCAGACAATAAGAAAAAGAATTGGACCACAAGATGGCCACAGGGTCTTGAAAATTAATTTGGGGAATGTAATCAATAATGTTGTGGAGATTTTGTGGGGTGTCCGATGGACACGTGTCCCATTTGGGAGACCACCTCGGGGATGATGTGGATGCCTGATCACTGCACTGTGCACCTGAAGCTGAATGATAACGAATACCAACTATGATTTTATATATATATATATACATATATACATATATATATGTGTATATATATATATATATACGTATATATATATGTATGTATATACTTACAAGAAGCAGAGTACAGCATTAGGAATAGAGACAGTGGAAATGTAATGGCTTTGTGCGGTGTCAGGGGGATGGTGGATGGGGGGAGGGGGTTCACACATGTGAGGGATATAAATGATAAATGTCTAACTATTACATTGTTTTGTGCACCTGAAACTAATAAACAAATTTTAAAAAAAAAGAAAGAAAGAAAAAGAATTGGAACAAGATATCCCCCTCCCTAGTCACAAAGACCACTGAGCTCCAGGGACCTCAGTGGAGAGTGCTGTTTCTGAATCGAGGATCTTAGCCACCGCAGTGAGATGAGGACTCGGTTGGATCTTGGTGGAACTTCCAGATCTGTGTTATCCAATATGGTAGATTCTCACCACTGGTGGATATTTAGATTTAAGTTTAAAGTAATTAAAATTAAATACAATTTAAAATTAGTTCATTACTCATACTAGCTACTATTCAAGTATATGTGTGGCTAGCGACTACCATATCAAATTATTTCTAACACTGAATAAAGTTCTATAGGACATCACTGCTCCAGATTGTTGAGCTCCCCAAGATATTACCAAATGACCTAATAATAAAGCAAAGATACTTTTATTTAAATTGACTATAATAGGGAGAATACCCCCTTGACAGAATCTTAGCAGTGTGTCAGAAAACAGAACTGGGTGTGGGAACAAGTGGTTTAAGGCAAGTTTTCTGAGGCAAGTAACTAATTAGGATCAAGCAATATCTGTAATATAATAGTTCCAACCTGATAAACACAGCAAAGTGAGGGGCTTGAAATAAATTTTCATGAGTAAACTCTTACTTAATAAGCAAACTATTTCCTTGAGCAAGCAGACTATTGTCTCTGACAAAATTAATCTATAGGAATATCCTGCAATAAATTTAACTTATTTCTGGTTTACAGTCTTGTCTTTACTAGGCAAAGTAAACTGGAGCAAGGTCAATTAAGCCATGTTCACAGAATTCCCATGTTGTTTAAACACAAACAAACAAATAAAGATAGCATCTTTAAAAATTATATCAAAATTGGAAAACTTTTTCTGTCAGTGAAATAAAAAAATTAAATATTAAAACTATATCCAAAATGTTATTCATATTTTAATGTGTAAAGTTTAAATTATATAATAGTACCATGAAAGCATCAGAAAAATGAAAACATCTGTAATAAAATCTAAAATAACAACAATAAGAATATTTAAGCCTCTTACGGGAGTAGAGGCTTAAACTTTATGCAGAATTTAATTCTGATGGGTCACAGTTAAGAAAGATCCACATAAATGGAAATTGTGCATTTAAGGGAATTCCAGTAAACTCAATCAATTTTCCATAACTTAGGAAAATTAAAGGACACTCCCTAAACAGTTATTTAATAACATCGTTATCAGGTCTGTCTTTAGAACACAATCTGCAAGCAAAAGTCCGCTGGAAAAGAATTCTAAAATAGCATTCCCTAAGACGAAGTCTCCCATGACCAACAAATTAATCCCAATTAAGATATGGGGAAAGATTTTTAAAATAATAATGGAATGACCCTATTGAGAAAATTCTCTATTAAAAATAAATCAAGGGTAGCCGGATGGTTTCGTTGGTTAGAGCGCAAGCTCTGCACAACAGGTTTGCTTATTCTATTCCTACCTGAGCCAGTGAGCTGCACCCTCCACAATTAGATTGAAGACAACACTGAGCTGCTGCTGAGCTGCCGGAGGGGCAGCTGGGTGGCTCAGTTGGTTAGAGCACAAGTTCTCAACAACAAGGTCTCAGTTTGTTAGAGCACAAGTTCTCAACAACAAGGTTGCCAGTTCAATTCCCTCATGGGATGGTGGGCTGCGCCCCCTGCAAATAGGATTGAAAAACGGCGACTGGACTTGGAGCTGAGCTGTGCGCTCTACAACTAGATTGAAGGACAACGACTTGGAGCTGATGGGCCTGGAGAAACACACTGTTCCCCAATATTCCCCAATAAAATTTATTTTAAAAATAAATAAATCAATCAAAGGAAAAGAAAAAAGCAGAAAGACCAGGGGGTCAATCTCACCACCGGAATAGATGTCCCAGAATAAGTACATGAAGATTGCCACTTGTTCAGAAGAAGAAATTTTTGATCTTTTATTTGTTGAGGGATTATAGAATATAGAAGCAAAAATGAAGAGAAAGCTTTAAGAGTGGCATATGGAAGATAAGATATGATGGAGTGCTACATAAAATTATGAGGACATGAAAGAGAGAAGGGGAATAATAACAGATATAATATAATGTTAAAAAGAAATATTTTACAGTCATATGATGTCCCTGAAATAAGTTTGCATTTAGTGTGGAGGGAAGGGGGTGGGGGAGGGAAATTTTCTTTGTTTGGGGATATAATTGTATTTAGAGGGAAGCAGGTTTTAAAAAGGAGGAGGACTATTCAACAAAAATAAAAACCAGATATGTATTTGAACCATGTTCCAGCAACAGAGAAATTGGCTGGCCAATGCAATTACCTGAGGATAAAATGATGAGAACCAATATACACAGTATAAGATTTGTAAATCAGTACCCTAATTTGGTTTCTGTCATGCCCTTCTGTGCAATATCCAGAGAACTGGACCAATGATTTTGGAGTGGGGTTCAGTATTATTAGAACTACTACATAAGAGTAGAACTGACTGAATTCTGCAGAACTATTCATTATCATTATTCAAATGATAGGAATTATTTAATCTTACTGAATAGACCAAAGCAATATATTATTGAAATTATGTTATAGCAAATTGGATAGTAAAACAAGTGATAAACTTAAGGAATATGCATAGAAAAAATTAACAAAGAAAATGAGTATAAATATGGTTTATGAAAGAGATAGCTTTGTCCAACCTTAGAATTATAAGAATAAAAGACAAAATTGAACACAATTATCTAAAAATGTCTTTAAAACTGCCTAAAACATGAAAGGTTTTATAATGCCTCCAAGGAAAAATTAAAAGTAGGCAGCCATTTTAATACATAGCCTAGTCTAAGACTTAAATATCTAAAATGTCTCCCAGATTTCAAAAGCTTTTCCCAAAGAAAAACAATAATTTAACCTGAGTCAAAATTAGAATACTATCAGATTTCTCAATTAAATAAACCAAATTATAAGCCATGCATTTGTATTTTCAAAATTATTGAACCAGTGGTTCTATCCTTACCATGTATGTGAGTTCTTAATTTTTTTAAAAAAGTTCCTCACGTTATTTTTTTTTTTTAAGATTTTATTGGGGAAGGGCACCAGGACTTTATTGGGGAACAGTGTGTACTTCCAGGACTTTTTTTTTTTTTCCCAAGTCAAGTTGTTGTCTTTTCAATCTTAGTTGTGGAGGGCACAGCTCAGCTCCAGGTCCAGTTGCCGTTGCTAGTTGCAGGGGGCGCTGCCCACCATCCCTTGTGGGAGTCAAGGAATCGAACTGGCAACCTTGTGGTTGAGAGGATGCGCTCCAACCAACTGAGCCATTCAGGAGTTCAGCAGCAGCTCAGCTCAAGGTGCCGTGTTCAATCTTAGTTGCAGGGGGCACTGCCCACCATACCTTGCGGGACTCGAGGAATTGAACTGGCAACCTTGTGGTTGAGAGCTCACTGACCCATGGGGGAATTGAACCGGCAGCCTTCGGAATTAGGAGCATGGAGCTCTAACTGCCCAAGCCACCGGACTGGCCCCATGAGTTCTTAATTTTTATGCAAAATATATCATGTGTTAAATTGCATTTTCTATCTAAAGGGCCCATATTTTTCATCAGATTAAATCACATAGCAACTATTATCCTTTTCTTGTTCCTTTGATGAAGACCCATTATGTGCAGTCTTGGTGACAATATCAAAGTACCATCTTTCCCTAGTCAACAGATGAACACATAACTCAATCTAAACCATTGAGTTTTCCTCTCTCCCATGCCTCTCTCTCTCTCTCTCTCTCTCTCTCCCTCACACACACACACACACACACACATTTTATCATTTTAACTAAAGTGATGCAAAGGCGTCAAACACTAGTATTATAATAAGGCTCTTCAAAAGAGGTTGTTAACAGAATGAGCAGAAAAGCTACAAACTGGGAAAATACTTGCAAATCACATATTTGATAAAGGATTTATATTCAGAATATATAAAGAACTCACAAAACTTAATTTAAAAAAGCCACCCATTTTTTAAAGATGGGAAAAACATATAAAACTGTAGCCAAAGAAGTACAGAATACAATTACAACAAAATAATATCTTCATCTATCAAAATGACAGATTACTGTTCCATACTTGCAAGAAAATGTGAGGATAAGCACACATGCAAACTGATAAAACTTTTCTGGAAGGAAATTTTAATGCCATTTATTCTAGAGTTTTAAATATGTTCATATTTTTTGACCCATGTATTCCCTTTTGTGTAAATAAACTGAAGAAATAATTATACATGTAGTCAAAGATGTGTATTTAAAATTATTCTGTACAGCTTTTTTAAGATAACAGAGAACAGAAATAAACTAAATGCACAACAATAGGAAAATGATTATATAAAATATGATAAAGGATACAATAGATTTGTCAGTCACAAAGAATATTGTCTAACAGGTGAAAATACTTAAGTGTTAATAAGTAAACATAGATATACATTAGGAAACCATCAGGACTGAAATGTATAAAATGTTACCTCTTGTCATTTATAAAACACAAAATTCTAGATAATTGTTTTTAGATTGTGGATAATTTTTGTCTTCTTTATCTTGCAATGTTTTCTAAACTAAACATGTATTTCCTTTATGTGGAAAAATAGATTTGTTTGTTTCATTTATTTTAGATAATGGAGCTATCATCCAAGTTGGTGGTTTTCAGGCACTGATTCATAACAGGAGACAAGGAAGTTGAAATATAGATCCTGCTGTGTATTAATCTTTTTAAAACATAGATTAGGAATAATAAGCTCAATCAGCATATTCTTCAAGAAAACTAAATCAAATGACTCAATTTCTAAAGTTTTAGCAAATACATTTTTATGGTTGAGTTTGAGAATGGAAGGCAGACAGGCAGAGTGAATCAATGATGATGGAAGGAAAATATGTATGGCTCAGTAATGGGTTGATGAATAGATTTTTATAAGAAAGAAAACTAGAGGTTGTTTTATTCAATCTCCTTATTTTATAGATGGAGCATTTGCAACCTTACTGCTATCCCCAAGTTTAAAAATCCACTAATACTAGTAGTTACTATTTTCTATTCCTGGATTCAAAATACTACTACTCAGAATTTCACTGTGACTTGGGGCATCTGATAGCTTTCTTATTTTTTATGGTAAAAAGACAAATAGGGATGCAAAAGCAACATGTACAATAATAAATGATGGTCACAAATGTGGCCCAAAATATTTTGCAATGAGTCTGTCACTTTTATTTCCAGAAACGAGGTCCCTTTCAAACTGTGCCTGAGTGATTTCTGATAATTCTCCAGCGTGCTACCTCCCGTGTGCTCTCCTGTCTTATCATTAGCTTCTTTCTCAGACCAGTACTGCTACTTTAATGCTAAGTATTTGATACTACTGTGATACTTAAGATTGCTTTACCACTGATCATAACTGCCCTCATCCAATGGCTGCCTCTGTTGCCACCATCTGGCCTCAGAGATAGAACTCGGCCTATTCATTCATTGTCTGCTTTATCATTAACATTCGTCAGGTAATTGTCTTTAATTCCCCATAGCACACCATCAATCCCATATTTACAGAGGAAACTGGAATTTACAACATGTCTTTACTGAAGAATCAGGGATAACAGAGGAGAAACATAAGGAACCTGCAGTCACCCATAACCGTCACTTGAGTAAACCATACAGAAGAAGCACCAATGGAGCTTTACCACATAAGGGTGGGGAGAGGTAGGGCTGTAATCACACAACTCTATTTTCTCTACATCACTATATACTCTAATGAGCAAAGAATACACGCTCTTTCCAGATGTTTGGAATTCTACTTTATCTTGGATGTGCATTTCTTTCTCAATTATTAATTTCAATCTTAAAATCCCGTTAAACCTGAGATGAAAATTTTGCCATCACTAGGTTTTACTCCCTTGGTTCACCTTGATATTTGCCATTTCTGATATCTGTCATTCATTTTGTTTGAATAATTAGAGTTGTAATACTGGAGTATAGGTATTTATATTGCAAGTTCTTATCTGAATTCTATATTCACAGCTAGATGGCTAACATTCCAAGGACAAGAATTACAATTTCTTTTTTATTCTCTGTAATACTTTGCATAATACTAGACAAAGAGTAGGCTTCTGATTCTCAAAGACTTGAGTGGATTTGACTTAGAACAACAGGATATTTTGAGATTTGAGATAGGAAGGTAATGGTCTTCTTCAAATGTTTATTCTTTCTTTGGTCATTTAATTTAAATGCCTTAGCACTAAATACAAGAGTGAACATAAATCATTTTAAACACTATCAGAAAAAACGTAAGGAACAGAATCGAAGATTGGAGAAAAAATAATATGTACACAAATGATTAGTTATTTGAATTTTACAATCCTGTGTTATATTTTTTTACATAACTTGCTTAAGCTTTTAATGACAAAAAGAGTCTCTGAAAAAAAATTATTCTATTTTAATATCAGTGCAAGAGAATGCATGGATCAGTAGTATCCTAAGCACATTAACCTGCTGACTATCTTTAAAAACAACTCTAACATTCATTCACTGAAACAAGGACAAATAGAATTTAAAAAAAAACTGTTCACCTCCAGACTCAGGCAATTTGTTTTAAGTATGTCTAGATGAGTCTTGCTATGAGAAATAAATGCACTGAATAGTAACTGTGAATAAAGATAAATTGCAAAAGAAGCCAACGTATAAGTAAATACCCTAACGGAAGGCACTGGAAAATAAATCTTCACTATTATTGGAGGGTTCAAAATATAAAGTTTAAATTTTATTTTTGAAATGTTATAACTGTTCCTCTGGTAATAGTCCAAGACAATTCAGATGGAAAATTTAAATTAAACCTATAGGTTGGACAAAAAGAACAAATGGTCGTAAGTCCCTAACCTAACTGAGCAAATGAATTCTAGCATTCATTTTTTAAAAGCTAAACCTTCCGTCATGATCAGGAGATGAGATTATCTAAAGATAAGCAGATAATATTTTGTTTAAGGATATGAATGCATACGGTCCACAGTTTATGATGGTTCGACTTACGATTTTTTTGACTTTGCGACTGTGTAAAAGCAAAACACATTTGGTTGAAACCACACTTCAAATTTTGAATTTTAATCTTTTCCCAGGCTAATAATGTGCAATACAATACTGTCATGGATACTGGGCAGCAACAGTGAGATGATTTTACTCAATTATAGGCATTTTGAGCATGTTTAAGGCAAACTAGGCTAATCTAGGATGTCTGGTAGGTTGGGTGTATTAAATGCATATTCAAGTTATGATATTTTCAACTTATGAGTTGATTGGGATGTAACCCCATGATAAGTCAGAGGGCATTTGTATAGAAATACAACAAATATTCTGAAGATGTTTATCTTTCCCCAGAATGGCAGACATTTTTTTCTTAAATAAAAAGTCTTATTTTATTGTTAGTATAAGAGTAATAGATGGACACAGGAACAAAAATTTTAAAACTGTAAAAGAGTTTATGAAAAACAAGTCTGTCTTTCTACCTCCCACTCCCAATTCCACTCCCCATAGACAATTTTTTTAAACCACTTCTGGCTTTAGTTTTTCTAGAGATAAGACTATCTCCTAGATAACAAAGATTATCTAGATTCTAGGCTATCTTCTAGAGGTTATCTGCATAAATATATAAAAACATGTTTATACCTTTACACCTCTATTTCTTTTATCAACTGTTCTCTCTAGCAGAAAGATGAGGAATTAGCTACTACCTCTACACTTTCCTCTCCCCATTCAATTTTTAATACATTATTATTTTACTAGGTTTACTTGACAACTTTAAGTAAACTGTTTAAACATCTCATTGTTTAGTTTACATTTCCTAACTAACGCCTCACTATAAATATGAAAATAGTACTTCTGTACCTCATTCTACTTCTTCCTCCTTCTACCTCCCAAGCTCAGTCAGACATACCATTATTTTACTGTGGAGGTTTATAGAATTTGCATTTTATTCTCTAACAATGATTTGTTCTTTCATTCTTTGTCAATATGTTAATTCTGAAAACTGAAAACCAATAGAAAGCATTTACAGAATCATGTTGTATGTTTGGATTTTGTAGAGAAAATGAAATCTAATCTACAAAACTGAACCACATGAATAAAATAGTCTAAAAGAATGGATCAAATAAATTTTCATATTTTTATTTGGATGCTTCTTAGAGCCTCTGATTGAAGGGGAACCATTCAAATAAATAATGAAGATATATTTTCCAGGATTTTTTTCCAAAAAAGGTAAAATATTTCAGATTGAAAAGGCCCATAAAGTGCTAAAGAGAAAAAACAAGGAAAAATATACACCTTGAGATACATTATAGTAACATTTATAAATATCAAAGACAGGGAGAACATTTTTAAAAGCATACAACAAGAAAGAACAGACAATATACAAAAATATAAGAAGTGCATTGATTTCAGGTTTTTCAGTAGCAATACAGGATGCAAGAAGACAATGGAGAGAAGGCAACAATATATTAAGAGCAAGAACTTAGAATCTAGAATTTTCTACGCAGCCATTAAAATGCGAAGGCATGATAAGATATTTTCAGATATATAAGACCTCAGAAGCTTTGCTGCAATAGAATTTTTCTTGAATTTTCAATTCTTACCACAATGGCTGAGGCAAGGTAAGCACCCAATACATACATGTTGGAGGAAGGAGGAGTGGGAGGGAGGAAAAGAGGAAGTGAGGAAGAAAGGAAGAAAGATAATCCTAAAGAAAACCTAGTCATGAGTTTCATGAAAACCCAGAAACACTATTTTTTATGTGGTTAAATAGTATTTGCTACATAAAGACCTATACTAAAAATAATTTTGGACACTTAAATAAGAGGAAAGACAAATTCAAAAGATGTTGCAAGGGAAATATGAAGTAAAGGTGACAAAATATCTTGGCCTTTAACAAATAGCTGAAACTACAGTAAATATTCAGCCTTAAAAAAACCTATGCTACAACATAAATGAAGATTTATGTGAAGTGAAATAATCCAGTCAGAAGGACAAATAACTCTTTGAAAGTAGAATGGTGGTTTCTTGGAGCTGAGGTTGGGGGCGCCGGGGGGAAGAGGAGTTAGTTGTTCAATGGGAATAGAGTTTCAGTTTTGCAAAACATAAAAGGTTACAGAGATCTCTGTTACAACAATGTGTATGTAGTTAATACTATTATACTGTACACTTAAAAATGGTTAAGGTGGTCAATGTTATGTTGTGAAATTTTTTCCACAGTTAAAAAAAATAATTGAAAGTAGAGTTTTTGTCTTTGTAATTAACTAACAACATAGAATAACTAACTGCCCTTCAAGTCCTCCTTAGGGAACAGGGGGTAGCTCTTAGGTTTTTTAAATACACGTAACTAGAACTTTTTCCCCTTTTTTCTCCTGGGTATTTCTTCCTCTTTCCTCACTATTTTGACTTTGGTGGTAACATGCCTAAACAAAGTCAGTTGTAGTCCCTTTCTCAATGTTATGGACTGAATAATCTTCCACTTTCCAAGTTCCTATGTCAGAATGTGATTATATTTGGAAATAAGATCTTTAAAACAGTAATTAAGTTAAATTAGAATGGGATCCTACTCCAATATGACTGATGTTCTTATACGAGGAAGAGAATCCAGGGACGAGCATACATAGAGAAAAGGCCATGTGAGGACACAATGAGAAGTTGGCCCCCTGCTAGCCAAGGAGAGAGGTCTCAGGAGAAAACAAACCCGTCGACACTTGATCTTGGATTTCTAGTCTCCAAAATGTTGAGAAAATAAATTTCTCTTGTTTAAGCCACCCAGCCTATAGTATTTTGTTATGGCAGCCCTAGCAAACTAATACATTCAGAATCTTATTTTTAACAAAGACACTAAACATCAAAGGTAGTTGGTGTGATAGAGCAGCTAAAATGCAGGGCAGAGGGGATGCGGGGGTGGACACAGACCAATACATACATATCAAACTTAGTGTCAAGAAGCAGTTAGTCCTATGAAGAAAACTATAGAAGAGTAAAGAAATATAGTGATGGGGGATGAAGGCCTATTTTAAGGTAGTTAAGAAAATATTGAGAATTTTGTTTATTACATGTTTTTCTACACAGTCTCAAAAGAAAAAATTCTAGCACTGGCAAGAATCTGATGTACCTTTATCAGCAACTGGTGCATTTTCACCACATTAAAACCATGACACTAGTTATTGTTCATATTACTTATGTAACATTTGTCATTTACCCTTATCAACTAGAAAGAAAAGACAGGTTACCAACAAAGGAACGACCATTGGACAGACAGCTGACATCTTAACAGCAACAATGGAAGAAAGAAAACAGAGGGAAAAAATATTTTCAAAGTGATAAAAGACTATCATAAGATTGTTTGAAATCATATTTTAAACTTAACCCACCTGGTCCTAACAGCAGATACAGCCCTGTTATGAAGATGACTGCATCAGGTTACTGATGTTGAACATTTGATTCAAGATAATAGCTAATAAAATCACCATTAGTAGTGTACCTACAATACATATATAATCTCTAATCCTCAAAACAATTCTAAAAATCGTCACTATAATCTCTGTTTTTCAAAACAGAACCAGAGACTCAAAGAAGTTCAATTACATAAAACCATGCAACTAATCAAAAGCAAAGCTAGGACTCATCTCCACTGTGACATTTCAAAGTCCATATTTTGCACATTATGCCGCTGGCCTCCCCTAATTCTTCTTGCTCTGAATTTACCTCCATCAAGCAAACTTTGTATTGTAGTATTTATTCTTAAATAAAATTTCCCTTCAGAAACAAAATTGCATACTGATTTTTTTGTAAAGATCATGTAAGAAATATATTTGAAGCATTAGAGAATTTATGTAAATGTTATTTACACAAATCTTTGGAAGCATGCTTATGATGAAAAAATTAAATGCACTTATATTAACAGAGGTCTGAATCTCATAGAACCCCTTTTGCCTAAATATATGAGTAAAGTACCATCTTTACTAACCTGTCATCAGAAGGACATGAAGACTGGGACAGTTTTCCGTATACATGAAATGTTAATATTAACCTACCTCTCTTTCTTACTTGATTCTCTTTGTGCCCTCTCTCGGCCACCCCTGCCATCAATTGCAACATGGTTGGTCTTGATTAAGTGTTTAACTAAAGCCATGGAACATTCTGACCCATAAAAAAATTAAATTCATGTCCTTGGCCTCATTAGAACAGTTTCACTAATCATCATTATTCAAATTTATGTTTTAAAAATCCCAATAGCAATTATTGTCTGTAGAATTCTTTTGGCAATTAATCATGTACTGCTTTGCTACAAACCTATTGTTCTCTTGAACTGTTACTTGACTATTTTGTTATTTATCTTTATGCTACAGTTCATCTTTCATATTATCACATAATTATCTCCCTAAAGCGTAGATATTATGATCATGTTATTGCCCTTCTCAAAAACTATGAAAGGCACATTCTCATGATCCCCTCTGGCTTCCAGGCCCTTGCCTCCACTGAGATCATGACACTATTCAACCTGCAATCTCTGTTCTTCCCCACAGGGACCCTGTGGTAGATAGAATGATGGATCCCCAAAGATGATCACGCATGACTCCCCGAAACCTGTGAATATGTTACCTTGCATGGCACAAAGGGGCTTTGTAGATATAATCTTGAGATGAAGAGATTGTCCTGGATTATGTAAATGGGTCCAATGTGATCACAAAGGGAATCACATTATAAGGGAAAAAGGGAAGCAGGAAAGTGAGAGTCAGAGAAGGAGATAGGAAGACAAAAGCAGAGGTCAGAAAGAGAAAGACATTTGAAATGGGATGCCGTTGCTTTGAAGATGGAAGAAAGGGTCACAATACAAAGAATGTAGAAAGCCTATAGAACCTGGAAAAGACAAGGAACACATTTTCCCCTAGAGCCTCCAGAAGGAACCAGTCCTGTTGACACTTTCATTTTAGCTACAAAGGACCTATTTTAGGACTTTTGACTTCCAGAACTATAAGATAATAAGTTTGTGTTTTAAGCCACTAAGGTTTTGGTAATTTGTCACATCAGTGATAGAAAACTAATATAAATTCATTTGTAGAAATCAGTCCCTACTCTCAACTTGTAAAACAAGGGACTCTTCAAAACTTTCCTGAATTTTGGGGAGGTAGAGCAGGGAGTTTTACATTTCAGAATAATGAATATTAGACATCTCTGCTTTTAAAAATGCTCACCTACTCTTTTTCTCTCCCTCTCTTTCCCTCAAATTCTTGTTTATTTCTAATAAATAAGAGTTAAGGTTTTTCCTTTGTTTGACTCTTGATAATGCATGCCTATAGGATCTCATTTTCCATGTCAGGTGATTTCATCAAAGCATTTCCAAAATAAAATCAAAGGAACTCTGATGTCTGCTGTTAAGAAAACAGTTTTTTACATCTCTCTGTGTAAAGTACATTGAAACAGCTATCTTTTCACATATATCGTTGTACTTCTGCAAGTTCCTTTCTTATGGTAGATGCTCAGCATGTTTCTTTAAATTTATTTGGTCAGAAATGTTATTATCTGAATTCAAAATGTAAGTTTAGCCACATATGTGGTTATATAACTTTTAGATTCTCCTCCTAAAGTTTCTTCGAATTGCTTTTGAATTTCCTGTCTGGAAGAGGTCAATGGATTTAAACTAAGTAGGACACTATTTTTATTTCTCTCCTTTAGTGGTAATAGTTACATAGAATTACATATACGACCTCACCAAATACTCTGTCACTGATGGTATCTATTTTCAAAATGTTCACCTATAATTTTTTTCTCTGCTTTCTTTGTTTTCCTTATAACCTGAAACTATGTCTCTGAATTATAATAATGACCATGACCTAGGTTTTCAAAGGAAGAGATACACCAGAGCCCAAGGGGTTACATTAGATTGCACCAACTAAAAGGTCTGGGAATACAGACTGCTAGAAAACCAACAACAAAGCAAGTGGTCAAAAACTAAGCACAAATCTTGACAAAGGAGTACAGGAAATACTATGGGATACTATTATTAAACTAATTTCTTATCTTTATTTCCTAACTCCTTGGAAAGTTAATACCAAAATCATTAAATGCAATCAATATGAGGCAGGTCTAGACCACCTGGAGTTTTTCTTATCCTTTTCATGTAGAAGGAAAGTGTGTAATTGGTTTGACAGAGAAATCAAAAATGTTATGTTAACTGCTCTATAAAGAAATTTATTTCATAAATGTCATACTCAAACTCAAGGTAAGGAAATTGCAGCATATAACACAAAGTCTGCATTTGATTTCATATCATTTGACTGGGAACATCCTACATGCAGAAAAAAAATGTTTCCTGGTATGTGATGATACCCCATTCAGAACGGAGTTTCGTGTTGGAGATTTAAAGATTGGAACAGTTGCAACAAGATTAATAGTGATTACTTAGATAATCAAAATTTCAAAGGGCAGAGATAATACTTGATCAGTTACTTAAAATCTCATAATTAAAAAGCAAATAGAGTGTGACCAAAAAAAAAAAAAAATCCAGCTCACTTCCATTACAGAAGGCTCGAATTACTTATAAAGGCCATCACTTTTAAAGACCCAAGACGGTGCAGTATATAAACACTGCTTATGCTTCCTTCTGTGAACACATTAAAATTACAACTAAATTATAGAACAATCAACATGGACAACCTACTGAAGTCTAGCTGAACAGAAGTCTTATAACTGAAAATATAAAGAAGAAGCCACATCGAGACTGGTAGGAGGGGCAGAGACGAGAAAGGGGTCCCAAACTTCCGTGTGGCAGTTGAAAATCAGGAAGGATATCTCGGCAATGGGAATTTCCCCTGGAGGTGCAACATACCCCCAGACCCACACGAAGCCCCCCAACCCTAACTACTGGTGCCAGGAAGAGGACCCTCACATCTGGCTGTGAACATCATTGGGGATTCGGGTCATCTGAGTGGGACAGAAGGCTGTGCATAACACAGACATCATCTTAAACATGCCATGCACAGACTCAATTGCACGTAGGCACTCACCCTGGGCTCCGGTGGAGGGACAGTGACTGAGGGGGCTCTGGAGGCATATGGCGGGGGCACACTGAGGTGTGTGGCTTTGAGATGAGAGCTGGAGGCCTCTCACCATTTTCCCTGTGAGGTGTTCCCCTTCTATGCAGCCAGCAGGCAGGTGCCATCTTTCCTGTGTTGAGCCTGCCTCTATTGGCCAAATCTGAATCAGACTGGCCTGGTGAGCTCTGCTTGCTCCACCTTGCTTTCTTATTGGGACCCCACCTCACCCAACTCCCCCAGTGCTGGAGGCACTTTCTCTGCAAGCAGCCAGACCCACCTCAGATGTACTCTTTCTTGGAAAACTATCAGAGTCCAGCAGGCCCCATGCAAGAGGCAACTGGCCTTGGTGTAATCTGAAATTTTTGCTCAGTAGCTCCAGGCTCAGCACTGGCACCAAACCAGAATTTACACTAACCTCGTGACTACAACTCTTCCCACTCTAGTGACTCTTTAAGACCCTGCCTCACCCAACTTGTTTACCGCATGAGCCACTATCAGTGGCTGAATCTGAAGGAATTTGGCAGGTGGCAGCAGGCCTTGGGGTGTCATGGCTTTTTGCAGAGCTACCCCAGACCCAGTACCTGGCAGATGTCTTCAGTTCACAGCATGGCCTCTCCCACCTGCCTCCAGATTTAGCACAGGCAGCAATCACTACCTGCAGATCACTCCTAGTAGGTAGCAGCCAGCTGGTCACAAGTAGTGGATGACCTGGGAAGCTCTTTATCTGTCACAGTGAAGCCCCTCCCAAGAGACCCTGGAACCAATATACTTGTAGCTTGGCTTCAGACACAGCAGAGTACTGCCCAATTAACCCCACAAGCAGCACACACAAAGGGCGATCTCTACAGGCACCAAGCCCACTCAGTGGGGTAAGCCCACCACACAGCAACCCATGAGCTGTGGACAGGGCCATACCCCTGAGGGTTAATCCCACCTACTGACATGCTAATAGAAATCAAGGCTCAAATATAACAGGAGGACAACACAAACCACATAAGGGAAACTCCTGGACCACCCAGAGAAGGTGACTAGGGAAACTATGCCAGGGCCCCACAGGGTATGTACTACATAAGGCCACCTGGCTAACACTAAGAGACATGGCAGATCTACCGAATACATCGAAACAAACAGAGAGGCAGCCAAAATGAGAAAACAAAGAAATATGTCCTAAATGAAAGAATAGGGGAAAACTACAGAAACAGAACTAAACAAAATGGAGGCAAGCAACCTACCAGATACAGAATGCAAAACAATGGTTACAACATTGCTCAAAGAAATTAGTGAGAACATCAATAAAGAGATAGCAAGCATAAAAAAAGACATAGAAACCATGAAAAACAATCAGTCAAAAGTGAAGAATACAATAATTGAAAAGAAGAATGCATTAGAAGAAATCACCAGCAGACTAGATGAAGAAGAGGATCAAATCAGCAATTTGGAAGATAAGGTAGCAGAAAACACCCAATCAGAACAGCAAAAGGGAAAAATAATTTTAAAAAAAATTAGAATTGTTTAAGAGACCTGTGGGACAACATCAAGCTTAACAACATTCACATCATAGGAGTACCAGAAGGAGAAGAGAAAAAGCAAGGCACTGAGAATCTATTTGAAGAAATAATGACTGACAACTTTCTTAACCTGGTGAAGGAAATAGACATACAAGCCCAGGAAGTGCAGAGCATCCCAAACAAGATGAACACAAACAGGCCCACACCAACAAACATTATAATCAGAATGGCAAAGGTTAAAGACAAAGAGACAATACTAAAAGCAGCAAGAGAAAGGCAACTAGTAACTTATAAGGGAGCTCCCATAGTTTGTCAGCTGATTTCTCAATAGAAACTATGTAGGCCAGAAGGGATTGGCACAAAATATTCAACATGATGAAAAGCAAGGATCTATAACCAAGATTATTCTACCCAGCAAAGCTATCATTTATAATCAAAGGACAGATAAAGAGCTTCTCAGACAGGAAAAAACTGAAGGAGCTCATCACCACCAAACCAGTATTAAAAGGAATGGTAGAGGGACTTCTTTAAGCTGGGGTGGAGGGGAGATAAAAATTATGAATAATAAAGTGGCAATAGCTATCAACAGTTACTTTCGATGTAAATGGATTAAATGCTCCACTCAAAAGACATAGGAGGGCTGAATGGATAAGAAAACAAAACCCTTACATATGCTGCCTACAAGAGACTCACTTTAGATTGAAAGACACACATAGACTGAAAGTAAAGGGATGGAAAAAGTTATTTCATGAAAATGGAAACAGAAGGAAAAAAACAAAAACAAAAAAATCTGGTGTAGCAATACTTATACCAAAATTAACTTTAAAACCAAGGCTATAACAAGAGACAAAGAAGGACCCAATAATCCCACTTCAGTGTATTTATCTGAAGAAACCCAAATGATACTTCAAGGGGATGTGTGCATCCATATGTTTACTGCAGCATTGTTTACAATGGCCAAGATGTGGAGGCAGCCTGGGTGTTCGTCAACAGATGAATGGATAAAGAGGAGATGGTACATACATACAATGGAATATTGCTCTGCTATGGAAGGGAATGGGTTCTTGCCATCTGCAGTAGCATGGATGGACGTGGAGGGTATTGTGCTGAGTGGAGTGTCTGACAGAGAAAGACAGACGCCATATGATTTCACTTATATGTGGAATCTAATGAACAAAATAAATAAACAAAACAGAAACAAACTCAAAGATACAGAGAACATATTGATGGTTGCCAGATGGGAGGGGTGTGGAGGGTGAGTGAAAAAGGGGAAGGGATTAAAAAGTACAAATTGGTTATTACATAGTAATCATGGGGATGTGGGGTATAGCATAAGGAATGAAGTCAATAATATTGTAATAACTATGTATGGTGTCAGATGGGTACTAGATTTGTTGGGGTGTAGAGAGGAGGGGGTTGGGGAGAAGGGTGAAAATATGAAGTCATTAAGAAGCACAAACTGGTTGTTACAAAATAGCCATGTGGATGTAAAGTAAAGCATAGGGAATATTGTCAATAATACAGTAATAACTATGTATTGGGCCAGATGAGCTTGTCAGGGAGATTATTTCTTAAATGATATAAATGTCTAACCACTATGCTGTACACCTGAAATTAATATAAAATAATACTGAATGTCAACTGTAATTAGAAAATTTTAAAAAGGAGGGGAAAGGTGAAGGGAAATAAGAGGTCCAAATTTCCAGGTATAAAACAAATAAGTCACGGGGATGTAATGTACAGCAAAGAGAATATAGTCAATAATATAATAGCATAGTACAGTGTCACATGGTTGTTGGACTTATGGTGATCACTTCTTTAGGTATATAAATGTTGAATAACTATAGTGTTCACCTAAAACTAATATAATACTGTATGTTATTTATATTTTTAATAAAAATCTTCAAAAAAAATAAAGTCCTTACCTGAAAAACTGGCAAATCTTAACTCCTCACCAACTCCTCACATCTAAATTCAATGGGCATGATATAGAAACATGAGATTATTATTAAAATTTGTAAAAGCCAATAACACCAGATTAAATTGAATAGACTTACAACAGTAGACCAAATGCTCCCAAATGAGCACATCTCAATGTCACATATCGTTTTTGTGTTATATAGTATGGCCCTGCCTCAGTTATATGGCCTTCCACTGGCACTCTCCATTGAAGTAAACAGTCCTGTGACTGCTCACAACTTTTTGTTAGCATAAACTTGTTTCAAAAGTTGTTCGGTTTTTTTTTTCATTATTATTCTGTTTTATTTTTCATTATCTTCTCTATTGTCTGCTGTTTTCCTCCACTGGAGAAGTTGATATCACCAAGTGTATTTCAAGTGTATTGCTGAGGAGTATCCTATTGTAATGTATGTCATAATTTATTCTTTAATTCACCTTTTGATAGGCATTTGAGCAGTCTCCAGGTTTCAGCTATAGCAAATAATATTGCTATGAACATTTGTGTACATGTCTGTGTGTGGACAAGTTTTTATTTTCAATTTGTCTATTTTTGGTAAATACGTTGAAATGAAATGGTTGAACTGTATTTAAGGTACATGGTTAACTTCTCAAGAAATGTATACTGATGTCAAAAGTGGTTGTACTATTTTGTATTCCTATCAATAGTGGTATGAGAGTTTCATTTCCTAAATTCCTTTACCAAAATCAGTTTTTTTAGTTTTAGTCATTCTAGTAGGAGTGTATTGGTCTTAATTTGCATTTCCCTAATTGCTAATGATGTTGAGCATTTTTCATGTGCTTATTTGCCATTTGTAAAGTGTGTTCAAATGTTTTTGTTAGTGTGTGTGTTCAAATGTTTTTGTTAATGTTTGTGGATTGTTTTCTTACTACTGAGATTTGAAACTTCTTTATATTCCTTGGCTACAAGTAGTTTATCAAATATATAATTTGCAAATATTTTCTACCCCGTCTATGCCTTGTCTTTCATTCACCAAGAATGTGTCTTGCAGAGCAAAAATGGTTAATTTTGATGAAGTACAATTTATTCCATTTGTTTGTTAATGGATGGAGCCTTTGAGGTCATAATCAAAGAAAGTATCATGTAAGTTAGCATTTTCTCCTATGACATTCTGTCTGTTAAAATAATTATATGATTTTTCTTGTTTAGTTTGTTAATGTGGTGAATTACACTGATTGAGTTTCACGTGTTAAATCAGTCTTGTATTTCTGAAATAAACCCGATTTGATCATTCTGTATTATCCTTTTTTACGTATTCTATTTTCCAATTTTTTTTATTTAAAATTTTCATCTATGTTTATGAGGAATAGTGATTTGTAGTTTTCTTTTCCTGTATTGTTTTTCATTTTGGTATCAGAGTAATTTTTGCCTCACAGAATAAATTGGGAAGAGGACCCTCCCTCTTTTTTAATTTTCTGCAGGAGTTTGTAGAAAATTAGTATTAATTCTTTCTTAAATGTTTAGAGGAACTCACCAGTAAAGCCATCTAAGACTGGAGTTTTCATTGTAGGAAGGTTAACTACAAATTCTATTCCTTTCACAGATAAAAGTCTAATTCTATTTCTGTATTTCTTCCTTAATGAGTTTGGTGGTTTGTCTTTGAATGAATTGTTCATTTCATCTATGTTGTCCAATTTATTGGCATAATTTTCTTGTTAAATCAGAAACTTCAAAGGTCAGAGACCTCACCCTACTTGCAAGCTAACAAATTAGCCTACCACATTGTTCGGTATAGAGATAAAGACAGAGATATCTTGATAGAAGAAATGATTTTCAGGGTAAGAGAAAGTTTATTACTTACAGCCAAAACAGCCAGAGCATCTTTACACTAGTTTCCCCAGCCCCAGTCTCTACAAGCAACACCAATGAGAGACAGATATTACCTGTGTGTGCAGCAGGGGTGCACACAGGAGAGGAATCTTAAAATTGATTAAAAATGAGCCCTGGAACTTATAGGGGGTGATGCTGGCACATATGACCATTCTCCCCTCTGGAGAGATAGAGAGAGTCTTTTATTCTGAAATGTAAACAAATCCTCTCCAGAGAAAACAGGGAAGGTCTTTATCTTTATTATCTCGGAATATAACAAATATCTCCAGAGGAGGCAAGTCTCTAAATCTCTAGCTTCAAAGGCCTTGGCTATTCACATGCACCCCCTTGGTTTGAAGACTTGCACCACACAAAAACATGAAAATTTCATAAAGAATTGTCTACGAACACCAAATATCACACATTCTGTTATAAACCCAATCAACTCCTGTCTCCAAAATCCATTCAGCTATTACATCAACAGGCAATGTCATGAGACTACTGTTACCTAACGGATGCCCAGGCCTCCTCTATGTTGATTAGAGGAATCTGATTCAGGGGTACAGAATCACTCCATCTGGTGGCTCTGCGATCCATAAGTCTTTGTCATCATCTTTACGTTCTAGAGTAAGATTCCACATCTAGTTTCCAGTCAGAAGGAGGAGAATGTAGGAAAGCCCTAGCTTCTCTCTCAAACAACTCTGGTACCCAGCCTTCAAGATGACCCCCAATGAGTCCTACCACCTAATTTTCATGCCTTTTTGTAGTATTTGCCCACACTAAATAGAGCTGACCTGTGTAACCAAAATGATATTGTGGCAATGATGGTGTGGGGACAGAGCCCCAAAAAGCAGTTTCCAGGCTCTCAGCCTCACATAGAAAGGTGCTGGCTCAGGTGGTAAATGGCCATCAACTGTGATTGGATGGCCATCAGCTGGGGCTAGTTGGCCGTCAGCTGTAACCAGTGAGCCATTGGGCACTAATATAACTGCCGTGGCTAGGCTAGCAGAAAAACGGGGAGCTAGCAAGAAGATGGTGGCTGAGCCTGCAAGCGGCGCAGTGAGGGTTGAGAATTGTGTGGCTCCTGTTTCCTGTTTCTCCAACCCAGCCGCCAACGAGAATATAGAGATATGACTCCCCTACTTATTGCTCCGTGGGTGTTCCTTTTTGGCCTCACCGTGTCCTGCATTCTTATGTGGGGAGCTGAGACCCTGCCGGACGCCCCGCGTGACACATGGCGCGGCAAGCAGGATCCCCTGCACGACAGATGGCATATGACTTTTGGGGCCAAGTCATGAAAGATATTGTAGCTTCTGTCTTGCTCTCTTGGGTCACTTGCTATGTTATAAGGATACTGCCATGTTATAAGGACACTCACATAGTCTTTTTGTGAGGTCCATGTGGTGAGAAGCTGAGGTATCCTATCAAAGGTCATATGAGTGAGTTACCTTAGAAGCCCCAGCCAGCCCTTCAGATGACTACACCCCCAGTGCCATCCTGATTGCAATCTCATGAAAGACCCTGATTTGGAACCACCCAGTGGAACCAATCCTGAATTCACAAACCTAAGAAATTATATGAGATAATAAATGTGTGCTATTGTGGTTTATAATAAGAAATACATATTTGGTCTTCATCCACTGATCATGGTACAGAGCTACTGAAATCTTTGTAATTTCCTATGTAAAAGCCACAGAGGTATCTTTTGTTATATTTGGTCTTTATCCTCAGTTCCTGAAACAGCTTCAAAGTGATAAAGGTGAAATGGGTATCTTCTGTTATTTATATAGCAAGTCCCTTATAACCACACATGAGCTTATGTTAATGAGGTAATTTTTTGAAAGCCCGTGGATAATCTAAGGATGAGTACTGGTTGCCAGGGGAACCAACTACATGATTAGAGAGTTGAAACTTTCAGCCCCGACACTCAACCTCCAGGGAGGGGAAAGGAATTAAATATTGAGTTCAGCGACCAATGGCCAATGATTTAATCAATTATGACTATGTAATGAAGTTTCCATAAAAACCCAAAGGATTGGGTTTAGATTGATTCTGGATTAGTGACTATGTGGAGGTGCTGAGAGGGAGGTGCCCCAGACAGGGCGTAGTAGCTCTGTGTGCCATCTCACCTACTTTGCCCTATGCATTTCTTCCATATACCTGTTTCTAAATTATACCTTTTTATTTAAAAAAAAAAAAGTTATCTAGTAAGTAAATTATTTTCCTGAGTTCTGTGAGCTGCCCTAGCAAATGAACTAAACCTAAGGAGGGAGGTCATGGTTGGTCAGAAGCACATGGAACATGAACTTGCGATTGGCAACTTAAGGGTGTGTGTGGGTGGAGTGGGGGGGAATCTTGTGGAACAAAACCCTTAATCTGTGGGATCTGACACTATCTCCAAGTTAAATTGTGGGACACCCGGTTGATGTTAGAGAATGGCTTGATGTGTGGAAACCCCACACATTTGGTGTCAGAAGTGAAGTAGTGTTATAGTAGAGTATCGAGAGCACAGGAAACACATGTAAATGTGTGTTTTCCCTTACAAAATGTTTACTTGGGGCTATAATTTGTTACACAGCAAAAGATAGCTAATATAATGGAGTGCATTACTTTCACTCACATTTCACTGGTAAGAATTTAGTTACTTTGAGCACATACCAACAAGAGAGTCTAGGAAATGTAGTCTATCCATATAGCCAGTGAGAAAATTAGAACAACCAAAAGGTGGACAACTGCATTCTCTGCAAAACACATTCTAATATCTGGACATTATCTGATCTGTGTCTCAGTTTCTCCAATTATGTTATGGAAATGGAAGCCCAAATTTTAGTGACAGTTAGCTGTTTCTGCCATTACTGACTTGTTTGAAATGCCCACACTTGAACCAAAACACAGAAGCTAACAGATAGGATTAAATTCTATTAGTATGATGATCGTCATGGTACACAAATAGATGGGGGAGGGAAGTTCGCAGAAGATACATGTAGAGGGGTACTGAGTAGACAGTTCCATAGATACACACTACATTTCTCAATAAATATCTATAGAATGAGTGAATAATTACATTGGACTTTTATACAAAAGAATGTTTAAAATATGAAAGTGTTCGTGGGCATGAGAGAGGTGTGTATGTCATGACATGGAAAGTTCCATGCTATACTGTTAAGTGACAAAGGAGATTACAGAATAGTCTGTATAAAATGACCCCACTTATAAAACAAATGAATATGAATAAATATATATGCATGTAAAAGTCTTGAAAAAAAATGTACTTCAAACTGCTAACAACAGTTACTTCTGAGGACACTTCCTGTTACACATTTTGTTATCATTTGATTTTTTTTACTATCTGTTTTATACACACTGCATTATTTAAATTGTTTACAGTAAATATCAATTACTTTTACAGAGATATGTAGTAATCAAAATATTCTTTGGAAAAAAGTTATCTCTAAAATGCTTCACAGATCTCTTTTCGCTCCATAGTGTGCTACTTCCTTAGTTCTGTTTTTTTTATTATTTAGAGCAGGATTCAGCAAATTTTTCCTATAAAGGGCCATATATTAAATGCTTTATGCATTCAGGCTACATGGTCTCTTTCATAACTGAAGTCTGTTGTTGTAGCTTGAAAGCAGCTATAGACACCTAAACTGTGGATCTAGCTGTGTGCCAAAAAAAACTTTATTTACTAAAACACGTCACAGGCCCATGCACGTAGTTTGCTGACCACTCCCTCAGACTTCCAAAGGTCTACTCCAGTCCTCCCTCCAGGCCTACCTCCTTCCTCTCCCATATCTCACATTATCACATAATTTTCGTGACGTGTAATTTCTTTACATCCTATGTTTTTGCTAAGTTTCATCTATCTGTAAAATTCTTAGATTTCTAGTGACCTCAGGATTATTTTCTGAGATCGAGAATAGTCTTCATGACCCTAACAAATAAAACTGATTGCTTTGCTTCACTGTTTTTACAGTCTGTGCATATCTTGATCGGCATTTTGTATTGTGATTTCCAAATGTGCCTCCCGGTGAGACACAGAATAACAGGAGGGCTGAGACGATGGTTTTGAATACCTGAAACTAACACAAGACAGAGCAGAGAATAGGGATTCAAAAATGTTTGCTGACTGAATAAAGAGAGAGAGGTATCTCTTTGGCCTCTGTGGCTTTCAAATTAGGTGTCAAAAATTGTTCCTCCCAGTGCTTCTTTCCCTTTCATAATCAGAACAATCAGTATCTGGCAGCTTGGATCTTTCTTTTTTCCTTCTGTTTCATATCTCTGCATGATTTAATGCCCAGAGCAAATAAGATCATATAGCTAATCAACTTTTTAAATCTGATTTGTCATCTGATCCAAAACAATGCCCTTTAAGCATTTACAGTAACATCATGCAGGGGATGGTTCGACTTTGCCCTGTGGTCCTACTTATACAGATTTTGTCCCAACGTAGGTTCATTAGATAATGAGCCACTTAACTATAGGGAGTACATTTTTGAAAAGCTAAAAAATAGTGCATAAATGAATGACTCCCTAGGGTATAGCTTACAAGTTCAGAATGTGCCTCAGGTATGCTTGGGACTCTTTCACAAGGCTTGACATAGAGAAATCTTACGTTATATAGCATAAACTATCAAAAATCCCATTACATTATTCAAGTTAATCCTCCCTCAGCCCTTCACAGGGCTGTTATCACCAATTTGTTGCTGAGCAAAATGAGGCTTAAGGTTATTAAGTATCTTACCTGATGTCACAGTGAACAAGGGGGTAGAGCTGGGTCCCAAACTCGGTTCTTCAGATTTTAACCCTTATATTTTGTCTTCATATATGGCTTAACTTCACTCCCTTGATTCTTAACATTTTTACAAAAACCTTTTGCATATCACTTTAAAATGAATTATTGAATGATCCTATCCAGTTCTGGAGCTCTTGCAACTGATTTTCTGCTAAATAGTACGGTTAATTATACAAACCATTGCTACAAGGGATTCAAAAAGTTTGCCTGTTAAATATTTTTAAATGTTTAAAATTTACAATTAAGACAGTTTTAAGCACCACTATATCCAGAGCGTTGTTGAGCTGCCTCTGAGTTTTAACTGACAGTGATATGGACTAAACCAAGTTGACCTGTATACTGAAGACTGAATAAACATCCACCCACAGGCAAGGCAGGTGAATAGGCTAGACCTGAGCAGCCCAACAATGTCAGTTACAATATCAGGAAAATTCAACAATAGATAGGATCTCCAATAAACCTAAAAGTAGGATAAAAAAGGAACTAGAGACCTATTTGTCATCCGAAACATCCTGAAGCTAATAAATCTATTCATAGGGATAGGACCGAATCAAGAAAAACAAAAAACAAAAATCAAGGAAGAAGCTTAGCTTCATAGAAGCCAGAATACACTTCTTAGAACCAGGACTGAGACTAAGGCACAGGGCAACCAAACAACACCTCAGGGGCAAGAATTGGAGTACAAAGTTAAAGTGACAGCGCCTGACTTGATTACTTCACAGCCCTTTGAATTTCTTCTTCCCAAAGGCAGAAATATTCCCAGCAGCAATATAAATTGATATCTATAGATGATGGATATAATCCTCTAGCTATGAAGAGATAGGAAAAACAAGCAGAGATTACAGTACTCGTCCATCTGAATATCTCTTTTCCAGTGTGCCCATTTTCTTGTGTCTATCTCCACCTCTTTCCTGCCTCTCTTTATTCTTTGTTCCTCACTATTAAAAGGTTTTATGTAACCAAAGTACACTTTATTTTTCTTAATTATTAAATAATGTTTATTTTTTATTCTGAATTTTTTAAATAATTGAGTATTTTATATATCGCTTTGAAAAATATATGATATTCAATTGATTTTTTTTTTCCTTTGGGTCAATAGCTCTCTGTAGAATTCCTAACCCTGCTTTAACCAACTGTTTATTCACTGGGCTGAAAATTGCAATTCATGCAAACTACACAGATTAGATTCATGTTTTTAAAAATCCCAACACTACAAAAAATAAAAAATAAAAGTATACATGACTCCTAAATATTCACAAATGATGAAGTGGTTAAGTTAATTTTGTGTACTCAATTGATGAAATATTATGTACTGATTAAAATGATATTTTAAAATGCTAAGAAGCCAGGTAAACAAATACTTGTATTAAAAAATATAAAAATATATGAACCCATAACTACAACTAGGTAAAATTTTTGTAATCACCCGGGCAAAAAAGAGAAAATGGAAAAACAAAAAAATATATAGCTCATAGAGAGGCTAAAAGAAAGATGAATGGTGAATTACATTTTATTTTTTGATATTATAATGTCTCTTGGGAAATTAATCAGATTTCTTAAAACTAAATGTGCTTCCCACACACATATACTTTTTTACATTTAACTTTAAATTCATTGAGATAAGTAACAAGCTCACATAACATATAGTCAAGTTCAGAGATCTACTACCCTAAAAATGATCAGCTGTTCCACTGTGATACTTTTAAAATAAAGTATTTCCAAGAATCTAGTAACTTGGAAAAATTAAGCTGTAACTTCATGTATGTAAAAACAAGAAGTCCTTCCATGATAGACATGATAAAAGAAGTCATCTCTCAACAGTTTGATTAGAATAGAATGAGTTCCAGGTAAATCTCTTATGATCTCTTAATTACCTCTAGTCCCCAACCCTGCTCTTCCCCTCCTGCAATAGCAAAGAACCAGTTTACACTTGGGATTTAAAATTTGTCTCTAGTCAGTATTCTGAAGAAAACCCAAATAATAATAATAATAATAATATAATAATAGTAGTAATAATAATAATAATAGTAACTTTTTGTCCTTCCCCTACCTTCTAATATATCATTTTTGGTTTCCAATTTGAATGCACTTAAATCCTGCACAAAATCAAATTGTATTTATGCATTCACTTACCTTTTAGTCCTTAAAAATAGTTTTCTATCCCGAGTTTATAGTAGCAGGCTGATAAAAAGCCTGCTTACATGTGAAATTTTATTAAATTAATGCACATTCAATGGAAACATTCAGATATGATTATTTTACTATTCATAATATGTAATTTGTTTCCTCTGAGAATCGTTTATTCTTCCAACAAATAACTTCAATAAAATACAATAGCAAAAGATTGAATACATGGATAGACTCTTTTCATTATGAGGAAATATAAATGCTTATTAAAAATATGAACTTTTCCCTTAAGAACTTCTTAACCATCAGTTCTGAAAAGATGAAATAAAAGGAATTTTTATAACAGTATTACAATTTGGCAGCTTAAACTGAAATAAGATTCTGATAGAAAACTGTTACTTTTTATTGTTTATATCTTCAGATTCATTGCCACTATGTTGTTTTGGCTGCTAGCTATGACCTAGTTTTCATGTTTTAATGCTTTATTGTTTTGTTTTGTTTTTTCAGTCTTATGGCAAAATACAAAATAGTGAAATTTTATTTTAAATAACATCAAAGATTTCTATAGGAGCCATACTAAGAAAAAAATCTGAGTATCAAGGAGTATAAATTCGGAGGAGCAACTGAGACAGGAGCATGTTTGGTGTATTCAACAATAGCAAGGAGGCAGGATGGCTGGAGCAAAGAGAGAGAGGGAAGGAGGGGTACATGGAGAAGGTAAGATCAAAAAGATAACCAAGGGCAAGACATAGACTATAGAGGGCTTTAGATTTATCACACTTGTGATAGGAGTCCATTATTCAGTTTGGCGCAGGATAGCAATATGATCTTATTCATGTTTCAAAGGCTTATTCTGGCTGCTCTGTGGTGAGTAGACTGTAAAGTAAGCAAGACTGGAATCAGGGTAGTGAGGATGGTGGCTGGCGGTAGGTGGTTATGTACTGAGTGATAGGGTCTGGTTAGATTCTGGAGATATAGATACCTATAGATATACTCTTTACCAGGTTCACCTGTTTTTAATATTACACCCTATCTGCTTTATCATTTGCCTTTCTCTTTCGATAGATAGGTAGGTAGATAGATAGACAGACAGACAGACAGACAGACAGACAGACAGACAGATAGATAGATAGATAAATAGATAGATAGATAGATTTTTCCGCTGAACTATTTGATGAAAGTTATGTTTATCACACAACATGGCCCTTCTAAATTCTTCAGGATCTATTTCCTAAGAATATGGATCATACCTTACATAATCACAGTACAATTATCTTCAGTAAATTTAACATCGATACAATATCTGATTTTATCTGATTTACTGTTTGGATTCCAATCTTTTCAGCTGAGCCAGTAATGTCCTTTCTAGTACTATTTCCCTCCTGTACAGGATCCAATATTGTATGTAGTTGTAATGTCTGTTTAGGCTCCTTTAATAAGAAACATTTCAACAAACTTTGTCTTTTATGGATATATTTTTAAGGTAGAAACATCTGACAGGACTGAACATGTATACAGGTGAATTTGATGTGGTCTTTGAGGGAGTTGAGGATAACTCTAAGATTTTGGTTTGAGACACTGAATGGATCCACTTACCTTGATAATTAATACAGTAAAGATGGTGGACAGGTGGTAAGAATAGAAACCACTGAAAAAAATGCCTCGTTGTGAAAAAGACTTCTAGTACACACGCTTCTCTTATTCTCCTGTCTAGGATACACAGGAGGATTATACTTCCGCACCACCTTACAACTATCTGGGGCTATGTGGTCAGTTTTGGCTAATGGGTTGTAAGCTGCAGTGATGGTATGACATGCCAGGTGAAGCATTCTCTTCTCCTGCCTTATTGACAAGGAGGCTGCATGTTTCAGATGGTGCAGATGCAGGATGGGGGAGACTCCCTCACTCTAGATCACTGAGTTGTCACATGAAGAACAGTTGCCCTGGAGAACTGCCCAGGAGCACAGTCAACTTTGCACAAGCAAATAAACATTTGTTATGTTAATCCACTGATGTTCAAGGGTTGACTGCTGACTACCCTGTCTTTGCTAAGTCACTATTAGACATTCAAGTGAAAATGATAAGTAGACATTTAGATACTGTAAGATCCTGGAGTTGAGATCAAGTCAGGTCTGGGAATGTTTGGGAATCACCAAAATATGAATATGATAGTTAGACGCATGAAATTCCCCCACTTAGTGCGTATAGGTATAGATAATTGATTGAAAGGTGATTGATACATACATATATACATACATACATAATGACCTAGCCCTGCCAGAGATGATCAGTCCAAGAAAAGACATCTGACATAAACCATCCACCCAAATCCTTCTGCAGGATTTTTCAAACTAGTACTAAGTGATTCAGTGTCTCTTAGGTCATAGAAATCAGACAACATTGTCTATGAGAGTCCAGAAGTCATGTTCCAAGCCATATGGATAAAACTAGCAACATCGGGTGAGAGCAAAGTGGAAGTAGAGAAAAAGAGAGATAAAAAAGCACCCTAACAACATTTAATTACCCAGTTCTCTTTGTTCTTGAGGCCATTCCTTTCATGTCTATTGGATGCTTTGTTGGCTTCAACAAAAACATTAATCAAAAGAGCCAATAATCCTCATATTTTCCTAATATAGTTTGAATTAGATTTCTGTAACTTAAAACCCAAAGAATTATGGCTAGTAAATGGATATTACCAAATTAATAAAACATTACAACTTTTTAACTTAAAAAATCATGAATGGCTTCTCATGCTTTTACATGTGTGGCTGTAAGCAAAAAGTCATCATTTATTTTCTGTCCCTTCCTCCATTTAAAATCCTACTCCAGTTATGTACTGATATGTAACAAACCACTCCAACACTTGGTGTCGTAAAATGACAAATGTTTTCTTCATGAATCTACAATTCGGGCAGGGCTCTGTGGGGAAGACTCATCTCCGTTCCATATGATGTCACCTGAGAGACCTGACCAAAGACTTGAGCAACTCCTCCTAGAACGCCCACCCACGTGGCTAGCACGTTGGTGCTGGCTTCCAACTGGCCTAAGGTTTCTCTTCATGGGGGCCTTTTGGTGTGACCACATCTTTTTCACAGATAAGAATGGGTTCCACAGGTAAGCATACCAATAGAGACATGAGACAGCCAAGCAGAAGCTGTATCACTTTATGACTGAGCTTCAGAAGTCACACAACGTCATTTCTACTATCCTCTACTAGTCAAGGCAATCACAAAGGCCTGCCAGGTTCAAAGGGAAGTGCACAAATTCTACCTTTTGATGGAGGAGTGGCAAGATTCTGAAATTGTGTGAGGGAGGAGAAATATTATCATGGCAATTTTTGGAAAATCCAAGGTACCACAGAGTCTTAACGATTTACAGAAACTAAGTTTCTATATAACTTCCTATATGAAGTTTCTATATAACTAAGTATACTGGTTTATAGAAACTAAGACCAGTGTATGTAAACCACAGGGACATATATTTTAGTCCCTAATGAAAAACATTCATTCATTCATTCACACATTTATCCATTTATTCATTTATAAAATAAATATTTATTGAGAGATAAATATTCCAGGTGCTTTGCTAGATTCTGTAGCAAGGCCAATTGTCAGCAGTACATCTTTAGCATATTCTACTATTTATTTACAGCTAGTATTTATTCTTATTGGCTCTGTGTCCATTCAGATGGCTTGGTGCCCAGATTGTCAAATATTTTAATATTACCCGTCTGTTTGGGAAACAGGAAGTCTCTAACTTTTCCTTCCAGGAAGACACAGACTAAGAGAGGAGATTATAGTCAGGGTCATTTAGTAGTGTAAGAAGCAGAGAGGTCCAAGCTCTGAAACTGATTTAATAACATGTAAGCCCAATAAATTGTCAGATTTCCAAGTAGTCTAATAACCTGTAAGTTTTTTGTTGTAATTCTTTCTAAATCGTACAGTTAAATCCATTCAATCTTCACTTGGAAATTCACTTCCATCTCAGATTCTGAAAGCAATCTTCACCGAAGAGTGTTAGGAGGGGTCTTAAATCAATTTGGTTTAACTCAGCACACTTATTTTGATACTTACTCTAAGCTTGGCTCTGCGCAAGTCACTGATGACAAGATAAATGACCACAAAGATAAATAAACCACAGGCTTTATTTTTGAAGTGATTGTCGTCTAGTGCAGAGGTCCCTTAAATGTTAATGTGTATAAGAACTGACAGGGAGGTTGTTAAAACTGTAGGACCTGGCCCCACTCCCAGAGGTTCTGATTCATTAGTTCTTTTAGGTGATCCTGAGTGAGTGATTTCTCTTTGGAAACATCTGTCTAAGGGTCAAGCACAGAACAGATATTTCAATATAATGTCAAAGTGCTATGTTTGAATAATGGTTAAAATCATAGACATTGGCACCAAAAGACTTGGATTTGAATCTAGCAGTACCACTTACTATTTGTGACACTGGATACATTATTAAGTTTCTCTATACCTCTACAAAATCTTACCATGTTTAAAATAAATAAGGTAATTTAAGTGTAAAGGAATGAACTAAAATGTACTGTTTTACTCATTTTGTTTTATGAGAAGGTACTGTAACAAAATCCTCATTACAGTGAAGGGACTTGGGAATCAGTGTAGTGAAAGGGAAAAATGAAGATATAGAGCCTGTATGAATGAAGGCATGGGTGAAGAAAGATTTTAAAAGAGATTAACAGACATTTCTAATGAAGAAGCTTGCTTAAAGTTCACTCTGTTGTGTGCAACACAACAATTTACATTACTAACTGATGTTTTTGAAGTTAAACTTGCTTTTGCAAAGAATGCCTGAAGTGCTGAGTCTTCTCTAACTGGTCTGGGCGCAAGAGAAGAGGCTGCTCAGAGGGTACAGTCTCATTTTTATTGCACGAGTAAAAGGTTAATAGACTGGCACATAATAAACCTCCAATAAATGGCACTTATCATCAGGGCCCTGTTTGTTCTTCTCCATCCTCACCCCTGCTGCCTTCTTCCTACTCTATCCTTAAGTATTCCATTACTTTTCAAGAAACTCTCTTATATTCTTACTCTTGTCCCAGAACACTCCCCCTTTGCAACTCCTGACATTAAAGTAAAACCTAAGGGCACCACTTCTCTCATCAATTTCTCTCACTGAGGTCCCTTCATTCAGTTAGTCATTCACTTAACAAGTAGGTACTTACTGAGAAAATCCCCTGTGCTGGCCACTGTGCCAGGAACAAGAATAGGACAATGGAAAAAAGACATGGTCCCTGCCCTCACAGTTCATAAACTAGGGGAGGAGCAGACATCTAACAAATACACAACTATGTACCTAATTACAAGTAGGATAAGTGATAAAAAAGGAGTCCAATGCTCTTTGAGGACATACAGTATAAGCACCTATTCTAGTGTGGACAATAAGAAAGTTTCCCCTAATTAAAAGGAAAAAAAATCTTTATTATATTTGTTTAGCACCTATTATGTCTCAGATACGAGTAGCATCTATTACACATGATATAAGATACAGGTATGGACAATAAATAAAAGACATGGAAGGAAATTAACATTTATAATACAATGTGATACCTGATATTTAAAAGATAAGCTCAAGAGCATTTGAATAAGTGCTAGGAGTCAGGCAAATTTCCTTAAAATAAATTAAATAAATGATAGCTATTATTCTTATACTGCCCTGTGCTCTGAAAAGAGGCATGTAGTGGATTAAATGGCAACCCGCTCAAAAAAAGATATGTCCACATCTTAATCTCCAGAATCCGTGAATATTGCCTTACATAGCAAAAGAGTACCTATTACCTTATATGCAAAAGATGTGACTAGGTTACGATTTTGAGAGGAAGAGTTTATCTTGAATTATCTGGATGGGCCCTACAAGCAATCACACGCCTTCTTATCAATATGAGGCAGACAGAGTTTCGAGACCTGAGAGGAAGAGGCAATGTGACCACGGAGACTGGAGCCACATGTCAACTCCTGGAGCTACCAGAAAGTGGAAGAGGCATGGCATAGATTTTCTTTTAAAGCCATTGGAGGGAGCACAGCCCTGCTGACACTTTGATTTCCGACAGCCAGCCTTCGGAACTGTGAGAGAATAAAGTTCTCTCTCTCTCTCTCTCTTTTTTTTTTTTCCCTGTCATCCAGTTTGTGGCCTTTTGTTACAGCAGCCACAGGAAACTAATACAAAATACACAAAATACTAAACCCAATTTGTGAATGTAGGGATTGCTCTCTGGAGCTGAAGTAACCTTAAAGGGGGGAAGAAAGATCCCAGCTACCATGATACGTAAAATATCAATTAAAAAAAAAAAGCCATGAAACATCGTCATTTTTTCTGGGTCTCTAACCTGTAACTGGGGAGAAGAGATGAGATCAGAGCTATAGGTAAGTTCAATTAGGTCTTTAAATAGCACAACTAAGGAGCCCAAACTTCTCTAGTCCCTCGGTACTCAAAGAGTGGTTCTGGGAGCAGCAGCTGTGGTGGCAACATTACCTCAGAGGATTTTTTAAAACGCAGAATTGGGGGCTACATTCTAAACCCACTCTAACAGAATCTTCATTTTACCGAGATTCCTGGGTCATTTGTGTGCATTCTAACATTTGAGAAGCGTGCAACTAGGGCACGGCTATTGGGACATTTTGAAAGATGTAAAGCAGATAAGTAACATGGTAATATGGTCAACCAAGCTGGTGGCATTATGAAGAAGAAGAACAAATTGAACTGGGATAAAACTCAAGGTAGAGACAAGTGACTGCAACAGTACTGGTAAGAGATTAAGAAGTTTTGAATGAAGATGTTGGTAACAGAGATGGAAAAAAATACCACAATTTTAAGAAATATTTGGACCCTAGTCTGATAGGTACTGATGCCACTCACAGCTATGTCCCATAGTGCGTCCCACGTCTTTGTGCTTCTGTTTCTAACAGGATCTTAGACTGGGATTCTCCCTGTCAGAGTTTCTGTGGAAGCATTAACAGATGACTGAATGCCCAAGTGAGAAGGAGACACATTCTCCCCTCCATATGCAGGTGTACAAAAGAAATGCATTCAAGAAATGGTGACATGGTTCTTTGAATCTTCAACCAAATCAAGGATATAAGAAAGTGTCAGAGAAAGAAAAAGAGAAGCTTCTTTGGAGGGCTGCCATTGTGTTGTGAGTACCCACCCTTTTGCTGGGACTAGAACAGGCATCCATGAATACTGCCTTCTAATCTCAAATCTGGTGAGCGATACCACCAGGGGGCCAAGGAAAACTTTGACATGTGTTTTCTGCAGTTGGAAAGTGCAAAGAACTAGTGTTGTACTGATGTCTAAAAAAGCTCAAGTGGACTGTAGACTGAGGGCTGACGCTACCTCCACTCCAGGAAGTTTAGAGGCCAGGAGGATGAACGACTGCTTGTTGGAAGAGCCAGGACAGTGCTTGCTGTTGCTTTATGACTGGTCTTCATTCCTAAAACTTATCAGGGTAAGGGATGCAAGCCAGGATGAAGAGAACTAGTTCTGGGACTGATTTCTATTTGGGGCAGTAGAAACCCCTATTCATGTCTATGGAGGTGGTCTCAACACATAAGCTTGCTATTGCTAGGCTATAGTTGTCTACTTCCAGAGTCTCAAACTATGAGAGGATATTACACAATTTCTGCTTTTATAAAAGAAAACATAATTAGTGCTACACACATAATGAAAAATTGTTGGTTAATCTTGTTGTACTTACATATGTATTTATAATTTCTTGCTGTGTCTTTATGAAAGCTTAAAAGGGGATATTCTCCCACAGAGCACATATTCAGCATTTATTTTGTAAAAATTCACTTTAGTGGTTGTTAAATAACCAGGTCTGTTCATAGTTGTGTAAATCTGAGACTTTATGTTCAAGCTAGGACAATTTGTCTCCTTGTTCATTAACGGTACCCAGATTTTAAATTTTAAAATGAAGTACCTGTGAAATGAACATCATATTTTTAAGGGAGAGCTTATTTTTAAGCAAACTTGAATATATATTTTAAGTACTAACATGCTAAAATTAATTATCCATTCCCTTATTTTTCTATATTTCTTCTGCGTAATAGCAAAATAAACACCAACTGGCAAAGCTATCACCAAAATGAGCCCCTTCTCCTGGTCTAGAATATACTAGAATCTTAAACAATAAACCATTTATTTAATTTAAAAAAAAAAAAGAGAGAGAGAGATAAGGTAACCCTCGACAAGTCTGTAATCAGTCCCCAAGTCGTCCTTCTTTATGAAATCCCACATCTTGCCAAAAGATGGGGCTCTTGTATCCAGCACAGAAATTGAAAGAGAAAGATATTTGTTCAGACACTGAGAAACTATGTCCATTACAACTGGCAAAGGGCCTTTTGATAGCAAGAAAGTTCAGTTTTTGGAGGGTTGGCCAAGTGGCCTTTAGATATCTGATCTTACAGCCAGATCCTCAACTTCTTAGAGATTCAATTTCCATACCTGTGAAATCTACATAATATCACTCATTATTAAAAATGAGAGTAACACGCACTCTTCAAGTTCAGGAAGAGTGCTTACTTAGCACAGTTGACTAGTAAACAGCAGGTAGGTTATGTGAGCTATCACCTGGAGAAACCAACACAGTCTTTGTCTTGTCTGCTACTGTATCTGCTGAACTCACAGTGGGTGCTCAATATACATCAAATTGGAATGAATAGATGAATGAACTTCAGATCACCCACATTTAGCTCAGTATAGCTTTCGGCCTAGCCTCTCGAGCCTATGGAATCAATCTTAGGCCTGACGTAACCTTGCCCTTCCTGACCAGTGACTCTAATAGCGACCTGACGAGCAGGAATTTAATGGATTTCAATGGCCCTTAGCCTGAGCTGCTAAGGTGGCATTTTAGTCACCAGTCTGTTTCACCAACTTAAGTCCTGTCTCTACTGTATCTTAACAAGAACAAAAAAAGTTGCAAATCATATCTAAAGTAGAAAAAAAGCTAAATCTATCAAAATAGTAATTAAAAACTATTTTAAATAGAAACATAACATTAATAAGTGGCACCTTATAACCTTTAAGTCTTTCCATTTCATTTTAAACTGTAATGGTATTAGTTCCTCAGTGATGACTCCTCAACACATTTATGTAAAGAAAGAATGTTCAAAACATAGCGGCCATTCTTGACAACTTCCTGTTCCTTACAGAGGTCTTTGGGAGTTACACTTTTACTAGGCAAGTCTTGTACAGTTACCCACTTCCCAAGCCTCAAAATCACTGTAAGATCAATGATGCTACTCAGCCTTGTTTTTCATTCATGGTCAGTTCTAGCTTTATAGTCTACTGGGAAACTTTCAGTTTTATTTTTTAGCTGTTGTCCAACTTTAAAAACAACGCATTACAGGTTGGTAATCTTAGTAGAACATGCATACATATTACAATTAGGGGGAAAAGAAAATGTTAGTACCCCTAGCCCAATCTTAGTCCTCTCCCCACATCCATTTCTTCCTGAAATTGATCACTAAGAAATAATTTTTTTGCAGACACAATTTAATTGCAGGGTTTGGAAACAACAAATTCTCCAGTTAGAGAAGATTTAGGGGGTATGTAGTAAAGAATTGGAGCTTGCTTAAAGAGACGATGTAGCCTTTGCCTTCAGCCTTATAGGATCTGCTATTTGCCTGAACACTTTGGGTCATATTAGGTAGTCTAACAAAATGATTTAGCGTGAGGACTGGCTATATCCACAGAGTCTTAGGTTTGGGCTGGCTAGCCGAAAAGACCAACAATGTGACTTTGGGCTTCGGGTCTCACAGTATCAATGGACCTGGAAACTGAGATTAACCAAGTGGGCAATTCATGAATCATGCGTACATGATGAAGTCCCCCCACAAAATTCTGGACACCAAGCTCAGGTGAACCTTCCGGATAGGCAGTAACTCCATGCATACTGTCAACTCTGATGCTGAAACAATAATGTGTCCTGACTCCATGGCTAGATGACAACTGAAACTGAATTTTAAACCTTCCTAGACTCTGCTCTAGTTGTGCCTTCCTTTGGCTGATCTTTTTTAGTATATGTGCTGCCGAAGGTAGCACTTCTTTGGCTGATCTTAATATGGAACATTTCCCTGTAATAAAACATAATCACGAGTGTAAAAGCTGCCATTGAATTCTGTGAATCCTTCTGGCAAATTATCAAAACTGAGGTAGTTTGCGGAATCCCTCCACAAATTTTCAGTTTGGGGAATCCCTCCACCCTCAGAAGTGAGGGTGGTTTTGTGTTAGGGACTGTAGTAGGCCTAAACTTCTAGTAGGGAATTTCCAGATTTGAGTAAAAAAGTCACAGCATATTAACTCGACTGTCATTTTTGAAGTACCAAGTATACTATAATGACATAAGTTGGTGGTTATGCTCACCTTACTTACCTTAAAAATAAGCACAACCTGTCTTTGAAGTTTAAAGATCAATGACACCTCTAATGTATATTACTGTATAATAAACATCTTTTATGGGATTTTCCCATAAGAAAAGACTTTAAAAATAGAGGGTGGAAAAGACCTTTTAAGTATCACCAAGTGTCACAAATTAAGACAAGAGTGGCAACAACATGAAAACTTGTTGAGTGACATACTATATGATTTCATTTACATGTATGAACTTTAAAACCAGGAATACTATGTTGATAGAAGTCAGAGTAGTGGCTATTTGGGGTGGGGTAGGAGGATTGAGTGCTGACTGGGCGGGTCATAGGAAGTATTATGGAGTGTGGAAAATGTTCTATATTTGGGTAGTAGTCACATGAGGTGGCATACAGCACTGTATACTTATGATTTATGATTTGTACACTTTAGCACACCTCAATCTTTTTATTAAAAAAAACTATACCTCAATAATATGTAAGTCCTTAGTCACATAATAAAGGAAACATTGAGTGTAAAACAATTGTATTGATTTAACAAACACTTGGTGTTTACTATGTGTCAGGCATTCGGCTGGTACTTGTGGATACAACACAGAGTAAAAACCAGAAATGAAACCTGTTTATAAACTACCATTTTCAGTCAGCCATTTTTAGCCTTTAGACTACCACCAGCCACAACTTGTACTTCTTGTAGTTCAACACGTCTTTATTCTCTAGAATCAATCCTACAAATAAACCTTTTATGTTTTTGCATATGAAAGGTTTTATACATAAATTCTACCTATTCTTATATGCCCAGTTCACTGTTCACAGTTCCGAAAAAGATTTTTAATCTCCTGAATCCAGCAATGGCCTGTCTTTACTTTGGACTCCTTTTACATTCATAAAGTATCTTATGACTCAGCATTTAATTATTCTTAAATAGTCTTGTGCTAAATTTGTCTTCTACACAAACTGTAAGTTTCTCTAAGTTCCTCAAAACTAGAGATCATATTTTTCTTCAAAAAGTTTCCTAATGCTTAGCAAAGTGTGGGTTGTGGGATATATGCGTAATTATTGTGGACAGAATGAAAACTTCACTTTGATCATATTAAACATGCTTAAGAATAGTTTCAACTTCAGGAAAAATTAATCCTTAAAATAATTGATATCCAGCATTTTATTTTGCCATTTTTCACTAGCTCACTATCTATGTGCTTAAAAGAGAGAAATGTTATTCTTGATATTCCACTGTTTCCTGTGGCTCATTCTAATAAGAATTGTCTGTTTGATGCCAGTATATTTGCTTTAATTGAGGAGGAAAAGCAATCTGGGTGAAATATTTGTCTCCAAATTATCTCTTTATCTCTCATGGTAATAGAAGTGATTTTTTAACAGAGTGTATGTTACCTAAAATAAAAACTACATTTCCCAGCTTCCCTTACAATTATGTGTGGCCGTGTGACTGAAAGTGATAGGTGTACTTTCAGCTCCTGTTCCCAAAGGAATGTGCTTCTGTTTCTTCTCTTCCTTTAGACTGCTATTTGGGATATGGTCATGGTTGTGAGTCATCTTGGACTGTAAGATGAGGACAACACACTAGAAATGGCAGAGTAAAAAGATGCCTGGCTTTCTGGATGACTAAATCAAGAATGCAACCATGCCAGGGTTATCCACCAGGGTTATGAGAGGAAAACTCTATTGTTTAAGCTACTGTTATTCTGAGTCTCATTATATACAGCTTAACCAATTTTCTAACATCCATTGAGGAGTCACAACATGGCAACAGTTGGCAAGGAATGATTCTTCCTTTCTCACACAATGCTATTAAGGAATAAACATATTTCAATTTCAAATTTTGGGTGGATGATTTTCTTGTATTAAAAAGTCAAACAGTTTCAGTTATCAAAAGGCTAGTTTAAAATGACTAGTTTTGCAGTTAACTACCCCTAATTTTCTTTCCTCCAAGTTCCATTTACACACACATATATTCATATGCATACTTACACTTATCATGGAGTCTTACCTGGCATTTGGGTAACCAATTGGATATCAAGTTAAATTAGCCAATAAAAACTGTGTGACTTATAGTTTTCATTCATATATGTATATTGACTGAGTGGTGCTACATTTTGTAACCTAAGCTATGACTGCATCCTTGACATTGGCTTTTGTCCGCATTTTGTAATATTTTATGAAAATTTAATGTATCTTGTTATCTTGTAGGAAATAGTTTAAAATATTCATCCATTGAACAATTCATAATTTCAAGGCTGCCAAAAGAAATATAGCTTTCCTATTGTATATTCAACTTTGAAATTTTTATAGCTCTAATTCCTCAATACCTTCAACTTTTCCTGTATTTTCAAGCATCCTCTACTTCTGTCTCACAGGAAAATATTTCTCAATAAAGGCTAAGAATAACTTCACCCATGGTCTTGAATGCATCCTTGTCTGACTTTACCTCGTTATTTCCTTACTTAACTTATCTCTTTCTTATAGGCTCTTTATCAATATCTCAGTTTTGGGTTTTTTTCTATCTTAGAAACACACATATAGAGACAAAGTCTTTCTCTAGACTCTGACATTTCTTTCATGTATTGCTTGCTTTTTTTCATGCATTTATTACACAAAAATGATTATCATCAGTGTTTTCCTTTTCTCACTTCTCATTTATTCTTATATTTGCCATTCTGATTCCATTTCTATCAGGTTACTAAAATTGCTTCCAATTCATCAATCTTCTAAATCTCCACAGTTATTTACTCAATCTCCACTCTCAATCTGAAAACTTTTCTTCTACATTCTTAAAAAAAGCTCTTCTAATTAAAATTTTTTCTCACTTTTTTCCTTTAAATCTGTTTCTTCTACTTGCATATTTCCCCGAAATAAGATTGGGTCTTATATTAATTTTTGCTCCAAAAGATGCATTAGGGCTTGTTTTCAGGGGATGTCTTATTTTTTTTCATGTACAACAATCTACATTTATTCATGTACAACAATCTAAATTTATTCATTTATTCATGTACAAAAATCTACATTTATTCAAATACAGTCATGTCGTCTTCTTCTGGAACATAGATAACTCTCCAAACCCCAAATTCCGGCTTGAATTTCTTGCGACTCTATTTCCTGTAGAACCATTGGCCTCAATCTTTCATGTCCAGCAATAGAGTCTCCTTAAATGAGCACTTCTTGTCCACATAGCCTGCTCATAGTGCATTGGCAACACAGCTGTCAGTGATTTTATCCCATGAATTCTTCACCCAAGTCACGACCTCTTGCAGGCTAGGCTTCACAAAGTTTCCACGCTGATTTCTCTCCATTTTATTTTCAATGTAGTCATTGATTTCCATGTGCAAATAGTCCTTGAATGGCTTGTTTATTGCAATGTCAAGAGTCTGGAGATAGGCAGTCATTCCTGTGGAAATCATTATTTGATTTATTCTCTCTGCAAGGAAGTTTTTTATGCCTTTAGTGCAGTGAGTGCTGGCTGAATCCCAGACTAGCAGACCTCTTTGGCCACCTCGCAAAACAAGTAGAAGAATTAAATAGACCCACTTTCTTATAACTGCTTGTGTGCACCAGGCTTTTAGGGTTTCAAGAACATAAATGCCTGAAACACGTTCAACCTTATTTTTCTTGCCCTTAGTGATGATTAGAGGTGGGGCTTTCTTTCCATCCAGACAAATTACCAAAATACAGGTAAAACGTGCGCTTTTGTAACCAGTGGAGGGAATGTAGATTGATGAGGCACCCCTCTGATCAATTCTCCTTTGAGATCCTTGGCCCATAAACACTGCAGTTTCATCCATAGCAATCATGTTGGAGAGTTGGTATTTAGAAAAGTCGATGCCATAAACAAAGGACTTAAATGCAAGTGCATGTTTAATAACTTCAATATCTTCCAGCTTGAACAGTGTTGGCGATCTTAGAGACAGTTCATATTGCTTAAGGAAGCCATCTAGCCAGTGTTGTGATGCTTTGAATTCCTCTGGGCATATTTCTAACTGTGGTGCCATTGCAAGGGCAAATATTTGAATATCAGCCCTGCACACAACCAAAGCCTTTGCTCTCCTGTCAGCAATCCATTCACAGGTGATGTCTTCTAGCTCAGGAAATAATGGTTGCTGACCTGATCCACACTTGCGCTTTTTAGCGTTTTCCTCACCCACCTGTTGACTGAGGTTATTGTACTCTGCTTGCCATTTTTGGACCATTCGGAGATCCAACTTCTTCTCTTTGCAGAAAGCCATAAGATTTTTGCTCCAGGAATCTTCCAGGATTCCTTTCTTGTACTCGACGGAATAGCTTTTTCTTTTTGCACTCGTCTTGTCTGGGGATCAAAATATTATTCCATTTAAATCTACCATTAAATCAAATGTTAACTGAAGACTTACGAGACAGGAGTGGCAACAAAAATGATGACAGTTAAGAATGATGGTCCACACAAAAGCAACGAAAAACTGCAGGCACCAAAATTCAGAAAACGTTTCTTTATTTCACATGAGTGCATCAAGTACATCCATTACAACACATGACGTACTGAATTATGAAGTTCATATTAGACACAACCACATCAGCTCGTTATGAAGTGCGCATGTTATTCCTGCATTGTGTCTGGACTCCCATTGATCATTCGGCAATAAGTCTCCAGTTCATCTGTTTACATAAGCATTTACCTCTTGTCCAAAGGCATCCGCTTGGATATTTACAAATAATTATAATTTATATTATTTAAGCATTAATGTCAATAACATTATTTATTTATATTTAATTATATGTTAATATTATTATTTTATAATTCAATACGTCCGTCATTTGTTGCAGTGGACATACTAAGTGCATCTGTCTGGCTGATGATCTTAACTGGGGCTTATTTTTGGGGTAGGGCTTATATTACAGGCATCCTGAAAAATCATGCTAGGGCTTATTTTCTGGTTGGGTCTTATTTTTGGGGAAATATGGTAGTTGAATGTTAGTCTGCTGCACTGGCTCTCCATGAATCATATCTTTTCTCATATTTTCTTTTATGTCTATATATGCTATGTTCTAGATTTCTTTGATTTAATCTCCAGTACTTCCACTAAAATTTTTATTTAAGTAATCATATTTTTAAGTGTCTCAGAACTCTACTTCATTGTATGGTTGCTCCTTTTTCAGAGTATCTTGTTTGTATATTATAGACAGAATGTATTCTGAATACTGGAGTATATAAATTGGGGTGCCTTTTTAAAAATGTTTAATTTTATGAATTACACTTGCTTTCTTTAGAGTTATTATAGTTTTTTCTGTTTTTCTTTGTCTTTTTCATAATTGTGATTTTCCTGATTTGCTTGTTGATTTTCATTGTATGTTCATAAATATATATAGAGAGAACTGGTCATTGATGTGGCTTTCCTTTGCTTTTAGTAGGTAAGATATCTTCCAGTTCTCTCTCCTATATGGGAATTGTGACTAAGTGGCTGGGTTGGGCCTGGCGGGACCGGAATGCCAAATATCAAGTTTTGTTGCCACACAGCAGCCGACCGTCTGTCTCCTCGTACCTGCCCCTAAAGAAAGGAGAGTCTGTGAGACGGATCCTTTCAGGGACTTTGCTTCACCTTTGTGCTCGCACCTTATGTCTCCCTGTTTGGCCCCAGAAAGATGGCTGGTCAGCCAATGATGAATAAGATTCCTCATGGTGGGGGGACGGACAACTCAAGCCAGGCTCAGTCGCGTGGGGACCAACAGGAGAATCCACGGGGTTCATAGAGGTGGGCACAGCTCCCCACCTTCCCCCAGCTAAGGAAAGCCTCTGCCTCGGTGGCTGCATTCCTTCCCACAACCTGCAAGGGAAGTGATTCAATGATGTGCTCTCCATCTATTCATATGCATAAAGTTTTGTCCCTTGGGGAAGTACACACATCCTGAGACTTATGGTTCAGCTGCCTGCAGCAAGGGTGATTGGCTTGAATCAGTTTCCTATTATGATGTATGGGATTCACAGATCTTAAGATTGACAAGCTTTATCTCCTTTACTTACCCACCTAACTAATAAAAGCTAATGCACAGGCCCAACTGGGCACCCAGTCCTTGAGGCTGCAGGTCCCTTGGCCTTGCTTGCACTCTATTCATGGCTACTGTCTTTTCTTAACCCTGCACCACCATCCTTGCTCCCCATAACCCTTCTCACGGGGGACGCGACAAAGTTTCACTTTAAGATGAGTAGAAAAGTTGCTGCCTCTCTAGATGTTGGCCCTGAATGCCAGAATAAGAATGGTTTTACTCTGTGTTCTCAACATAAAAGCTTTCACCTCCTCTCTACAATTGATGCAATTAATTTAGGTAAGACTTTGGTCTCACTTGGTTTCTGTCTTTGTCTGGTGGCCGATGTCTTTGCTTGCTCTCAGTGTTTATGAATGAAAGAAGTAAATGTCTATGGTGATTGATTCAATTGTACCATATTTAGAATACATCTCTATTTTCAGCCCTTATTTTCAATTCTGCCGTCTGACATACCTCCAAACAAATCTGTAGCTTCTTCATTTTATATATATATATATATACATATATATATATATACTATATAGTGAAATATATACATACACACACACACACACACACACACACACATATTAGGCAATGGTTTTGGGTGTTATTACTAGTCAAATACTAGCAATATTGTTTTCCAGAAAATTGTTGAAATTTCATTTACTTTACTTCTCTTCTCCACCTACTATCCTCCCCTCCACACAAGTGCATATATACAAACACATATCTTTACTCTTATTTATTCCTCCATTGTTCTACTACATTTTTATTTCAGTAGAGTCTAAGAAAGAATAGTAGGCAAAATATATGCCAATTCCACCATCAGGAACAGTAAGCTAAGAATAACGGTCTATATTTTACAAGCATATATTTGCCATTTGGGTGAAACATATGGCAGAATCCTGTCTAGATGACTTTCCATTGGTCACATGACCAACTCTACAACATTTTTATTGAAAGAGAAATAGAATCACTTCCAGAGTAAGGGGAGGAGCTCTCATTTCTTTAGTTGTTTGGTACCCTAACAAATTCATTGTATTAATTAAGGAAGAGGAGAAAAATAGTGGTTGGGTAGGCAACCAATAGTGTTTCCCAAGGTAGTGATCTAACTTTTTTCCTTTCCAACATCATTTATTAAAAACATTAGGAAAGCTAATTTTAGAATTGAGTCTTTTAGTAATCAGCATTGCAGAGAGGTTAAGTGTGCCTACAACTACAAAATTCCTTAAATTCAAAATTGAGTCCCCTTATAAATAGTTTCTATCTAATGATAATTGATATCATTAATTGCCTTCTAATAAGAACTTTCCATTATACACAAACAGGTTACTCACTATCATAGAATGCATCTGCAGTCTTGTTTCCTTGTCTTTGCTCATGCATACTTTCTGGATAGACTTCCTTTTGTTCATTAGGAATCTTGTCATCAGGCTGTCTTTCCATGAACATTTTTGGGAAAAATCCCAGGGACTACAGAGGACAAAGATAAAATTTTCTAGTAGCCACATTAAAAAAGGAAAAACAAACAGTTAAAATTAATTGTAATATATCGACCCAATATATCCCAAATAGAATTTCAACAGGTAGTTAATGTAAGAATTAAGATATTTTACCTTTTTTTTTTAAGATTTTATTGGGGAAGGGGAACAGGACTTTATTGGGGAACCAGTGTGTACCTTCCAGGACTTTTCTCAAGTCAGGTTGTTGTCCTTTCAGTCTTAGTTGTGGAGGGTGCAACTCAGCTCCAGGTGCAGTTGCCATTGCTAGTTTGCAGGGGGCGCAACCCATCATCCCTTGCGGGAGTGGAACTGGCAATCTTGTGGTTGAGAGGACACGCTCCAACCAACTGAGCATCTGGGAGCTCAGTGGCAGCTCAGCTCAAGGGGCCATGTTCAATCTTGGTTGCAGGGGCGCTGCCCACATCCCTTGCGGGACTCGAGGAGTTGAACCGGCAACCTTGTGGGAGAGCCCACTGGCCCATATGGGAATCGAACTGGCAGACTTCAGAGTTAGGAGCATGGAGTTCCAGCAGCCTGCGGCCACCGGACCGGCCCCCCCCCCACATTTTTTTTTTTTTTTTGATACTAAGTCTTCAAATCTGGTGTGTACTTTGTATTTATTGCATGTCTCAATTTAGATGAGCTACATTTCAAATGTAAATAGCCACATTTGGCTAGTGGCTACCCTTACTGGAAAGGGCAGTTTTAGACCACAGTCTATTTTCATTTCTTCTTCTCCCTTAGGCCTCTGGAACTGTACTGAGAACAATGTGTCATGTGAATTCCTTGCACGTATTGTTAGTACCTCTCATCACATGGCATCATCACATTTATTATTACCTTTGATGCATTTGTCTTGTCTCATAAACTAAACTGTAATTCTTTTAAGGCTGGGTCCATGGACAATCGAATTTTAGGATTGCAAGTAACTTCAACAAAACCATCAACCAATTCTTCTCTTGATGTATGGCTCCCCTGCACTAGTCCCTTTTGAATAAGCTTTAGAATCTACTTAAAGTTAAATCCAGCGGTCAAGACATCCATGCATCTTAAGGCAGACAACTCTAGCTAGTGCTACAAGCGGATCTCTTTGCAGGATCTGAAATCTGTTCTCTCAAGTTTGCATCTCTTGAGACCACATGAAACAAATCTACGTCAAATAATGAGTCTTTACCTATTGGAAATAGTCACAGTAGCTTTCTCTCTTCTATGAAAATCTTCCAAGTTCAATCACTGCTTTTTCATTTGTCATGTTTTTGAGTTCTCTTCACATTTTGCTCTTCTCTGAAATAATTCCAACTTCTTTGTGGTCTTCTTGAAGTCCTCAATCTAGAATTGAAAACATAACTCCAGATATGGTTTGGCTGGTGAAGAGTACAAACTGATCGCTATTGGCTGCCTTTAAAAAAACTCAGTTTTTCTAGGCCTTAAGATACTGTCATAATTGTCAAAGTTATGAGAAGGGAGGATGGAGAGAGAAAACGGGAGATACAAACACATTATTAACTCATGCCATCTTGCATGCCTGGTTTTTAGTCTAGAACTGTACACACATACACCACACAGGTCTTGAAGTTAGTTAATTTTCTTAATGTTGTCTTCCTGTCTTTCAATTGAGCCAGGGAATACATCTGGCATTCTGTTTTTGGAGGCCGGTAGACTCGACCAAGGACCGACAAGCAGAGGTACTTAAAGAGAACTAAACTGAGACTCTAAAAAGCTTAAGGAAAGAGGGACTTGAGACCAGGGAACCCTGTATAAACTGTTCAGCAAGCAAGGAACTCTGGCTGGTGAGGACGATGGCTGGCAATTATCAGTTCTTCAATTCATACTCACTGCTCTCTTCTCCTTACCTTTTGAGAGGAATTATTTCCCCCCAAGTCTTCACCTGGCAGAGAAGAACGGGGAGAAGGAATTGCCAGTGAAAACGCTCAGGTAGTAAGCTGGAAGAGGCAGGCGTGGCGGGATGGGGCACACACCAGACTACAGCGTCCCGGGAACGCGCGCGCCACGCGCCCTTGCCCGTCCGGGAACGCGCCCTCGCCTCAGGCCGGGTCCCACCCGGAGTACTGTGGGCGGGAGGCGGGCGTCGGCGCGCGCACGCGGGCGGGCTGGGACGGGAGGGAGCCGACGTGCCGACGTTTGCGCCGCTGCGGGCGGGTGACGTGTAGGCCCCGCGCCCGCTCCTCCTGGTCCCTTCTGGCCGGGTCTGTGGGTCTGTCCGAAGGTCAGGTGGTGGTCGTGCTCGGTGTCCTGTGACTCGGAGAGATCCGAGCAGCCCGGGGTAGGGTGCGGACGAGGGCGTAGTGGTGTGGTGCCGGCCGGCATCTTCAGCCTTGCCCTCCCACTCCACACCTGGCGTGGAAGTAAAAATAAAACCGAAAGGGAGGGAGGAGCGGAGGAGGAGTTGACGGACTGATGGGAAGAGCGAGATCGGGGCGTAGAGGTGAGGAGGTGGAGGTGGGAGGCAGGGCGCCTAGGCCCGGGAGCTGGGGATTGCGGGGGGTGGGCAACGAGACCGGTGTAGCCCCTCGAATGAATTCTCAGTCGATCGGCTCGGAGGGCGAGCTCCGAGCTGTCATCCCTCTCCGGGCCTGAAGGCGTGTCCCGGGTCTCCGACAGGATCGTCCCATTCGGGGAATTTGTGGGTGGGGTGGGGATCGAAAAAATGAACCCGAGCTACATATTGCCCAGGTGTTAGGCCAGAACGTGATGACACATGGGGTGATTTTCTTGTCTGTGCGTGGGTTAATAAGTTGTTTTTTTAATTAAAAAATTAAAAATTAAAAATAAAAAAAAAAAAATTTCCGTAGGTTTTTTTTTGTTTTTGTTTTGTTTTTTCCTGTTCAAAGCCGTGGTAACTTTTTTTTCGTTTCCTTCTTCATGTGAGAACTTTGGGGAGAGAAATCTACTTCTATGTTTTTTTAAATATATTTTTACCCCTACACTGGAAAGTGAATAGACTGGGTAGGAGTTGACCATGGTGAAGTGTGAGTGAATTTAGCAATCGATGAATCCAGAATGTCCATTTTTGAAATTCTGTTGGTGTGTGTGTATGTGTGTTCACGCTCACTGCTGGGAGTTGTGGGTACGTGGGCAGTTTGTTGTTAAAAGGCTTTCTTATCAGAAATTAACTTACTCATTGAATGCAGTGTGTTTCGTGTATTTTTGCTATTCTTTGGTTTAAAAGACGCATAATTTTTAATCGGTAGCCAAAAGTTTTGATGTGAATGGATCATAGATGCAGTTCAAACTAGTAGTCATTTCTTTCCATAAGTTAGATTGAATAGCCGGCCGGTATTTCTATCACCAGACTTCATTTTTCATAGAATTGAAATCATCTTTCTGATTTTTCCAAAGTGTTGTCAAAAGTTGAGAATTCAGCTTTTGATTCTACTCTGGATTGTGTTCCTGTTCATGTATCTTTATTTTAAATGATGGTTATAATAGTAGTGTTGCATTAGAAAAAGTCTCCATAGAGATGCCAGTTAAGTGTGGGCTGAATAATCTTATACTGGAATGAATTTATTTTTTTTATGGTTTAAGCCTTCTTCATCCTGTGCACAAACCAAACCATTTTCTTTTTAATCATTCTGTCATTCATGTCTAGTAACTCAAGATATTGTTTGTGCTTATGGAACTTTCTATAGCCCAGCACTTTTTTTTGTAATAGAGAATCTTGACTAGGGGTTTGTCTTCATACCATGGCTCCAGTTGACCAAAACAAAGCTTTTTGCAAGAATAAGTTTACTGTCCGTGTGTTCATACGTAACTGACATTGAAAGAGGAGCAGATCATTTTACTTGATGGATGACTTGATTTTTTGTTGCCTTTGGTCAAACATGTCAGTGTTTTTGACAGTTAAGAAGAGTAAGTTTTTTTTTAGTTTCGTTTTTCACAATTGGCTTAATTATAAAGTTCATCCATCTTTTCTCTAAATCACTACCATCCACTTCAGTTTTCGGAACCTATCATCTTTCTCTATGATCTGGATTGCTGCAACAGCCTTCTGGTCTTTTCTTTCCCGGGTCTTGTCTTCCTGTGGCCATTACCTTCACTGCACTCATAGAAATCTTTATTAAACACAGCTTAATTCAAAAACCTCTATTGGAAATTTCTCTTACTATTAGAATAATTTCTAAACAATGTGACTTAGAAGGCCCTTCATGAACCTTTTCTTACTTATCATCTCTCAGTTCCATCTTTTGTCACATTATTCATTGACCACTACACTCCACTATCCGACAGTCATGTTTTCAGTTCCTTGAATGTGAAATATTCTCGTGCCTTAGCTGGATATGTTGCCCCCTTTACCTGACCCGCTCTTCATCCTTGAAATCCTCAAATTTAAGAAAGCTGTTTTCCCCTTCCAAACCTCCTTTCTGTGTTCTGAGCACCCCTAACTTTACTGCCCTCTTTTATAAAAGTTTATTTTGTATTGACATCCTTGTTCATTGACTTGTCTTAACCCACCAGACTGAACTTCAACAAGGGCAGGTACCATATAATTTTTGCTCACCAGGCCACCCACCTGCTATCTAGCGTTGTAGTAAGAATACTAGTAAAGAAATGTCAGTTAAATGAGTGAAGCTGTTCCTACACTCTTCTATTATGATTTTCCCTTATGTGCCAACTCCTACCAAGTTTTTTTTTTTTTTAGCAACTATTGACTTTTATTTGTTTTGCTTTCTCCTTTGCTTTATTAAACTTGAGATTTTGAACATGCTTACTCAGATAACTACTTTTGCAATTACATTTCTGCATGTGTAAGTTCTTGAGTTCTTTGAGAAGAATGGTATATGAATTGAATAAATCACATTAATATTTAATTTCTTTTGTATTTGAATAAACTTCCTAGTTTGTTAAAAAATGTGTTATCTCTATTTTTTAAATTAAGTTTTATGGCTGACAATTTTAGTAAAGTTACATAGATTTCAAGTGTACATTTCGTAATACATCATCTATATATCACATTGTGTGTTCACCAACCAGAGTTAGTTTTCTTTCTAGCACCATATATTGCATCCCCTTTTACCCTCATGTACCACCCTCCTCCCCTCTTATCCTCTGGTAATTAACCACTAAACTATTGTCTGTGGTCTAGGAGTTTTTGTTTCTTCTCATTTGTTTGTCTTGTTTTCTTTTGTTGTTTTCCGTTTATATACCACATATCAGTGAAATCATATGGTCTCAACTTTTCTGTCTGACTTACTTTGCTTAGTAATCTCAAGATTCATCCATGTTGTTGCAAATGATACTTATTTCACCTTTTCTGTACGGCGGAGTAGTATTCCATTGTGTATATATACCAGCTTCTCTATCCAGTCATCTATTGAAGGACATTTTGGTTGTTTCCATGTCTTGGCCACCGTAAATAAAGCTGCAATGAACATTGGAGCACATACATCTTAACGGATAAAAGTTTTCAGATTTTTTGGGTAGATACCCAGGAGAAGGATTGCTGGGTCATATGGTAATTCTATTCTTAATTTTTTGAGGAACCTCCACACTGCCTTCCATAGCGGCTGCGCCAGTCTGCATTGCCACCAACAGTGTACGAGGGTTCCTTTTTCTCCACAGCCTCTCCATGGTTGATGTAGAATGGTTGATGATAACCATTCTAACTGGTGTGAGGTGATATCTCATTGTGGTTTTTATTTGCATTTCTCTGATGATTAGTGATGTTGAACATTTTCTCGTATTTCTATTGGCCATTTGTATGTCTTCTTTGGAGAAATGTCTCTTCAGGTCCTCTGCCCATTTTTTATTTGGATTTTTTTTTGTTGTTGTTGAGTTGTATGAGTTCCTTATATATTTTGGATATTAACCCCTTATCGGAGGCGTTGTTTGCAAAAATCTTTTCCCACTCGGTTGCTTCTTTGTTTTGTCGATGGTTTCTTTTGCTGTGTAGAAGCTTTTCAGTTTGATATAGCCCTATTCATTTATTTTAGCCTTTACTTCCCTTGCCTTTGTGATCAAATTCATAAAATACTCTTTGAACCATACGTCCATAAGTTTAGTACCTATGTTTTCTTTTATGCATTTTATTGTTTCAGATCTTATGTTTAGGTCTTTGATCCATTTTCAGTTAATTTTGGTACATGGTGACAGATAGCAGTCTAGTTTCATTCTTTTGCACGTGGCTTTCCAATTCTGCCAGCACCATTTATTGAATAGGCTGTCTTTTCTCCATTGTATGTTTTTGGCTTCTTTGTGGAAAATTATTTGTCCATATTTATGTGGGTTTATTTCTGGGTTCTTAGTTCTATTCCATTGACCTGTGTGTCTTTTTTTCTGCCAGTACCATACTGTTTTAATTATTGTTGCTCTGTAGTACAAGCTGAAGTAAGGGAGTGCGATACCTCCAGCATTGTTCTTTTTTCTTTGGATTGCTTTGGCTTTTTGGGGTGTTTTGTGGTTCCATACAAATCTGATGATTTTTTGTTCTATTTCTTTAAAAAATGCCATTGGGATTTTGATGGGAGTGCATGAAATATGTGTATTGCTTTGAGTAAAATGGCCATTTTAACTGTGTTGATTCTTCCAATCCATGACATGGAATGTCTTTCCATTTGTTTGTATCTTCACTTTCTTTTAAAAGTGTTATAGTTTTCAGTATATAAATCTTTAACATCTTTGATTAAGTTTATTCCTAGGTATTTTATTCTTTTTGTTGCAATTGCAAAGGAATTGTGTTTTGTTTTTTCTTTTTCTGAGATTTCATTGTAAATATATAGGAATGCAATGGACTTTTGTACATTGATTTTGTAGCCAGCAACTTGACTGTATTCATTGATTGTTTCTAATAGCTTTTTGGTGGAGTCTTTAGGGTTTCTATATATAGCATCATGCCATCTGCAAAGAGTGACAATTTAACTTCTTCATTCCCAATTCGGATGCCTTTTCTTTCTTTCTCTTGCCTGATGCTCTGGCTAGGACTTCCAATGCTATGTAGAAAAGCAGAGGTGATAGGGGACAGCCTGTCGTGTTCCTGAACATAGAGCAAAGGGCTTCAGTTTTTTCACTGTTAATTATGATATTAACCGAGGGTTTGTCATATATGGCCTTTATCATGTTGAGGTATTTTCCTTCTATACCCATTTTATTAAGTGTTTTAATTACAGATGGGTGTTGTATCTTGTCAAATGCTTTTTCTGCATCTATTGATATAATTATCTGATTTTTGTCTTTATTTTGTTTATCTGGTGTATCACATTGATCGATTTGCGTATGTTGAACCATTCTTGTGCTTCTGGGATGAACCCCACTTGGTGGTGATGTATAATCTGTTTAATTGCATTGTTGCATTTGATTTGCTAGAATTTTGTTAGGATGTTTGCATCTGTGTTCCTCAGAGATATTGGTCTATAATTTTCTTAGTTTTGTGTTACCCTTACCAGGGTTTGGTATCAGCGTAATGTTGGCCTCATAAAATGAGTTAGGTAGGTATTGTATCTTCTTAAGATTTTGGAAGAGTTTGAGTAGGACAGGTATTAGATCCTCTTTGAATGTTTGGTAGAATTCACTAGTGAAGCCATTCGGTCCGGACTTTTGCTTTTGGGAGGTTTTGAATGACTGATTCAATTTCCTTACTGGTGATCGTCTGTTTAGATTTTCCAATTCTTCATGATTCAGCCTAGGAAGGCTATATGTTTCTAAGAATGTGTCTTTTTTTCTAGGTTATTGAATTTGGTGGCATATAGTCCTTCATAGTTTCTTGGATGATCCTTTGTATTTCTGTGGGCATCCACAGTAACTTCCCATCTTTCATTTCTAATTTTATTTGGTTATTTTTATCTAATTTTGTTTATTCTAATTATTTGTGTCTTTTCTCTTTTTATCTTAGTGAGTCTAGCCCAGGAATTGCCAATTTTATTAACCTTTCAAAGAATCAGTTCTTGTCACGTTAATTTTTTGTGTTGTCTTTTTTGTCTCTATTTCATTTAGTTCTGCTCTGATTTTTATTATTCCTTCCTTCTGCTGACTTTGGGTTTCATTTGTTCTTCTATTCTAGTTCCTTAAGGTGTAACTTGAGGTTATTGATCTGGGATTTATCTTCTTTCTTGAGATAGGGCCGGGGCTGGCCCGGTGGGCTCAGGCAGTTAGAGCTCCATGCTCCTAACTCCGAAGGCTGCCGGTTCGATTCCCACATGGGCCAATGGGCTCTCAACCACAAGGTTGCCAGTTCAATTCCTCGAGTCCCGCAAGGGATGGTGGGCAGTGCCCCCTGCAACTAAGATTGAACACGGCACCTTGAGCTGAGCTGCCTCCGGATGGCTCAGTTGGTTGGAGTGCATCCTCTCAACCACAAGGTTGCCGGTTCAACTCCCGCAAGGGATGGTGGGCTGCGCCACCTGCAACTAGAAACGGCAACTGGACCTGGAGCTGAGATGCACCCTCCACAACTGAGACTGAAAGGACAACAACTTGAAGCTGGACCGCACCCTCCACAACTAAGATTGAAAGGACAACAACTTGACTTGGAAAAAAGGCCTGGAAGTACACACTATTCCGCAATAAAGTCCTGTTCCCCTTCCCCAATAAAATCTTTAAAAAAAAAAAAAAAAAAGAGATAGGCCAGTAATGATATAAATTTCCCTTTTAAACTGCTTGCGCTCCATCCCAAAAATTTTGGTGTCTTTTCATCATCATTTGTTTCTATGTATTTTTTTATCTCTCCTCTTATTTTTTCTTTGACCCATTGTTCTTTAAAAGTATGTTGTTTAATCTCTACGTATTTGTGGTTTTTCCTGCTTTCTTTTTGCAATTGATACCCAATTTCAAAGCCTTGTGATCAGAGAATATGCTTGAGATGATTTTGATCTTCTTAAATTTGCTGAGGCTAGTATTATGTCCCAATATATGGGACTATTCTTGAGTATGTTCCATGTACGCTAGAAAAGAATGTATAATCTGGTGTTGTAGGATGAAGTGCTCTATAAATATCAGTTATGTCCATTTCATACAATGTGTTATTTAGGGCTGCTATTTCATATTTGCTGTTTCAATGATATCTATTCATAGCTGTCAATGATGTATTTAGGTTTCCTACTATAATTGTGTTTGGTCGATTTCTCCCTTTAGTTCTGTTAGTAGTTGCTTAGTATATTTCGGTGCTCCCTGATTGAGAGCATAAGTGTTGATGATTATTACGTCGTCTTGTTGTGTAGTCCCCATTATTATTATGAAATGTGTATCTTTGTCTCTTGTTACCTTTTTTATCCTGAAGTCTGTTTCATCTGATATCAGTACGGATAAACCTACTTTTCTCTGAATACCATTTGCTTGGGGTGTCAGTTTCCACTCTTTCACTTTGAGTCTGTATTTATCCTTGTAGCTGAGATGTATCTCTTGGAGGCAGCGTATGGTTGGGTTTAGTTTTTTTAATTCAGTCTTCTACTCTGTGCCTTTTTATTGGTGAGTTCAGTCCATTTACATTTAGGGTGATTATTGATATATGAGAATTTCTTATCATTGTATCTCTAGCTTTCTGGTAGCATGGTGTCTCCATTGTTTTCTTTGTCTTTTTGTTGCTGTCTGTTATTCCAGTGCAGTGATATTCTATGATTTTTTTCCTCCATTTTTCTTTTTTTATGTTACATATTTCAGTTCAGGTTTTTTTTTTTTTTTTTTAGTGTTTACCATTAAGTTTATGTAAAAGAAGTTTCATATTTAGAGTATTCCATTTTCTTCAGTATGCTTACTTTATCCATTCCCTTGTGCCAGTTCAGGCCTTTACCCTCTTCCATTTTATGTTTTCATTGTCACAAATTATCCCTATTTATGCTGTGAGTTGATTCTGCACTGCAATAGCAAGTTGTCTTTTTTCTCTTTTTTATTTATTTATTTTTTCCTTGTTTACCCTGTATGTTATGTTTAAATGTATAATGTCCTGTTTGGTGTAGGGGTTGCCATTTCCTGCTTCTGACTGTTCATAATACTACTCGTGATATTGTATTCTTTTGCTTTTTTGTTTCAGTCGAATTAGCCTCCTTGAGTATTTCTTGTAGTGCAGGCCGTGTGTTAGAAAAAATTCCCTCAACTTCTGTATGTCTGAAAAGTTCTTTATTCCTCCTTCATATCTAAAGGATATCTTTGCTGGATGTATCATTCTTGGCTCATAATTTCTCTCCTCATTAGTTTGAATATTTGATTCCACTCCCTACTTGTTTGTAGAGTTTCTGCTGAAAAATCTGATGATAATTTAATGGCTTTCCTTTGTAGGTTACTGTCTTCTTTTCCCTGGCTGCCTTGAGGATTCTTTCTTTGTCATTAATTTTCACAGCTTCACTACAATGTGTCTTGGAGAAGTCCTGTTGGGATGGAGGTAATTTGTTTCTTGGATTTGAGGATCCATTTCTTTCCACAAGTTTGGGAAGTTCTCGTTGACTACTTGTTTGAATATCCTCTGTGTTCCCTTCTCCCTTCTCCTTCTGGTATGCCCCTGATGGAGGTCAGAAAGTTCTTACAGAGTCCTTCATTCTTCTACCTCTCAGGTCTCTCTCTTCTTTGATCTATGTCATTCCAGATTTCTATCTTCGATGTCACTGATTCTTTCCTCCATCTGGTGAACTCTATCTATTACTAAGCTGGCTATTATTCATCTTTTTTTTAAGGACTGAAATAAATACATAAATAAATAAATAGACTAATTCTGTGAAAATATATTTTTGAAGTCTTGAAATAAAGGTGATACAAACTTTAAAAAAGTAAATATCTGGGAATCCAGGCACTGAAATACTGCTGTGTGTGTGGTGTGTGTGTGTGTGGCGGGGGGGGGGGGGGCCGGGGGGGGGGGGGAGGTAGCTTTGGCCTCCCTTTTTCTTTCCTTTCAACACAATCTATCCAGCCATTATACAAATATTCATTGAGAAAGGGATCACCTGAGGTTAGCTAGAGAAAAGGTTTGAGCACTGAGTTTAGGGGCACAGCAGTGTTTAAAGGCTAGGAGGATGAGGAGGAATCCACTGGAGAGGAAAGTGCTAGTTATGTAGGAGGAAAACTAAGACATTGGTGTCTTAGATGCCAAGTGAAGCAGCTGTATCTAGAAAGGCTGGGTGGAAAACTCCTGACATGGATGGAACAAGTTCTGAAAAGTAACATTGCATTTGGCTACGTTGAGGTTGTTTGTGATCTTAATAGCTCTTTTGGTGGAACAGTGGAGAGAAAAGACTGATGGGATTGGCATTTTTCCCCTAGATAGGGAGCCCAGAGGTGGGGTGTTACTTGAAGAGGGCTGTGGATTCAGCAGACATTTTTCAATATGGGAGCTGCTACAGCATATTTTTAGGCTTAGGAAATGATCCAGTAGAGAAGAAAATGTTACTGATAAGGAGAGAGGGTGCAGTTTTACTCCAGCAACATTATCACTGTATCCCCACTGAATAAATTTTTCTTGAATGAATTAACTAATGAATGGATAAAAGGCATTTTACCACCTGCATATACATTTTTAACAGAGCTGAATTAAAAGGGGATGAAGAACACTTCAGTTAATACCTCCTTTTCCGATGGTTATGAGAATTAATTTGGTTTCAGCATTCCTTGGTTAAATTACCATCTTGAAATTGCCTTTTTTTCATGCTGATCAACCTGCTGTTTCTCAATTCTTTGACGCTGCCCTTACAAATGGTCTATTAAGGTGTATTACCACTCCGGACTTGTCTAATCTTACTTTGTGTTCATTTTTCCCATTTAAACTTTTAAAAAGTTGGTACCTATTTCAAAATTGAAGACCTCTTACATACTATTATCCCTCATTTAAGAAGATACAATATTTGCCAGAGAGTGAAGGAAAACAGATTTTTAAATGTCAGAGTAGGGTTACCAAATAAAGTACAGGATGCAGAATTAAATTTGAATTTTAGGTAAACACAAATAATTTTTTAGTGTAAGTATGTCCTATGCAAGTATGTCCCAAATACTAAATGGGACATATTATACTATGTTATTTGTTGTTTACCTGAGATTCAAATTTAACTTGGTATCCTATATTTTTATCTGTTAAATCTGGCAACTGTAATTTGGAGGAAAGGTTTGTATGAGTCTTAATCTGAAAGTATAAACACAAAGTAAATTATCAGAGTTTAGGTCTCTTGAAAACGTAGTCCTGACAGTATAGTCAGTCGCGCACAACTCTGATGATCAAGAAGGAGGAGGTATCCTAAGAAACTGATATGGTATGCCTGGATATTTTTAAAGAATATGAATTGCACCAGAGAGAGTACACAAACCAAGGACAAATGAAAGAAAATTAGTAAGAACAGGGATGCATATTCTTGAGAAACATTAAGTTTAGCAGAAACAATTTTTAAGCTATATTCAGTCTGTTTCCTGGGGCAATTGCTAGGACGTTAAAAAAGAGAAAATCGGTTTTATTTAACTAATTTGCTTCCATCTTTTATGCTAAGGAGGATGGAGGATAGACTGGATTGGAATGGCAGAACTGATTTGGGTTAAATGGACTAGATGCTCACTGTGGATGGCAATATTAAAAAGCACCCACATATTCACTGTTCAGATGTTCAGTCTCTTATAAGCCTCAGAATTTTCAGGTAGTGTTTAAAGCGTAATTAAAACTTTTAATTATAGAATATTTCAAGAATGTGGAAAATTTCAGAAAATAATGGAATGAACATTGTTGTGCAGATTTAACAAATACTAATTTTTTGCCTACTTGCTTTAGATCTTTCTCTTTTGAAAACTATTGCTAATTTTTTTTCTTTTGTACTTCTATCTTCTCTCCCTCAATTTACTATTTGAAGCTTGTGTATATAGTTCTCATGCATGTTTCTCTATATGTATTTCTGTGGGACAGGATATAAACCAAGGCATAAGGAGGGGTGATGGAAAGAAATGGGACTGATTAACTTGGTGAAGAAAAGACTTACAATAGGATGACAGATATCTTCAACTATTTGGAAATCACTTAACGTCAAAAAAAGTGCTTAAATTGGTTAACGTTACTGACATTAGGCAGTACAGATAATTTTTAAAAAGTACTTTTTAAGATCAGAAAGCAACATCCAGAGTTAGTGACAGTTATTTTATGGAAAAGTTTATAAACATTGAAAAACATCATTGTTCAGACTATACAGATTCATTTTTACTAAAAAGTCAACGTGATTTTCTAATATCTTCACTGTAAAAATTAACTAGCAATCCTTAGAGATACGATTACATTACAATTTGAAAATTTAAGAACATGTGCTGTAATTTTAAAAACATCAGAGAAAGTGAATTTCAAAAATACGTTCCTAATTTTTGATGCATTTTGAAGTATGGTGTTTCAGTAATTCAATTTTAAAAGTTGGAGGTGTCGTTGACAACACCTGTTTTTCTTCTGAGTTGTAGCATCTATAATTTATTGCTGAGAAAAAATCGCTTAAAAGTTCGAATAGAAGAAAGAATGATCAGTATGGGCCTAATCCTTTCAAACATCTTTCAGTTTAGGAAGCTGTAATAGAGTATGGAGTCTGATATGGAAGTGACAGTTCCTAGCTTAGAGCAAAGCATAGAAAAAACATTCTTGTAGACTATATTTGTCAGGTACACTTCTGAGTGATATAACTTACATAAAGGAAAGAGTACCCTGCTTTTATAAGTTGTTAAGTTTTTATTCATAAATATTGAAACAAGCATTTCACATGAGAATGTTAAATAATGGTCACAGCAGTACATGCTTTCAGAAAGATCAAGTAAAGCATGATGTGGGGCCTTGTAGCACAAGAGAATTCTTGCTATTTATGTGTTTGTCCTAATTCATGATGCCCAATGAATTATCTGTTTTTATATTTCTTACTCAGCACATAAATTCACTTGAGTCCTGATTGTAGTGTTTAGTTTTTCTCTACTTGGGAGAGCAAAGTAGAGAGATGTCATCTGCTATTACCTACGTGTGCCAACTAACTTCTTTTACATAGTGGCAATGGTAGGACTTTTGAAGAATTTCTCCTATTATGCACAAACCAATAATAAGTGAAGATTAAGGCCGTCATACCCTTTGATAAATATGTTTTTGGGACTTGGAGTATATAATTCTAATTGTTTGGGTGTAAACCCTTGATTTAGATTTTACAGGGTCACCAGTTGCAGAGCTCATATTCAGGAATGTAATGGTGCTCCATGTAATTGTGGTGCAGAGAAATCAGTGTACAAGGTCAGGAAAACCCTTTCTCTAAACAGCTAAGGCTGGTTCCAGAGCGTCGCTAGAGTTTTGGTTTGGTGTATGGGGCACCTCTTGAAGGGAGTTATTCACGGTTTCAATTCAGATGAATCTTTTCAAGGCTTATTAAGGGACAGGCATAAATTTCTTGGGTCTGTTTTTCAGAGGCCCATAAACTGGGGTGGAATGAGAGTTTTTCCTTGCTCAGATAATCTGGGCCAGGACCTGTTCCACTGGATCAGTGTGGGGAGAAAGAAAATACGCACTGCCCAGCATGTAGGGGTCTGCTCCATGTGTTCTCTAGAGTAATGTATGATCCTTGTAGGATGTTCTTTCTGTCTATTCTTATTCTCATCTGGTGCTGATATGTTTTTTAGCTACTTGTTTTCCAAGGGCATTTAAAGGACAAGCTTTGCTTAACTTACCGTTTGTAAAAGTAAAACTAATATAACTGCGGGGCTCTTCTGTAATACAAAGACATTTTGGTTTATGATTATGAGCCTGTCTAGGTTTATTCCCCTCATTTGAGTGGGAAATGTTGAGTTTATAGTTGCTAGTAGTTGGGGGGCTAAATTAGAGAATAAGAACCTCATGTAAATTTTATTTTTAATAAACCATTATATATTTTGATTTATATAAAAAGTATATATGTGTGTATTTATCTTTGCCTTGCTTTCCCTGTTCTCCATGCTCCAAGTGTGTTTCCTAATTTGATTGGAAACTGTTCAAGAGCAGTTGCTTTTTGCTTAAGAATGAGTTAGGATCTAAAGTGAACTTGTTGGGTGGAAAAAATGAATAATTAAAATTTCCCTTGAACATCCCTCAGGAGGACACCAGGTTGCCACACCATGGTGTCTCTCTCATTATGTCCTACGCAGCCATGTTTTTCCTCCAGACTTGGATTGTATCACAGTTTCTTCAGATGAACCAGGTGAAAAAGTTGGCTTGTGTTTGATTGCCATGTTGTATGTTTTTTTAAGAAAGAACATAGTTCTTTCCAAAACATAGTTTTAGAACATAGTTTTAAACATTGGAGTCATGCAATGTAGCAATATGTTCACAGTTTGAGATGCATGTGATGATTGAAACAGATTAAGGGAGCACCATATTCTTGTTTCTTATCCCCCATTTACTCCAGAAAATGTATTCACTGTGCGAAATAGGGGGCAGAATCACCCGTATTGTTTTTGTCTGTCTATACCTTTTATTTGGCCTATTGTATTTGATTCAGTAACTAAATGTGCCTGTGATGTGACTCCACAGCATTAACCAATTGGTAGCAATAAGGTACAATATAAGTAAGGAAAAAAAGGTAAAATTTCTCTAGGATTTACCATGGAATGTCACCCCCTTTTAAAGTGGTAAAATGGTGAATTATATGTACAATGCTGATGTTTTCTGAATTCTGATCTTGACAGGGCCCCATCTCAGTGCCTGCCATCTGATCTACTGAATCAGAAAGTTGGGGATGAATCAGAAAATGGGGTGGTGGTGCTCAGCAACTTGAGAAGCTCTCCAGCTGACTTTGATGCGTACTAAAACTTGAGAATCTCTTCTCTGTGCTCTCCACTGACTCCTGCTTTGATTTCTTCTTGCAAATGTTCCAGAAAGTATGTTATCTAGGAAAGTCCAGACATTATTCTCTGAATCATCTCATTTCCAGAAATGCTCTTCAAGATTCAACCCCAATAGGTAGTTGAAATTTAAACTGGATCATTCTACTTTCCTGATTGAAATTCTTTAGTGTGACACAGAGAATTCAACTGTTTTTTTTTTCCTCCGCAGCCATTCTGATATCATTTCCTTACTGAATTGCAAGGCAGTCATGTATGTTTTTTGCTTTATCTTTCTTGTTTCTGATTTCTAATCTAATTTGATTTTGCTCAGAAAATATGACCTCCTTGGGGGTCAGCAAACTAATGTGGTCACCCTGAGCCCTGGAATGATTTTTGAACTTTAAAAGTATTGTTAAAAAAAGAATAGTAAAGCAAAGAATATGTGGCGGAGACTGCGTGGTGGGCTGTCAAACCTAAAATTCCTCTTGCGCTTTCTCTTTCTCTCTCTCTCTCTCTCTCTCTCTCTCTCTCTCTCTCTCGCTCTCGCGCTCTCGCTCTCGCGCTCTCGCTCTCGCTCTCGCTCTCGCTCTCTCTCTCGCTCTCTCTCTCGCTCTCTCTCTCGCTCTCTCGCTCTCGCTCTGGCTCTCGCTCTTTCTCGCTCTGGCTCTCCCTCTCGCTCTTATATATATATATATATATATTATATATTACATATAATTGCACATATATGTTATATAATTATATATTATATAATTACATATACATGTAACATATATACATATACAGGAAAATTTTGCTGAGCCCAAATCTATATGCTTCTTATTCTTTGGAATTTGTTGAGATTTGCTTTACGGCCTTGTTAATGTACATAGACCGTTTTAAACTATTGCTAATGTACTTGAGAAGAATGTGTATTTTCTAATTATTAAATACAGGTTGTACAGGTTTCTGTATATGCTCATTAAACTAAACTTACTAATTTCACCGTTCAAGTCCCTTATATGTTTACTGAATTGTTGTTGTTAGTTTGACCTATCAGCAATTGATCAATTACTGAATTTTCACTTTGATGTTGGTCTTTGATGTTTGGAGTCAGAAATTTTTCCAAGTATTAAACTTTGCAGTAACTTAAAGGATATAAGTAATCAAGAAGTACAGAAGCAGGGAATGGTCTGAGACATTCTACATGGCCCTCCTAGTTCTTTCCTTGCCACGTTGGTCACACTGTCTTTGACTCAGTAGTCAGTGAGGTCTCTTAATTGAGGTTCGTGGGTCACTTCACACTGTGGGAAGTGCCTGGGTTATAAAACATCTCTAGATGTTTAACTCTAGAGTTATTTTTAATTCTAGAGTGGGATTTCACAAACTCTGCACATTTTAGGCTAGATAATTCTTTGTGGTGGGGAGGCTGTCTTTTGCATTATAAGATGTTCAGCAGCCTCCTATACCCACCAGAAGCCAGCATTACTGCCCCCACCGGTTGTGACAACTCATAATGTCACCAGATATTGCCAAATGTCCCTTGGGAGTAAAATCATCCCTACTTGAGAACTGTCCTAGAGACTTGTATAGCTTATGCGTCTTCCTCCAGGGAGCCGTGCCTTATAAACCTGTAAATTGTAGTTTTGTTAAAATAAGTCGTCTTAAACGAGGATAACCTCTAAGAGTTTTCCATAGATAAGGACTCCCCTCAGAGTAAATATTATTAGTCTATTTGCCAGAGGCTAGTTGTTTAGTTGTCAGCATGTAAACAAGGAGATGAGATCAGGTCATCTGACTTCTTTCCCTGAGAGTTCTCCCTTCCCTCAGCTGCTTTAATTCTTTCCTCTCCTGTCATCTTCAGTCTTCCTGTTACCATTATCTTGTTTTCTCCCTTTTACTATTTAACAAATAATCATTGAGTGCCAAAAATATCTCAGTACTGTTCTTTTTGCTAGGGGAGATCAGTGAAATAAAGGTCTTTTTTGTTGTTGTTATGAACCTTACTCTTTGTTGGGAGACACAACATATAAATAAGTGAATAAATAAGTAAATGTCAAATGTTAACTAATGCTATAAAGAGAATTGAAATTTTGTGCTTTGATAGACGGTAACTGAGAAGCTGCATGTCTTACATGGAGTGGTCAAGAAAAGCCCCTCTCAGGAGCTTTTCTTTATGCCAAGACCTGTGTGTCAAGCAGTCAGCTGCCATGAACATCAGAGGATCAATCCAAGCAGAGGGAACCACTAATCCAACTGCATTTAGGTGGAAACATGCTTGGTACTTGAAGAAGAATGTGAGGTGAAATCAGTGAGCCTAAAACAGAAAAGGGCAAGTGCTTTCCTCTCTCTGTGTTATTAGTAACACAATTTGTGAGGCCTGTACTTAGAAATCTGTAGAACTCATTTAAGGAATGTTTTAGTAATACCCACACACAAGTATTTTTTGTTGTTTCTTTTTTCTTTCTCCAAACACAGCCAGTGTGTTATGAAAAAAACTTCATGGGTAGAAAAGGTGTCAGGAGAATTTTTCAACATTGGTAGCAATTGCGTTTTAACTAATTGGTTTCTTTTTTGTCTTGTACAGATCAATGTTTTGAATTTGATTACCACTCCCGCCTCCTCCGAATATATAAATATTATCTTGTTTTGTTTCAGTTTCAGGTTTCTCATTGTATGGATCACTGATTGAGTAATAGATGACTTTACCTCGTCTCACAGGAGCCTTGCGCTCCTTTTCAAATGTCACCAAGCAAGATAATTATAATGAAGAAGTGGCTGACTTAAAGGTAAGCTTTTTCAGATGAATACCATCATAGGAAACGGACACATATTTGACATTCTTTTTCTCAGTTCTGTGTGCTTAAAATGGTATATTTTAATATTGTTTGGTGTTCTGCCAAGAAGGAGAATGAGTATACTGAAGTTTCCTAATGGGACTATTTATCTTAAGCACATAATGACTATGTTGTCAAAGAGAATAATCAGAACTATAATGTTGAATCCTCTGTTAATTTTTCAGTTGCTAAGGTTCTTGCCCCAGTTAATTTTCTAATTTAATCTGTTAATTTACCTCTGGATCATTTAAGTTTTTAGGTCTCTGGTAAAATACTTATTTTTTAATATATTTTTTATTTTGTATTAAATTTGTTGGGGTGATCTTCATTAGTAAAATTATTACAGGTTTCAAGTGTACATTTATATAAAACATCACCTATATATTGCATTGTGTGTTCACCACCCAGAGTCAGTTCTCCTATCACTAAATGTAGATTTGACCCCCTTTTCCCTCTTCTACCACCTTTCCCTCCCCCCTTACCCTCTGGTAACCACTAAACTGTTGTCTGTGGCTGTGTGTTTTTGTTTGTTTGTTTGTCTTGTTCCTTTGTTGCTTTCAGTTTTATATCCCACATGAGTGAAGTCATATGGGTTTTGACTTTTTCTGTTTTACTTATTTTGCTTAGCATGATAATCTCGATTCAACCATGTTGTTGCAAATGGCACTATTTCATCTTACGGCAGAATAGTATTCCATTGTGTATATATACCACATCTTCCTTATTTAATGGGCAGAAACATGGGAAATACGAATTTTACTCTCTTACACTCAGTTGGTCTCATAATTGAATTTTGTCTGGTCCTTATAATTGGTTGTGGACTTTATAATCCTGAAGGTATGTGAACTTTACATATAAAGTAATGAGCCAAGTGTAGTATATGTAGGAACTGGCCCATGTTGTTTTTTTAAAAAACAACAGTTACTTTGCTGACTCTTTATTTGACTCTACTGTGAATATTAACATTATTTCCTACTAGGTTGGAATTTTATTTTTTAAGCCCTTATGCAGTTTCACAATTAATAATTTCACTTCAAGATTGAGACTATGAAGAAAGGATTTATAAGTCTTTAGGTAGGTTTTTCCTCTAACGGTGATGATAGAGTTTTTGCTACACACAAGACAGTTAACCTTCTTTATGATGTGAGATGTTTTGCATTTTCACAGCAATTAAAATAAGTATATATTTTATATCATTAATAAATATTGCTATCTTAAACTTGAATTACTTCCTCTCCTCACCTACAGATTCCCTTTACAGGTGCTTTTATATTAGAGATTCAACAGAAAAGTTTAAAACTTGAAAGTGCATACGGGACTACATGCTTACCCATGTCATTTTATTTATTCTTGTAGGCTTTAAAACTTTTTTCTTGCCTGAGGGAAGACAGTGGCAGATATAATGAGCCTCATTTTAATTTAAATTTTTATCTTGGGAAATAGTCAACATATACAAAAGAGAGAGAAAAGTAAGATGAACCTTTATGTACTGTGACACTTGTAACAACTTAATTCTATTTATAGCTAATTTTGTTTCATCTCTACACTTGCCCATTTTCCTCCCCCTAAACCCAGATTAATTAGTTCCATTTTAAATTAGAAAACTGAGAAAAGGAAGTAATAGTGAATTATACAATATCATTGTTAAAACCAAGAGGACAATCAGTTTTCTGTCTGACTCACTACTTTTTCATTTGGTCAGAAGTTTCATGAAGTTTAATCCATGGATCAAGGCCAGTGTTATGAAGTAAAAAAATTATTGCTTTCTGTGTCAGTTCTTGAAAATAGAAAGATTTATAGTCTTAAGAAGAGACTGTATGTAGATAAGAATCTCCTGGATGCCTAACCTGTTCTAGGATCATACTTAGGAAAGCAATGCTGATTGGAATATATTGAACTCATCATAGGCATCTAATTTTCTTTAAATGTCTTTCAGCAAAAAGCATGACATAAAGCTCTTATATACAATATAATCTAAGCTTTGTTAAAAACAAAGCAGAAAATTAAAAAGAGGTATGTGGGATATTAGCTGTTGTTATCCGAATATTGGACTTTTTGCTTTTTACTTTGTTATATGCAAATAATTTCATGTTTATTCATTGTGATTAAAGCTGTAAAAAAAGCTCTTATTAAGCATATCTTTTAAACAAATAAGATTCTTTTAAATCTTATTTAAATAAGGCTCCTGGGAGCTGTAAATTTGGATGTGAATAGATACAATTTTCAATTCTTGTGGATAGTGCCAAGTTGTATAATGTAATGCAAAATATGTGCAATAATGATGGGTTTGAGAAAATCTTTAAGCAATATGTCCATTATTATGCTTTGTGTTTCAGGTGAAGCGGTCTAAACTTCACGAACAAATTATAGGTTTGGACTTAACATGGAAGAAGATAGTAAAATTTTTGAATGAAAAACTGGAGAAGAGTGAAATGCAAAGTGTAAATGAAGACTTAAAAGATATATTGCAGGCTGCAAAACAAATAGGTATAGTTTTGTTTTATTCATTTATTTTTTTAGAGACCCAATGAAAAATAGATTTCTTTTAAATGATGTATTATAGAGTGAAAGGCCAAAATTTCCAGGCAAGTATTCATAATTATGAAAGACCGTCTTATCTGTCGAGGAGCTTAAGATAGAGTCAGGGAGGCAGAAGTAAACTAGTAATTTTACTTCTAGTAATACAATCAAACATGAGGGATTCATAGGAATTTAGAGTTTGAAAACCACTCTTGCTTGAAATAACGATTGGGTAAATTAAAATTTTAATATAGCTCGAAGAAACCTTAAAAGCCATGCCACCTAGGACACAGTGAGGGGCAACACTGAGGCTGAACTTGGCTTCAACTCCAACTTCACATTCCCATGTGTGTGTACTCACATTCTCATTGATTGCTTGTATTTGAAGGAAATTATACTTAGAGATTGTAATACTGTCTACCTACCACAGGTTACTCTGCGAAGGTTCAAAACCAAACAAAATAAAACAAAGCCCCTACGTAAAACATGTGAATTTGTTCATTGACCTTTGTCATCGCATTTCAGACTGATAACTAAAAAGCATAGTTAACACTATTGTAATTCTGAATTTTTCCAATTCAGGTTTGTACCTACAAAGAGTTCAAAGTGATATACTCTGGCCCTGTATAATTTGACCTCCACCTTTCTCTCTGTATGCCACACATAATTGCCCTCACTAATTGTGCATCAGACACGTAGCTTTGTCTCACTTCCTCAAACCCACCAAGTTGGTACCTGTTTTGGGGTCTTTGTAGTGTTTCCTGTGCTGAGAATGTTCTTCTATCATACTCTTAGAGTAGGCTTATCCTTTCTTGGTATTCTGAACTCACCTAAGAAATTATTTCCTTAACAAGACCCTCACTGACCATCCAATCTTAAGTTGTTATCCAGTCACTCTGTATCTTATAACCCTTGGTAACATTTTCTCCATAACATTTATCAGTATCTGATATTTACCTGTTTGTTTATTGCCTGTGTTTTGCTACTAGGATGTAGGTTTCATAAGAAGAGGATCTTATTTTTCTTGTTCAACACTCCATCCCCAGTTCTTAGAGTAGTGCTTGGCATATTTTGTTTAGGATACTTAACAAAAACAGTAATAAAATATTGAACTTATTCAGTACTGTGACTATAAACTATTTCTTTATATAAATGATGTGGAAATTAAGATTAAAAAAGAAAAAGTTACCCTTTAGACTACTTCCTGAATATCTGTAAGTCAAACATTATTGTTTTAAAAACCAGTGATTAAACATAAACTTAGGAGTTTTGCCTGTTGATTAAAGCTATTAAAAAAGCTCTTATTAAGCATATCTTCATATTCGGAGACTAATCTGTTGACTGATGTGTTTAAGGAATGTATTATTTTGATATGTAATGTCTCAAAACAATATTTTTCATGACAGATAAAATCTTAGGGCTGGAGTTACGTGACTGCTCTATTATATCTACTTTTCAATGCTGTGTTTCAGTTGAATAACTATTAGCTTTAGAGAATAGTTGACTAGTAGTCAGCTACTCTTTCTGAAATCATACATTCTTTCCTTTTCTTGTTGTAGTCAGAGGTTAGAGTATAAAAATACTGCTGATACTGGAAATATAATTAAAACTAGCAGCTTTGAAAAGATTAATGTCCTGGTAAAAACGTCTTTGTGATTTCTCTTATACTGCTTTTGCACCACAGATATTTTTGGTGTTAGTGTATTAAAAAGGTAGAATAGGAGAATAAAAAAGAACAATCGCTTATGTTTCTATTGAGTATTATATAACAGTATGAGGTATTTAAGACCAATATATTGAGTAGTCAGAGTAATGAGTATTTAAAGCTGGAGGGGACATCAGGGAACATCTTGTCCAATCCCTTCATTTTGTGTGTAAAGAAACAGGGCTCATAAAGGTTAAATGAATCCTATGGTTGATTTGTGGTCAAAGTAGGCCTGGACCCAAATTTTGAAATGGAAGCATGATGGAAGTCCTAAATTCTTTCCTTTCCTTGTAGTAGAGGTCATTCTGTTAGTCTACTTTTCAGCTATTCTTAAATTCACTCCCTTTACATACTTACCATGGCCTCAGCTTAAGCTTTTACCATCTCATGTCTGAACTACTGCAGTAGCCTATTGCCTCAGACTTCCTTTCTCTTTTAACTTCGGTCACTGTGACTAGACTGCTCTTTGTAAAAAGCAAAGCAAAGCTCATTTTTGTTCACAGCTTATTCTTTAGATCAAATTCCTTAGAATGGGCATAAGAAAAGTTTCTTTGTGAATTGGGACAATTTACCTTTTCATCTCTTTTCCATTCTGTCACACGCAACCTTTACTCTTAACATATACAGTGTTTACTAATTTTCTCAACAGTGCTTACTGGATTTTTTTCTTTGTCATTTGTATGTTAAAATAACTTTCCCCATTGTGTTCATCTGAAGTGCTTCTCATCTCTGAAGAAATGGCTTAGGCTTCATTCCTGTCCTCTGTAATTCCTTTCTAATTTTAGTAGACAGTGTTCCATTAGGTTATCATCTATTCCATACTTATTTTAGAGTACTTCCTCATTGTTTGGATAAGAGTTTATACTTGTCCCCTCCCAGATGGACTGTGAGTACCTTAACGATACGGGGATTCCAGAGATCACAGTGTCTTTGTACTCCAGTGCCTAATATGGTGCAAGGGATACAGTAGGTGTTCGATAAATAAAGTATTGAGAATACAACTAAAAGTCCCATATGGTTTTTGCTACCTCTGATGCTGACATGTCTTGCAACTGGCAGCTTTTTTTTTTTTTAAGTATTTTTTCCTCTCAGATTTATATTTAATATAGTCCCATATCTATTTACATTTATTTTTATTCTCCCCTCTAGATTATTGTAATAATAAAACTTAACTTTGGGGAGAAAGTATTATAAATTACTTAAAAATACTATTCTTAATCCTTAATCTTTGTTTATCCAAATACTGACTATAGTCAGTCTCCTTTACGGATTTTAAAAAATAAACATAGTCATATTAACCTGCATTCTTTGAGCAGGTTATGTGCTTCAAATAAAAACATTTTTGAAAATAAAGAGGTCAAGATTGAGAGTGGCAATCAAAAAATGTATCTTGTATTAGGCGTGTGTCTCTGTTACTCAGAGTTTTAAATTACCGTTTTAGGAAGTTGATAAGATTTTCACAGTATAGGTAGAAACTAGGATGGAAATCAAGAATGATGGAAAGGTCAATAGAAAGACCCACCAGTTCCCTAATCAGTTAAGGAAATCTCTCACCCAGGGCCACAACACAGTGGTCTAATGGTTTTACTTTGGTCTGGGTACAGGTCAGGACTCAACTAGAACTGAACTAGTTTTTTTTTCAGTATTCAAATTCTTTTGCCACAGACGTGTTTGTTTTGCCTTCTCTAATTTACAACCTCTGCTTTATTTGGGTTTTAATATCTTTATGCATTTTATCTTTAATAACTCTCTTTTAAATGTATGAATCCAAAGGTAGGTTGGACAGGAATGACTTATACATGTAGCGTGTGGTTTAGGGAATTCGTGATCTATTATGTTTTTTGAGTTGTTGAGGAAATAAGATTTTGGCATGAAAAAAGTGAGGAATCAAAACCAAGGGTGGGAAGCAGTTTATAAAGCAATGACTTAGAGAAAGAGCACATGAAGAAATTAGCAGGACCTGGAAATTCTGTCTATGGAAGTAAGGGTAGGCATTTAGAATAATAAAGGCCTGTTGTGTATTGGATGGGGCAGGACGTTTTTCAGGAGTATTTGTGAAAAATAGCTATCTTGAAAATTGTTGATTCTGAAAAAGTTCAGAGTTCCACTTCCCATAAATTGGTAAACAGGGCAGTTAGCTAGAAAAACTGTAGAATATAAAACTGTTTGACTGCATCAGAGTACTTCCAAAACAATGGGGAAGTACGGGGCCAAGATCTGGGTCCAGAAATAAACCCAGAAAATGTGATCCTGGCATTTTGGCCACTTTTTCCTGGAGATGGCTATCTATTCCAGAAAAGGCCAGATAGAGAAAAGGAAGATGAGAAGATGAGCAGAGATTTTGACAGATTAAAAGACTAAGATGACAAAATGACTAAAATAAGCAAAAGAGGTAATAGGAAATCTGAATATTTAACTACTAAAGAAATTGAATCTGTAATTAAAGACTTTCACACAAAGAAATCTATATGCCTTGATGACTTCACTGGGGAATTTCACATGTCATTTAAAAAGGTATAAGGATATTATTATAGATTAAAGGAGGTTATAAGCATATAATAATCAAATGTAATGTACTATCCTTGAGTGAATCCTGAATTACAAAAAATTATAAAGATATTTTTTGGGGCCATTGTAGAAATTTGAATATATACTGAGAGTCTTTAGGTACTGTTAGATAAGATAATGGCATTGTGGCTATTTGAGCAGATATCTAAACTTAGAAGATTGCATGCTGCAGTGTTTATAGTGAAGTAGCATGAAGACTGCAGTACACTGTCAAATGGGTCAGTAAAAAAACACACGTTTCACGTGTGTGAGAGAGAGGGAACACAAGCACACTTGAGTGCACAAAATGTTAATTATTGGATTAATAAATTGGGAAAATAGTGTGATTCATGTAAAGTAGTAAGGTTTAAAAATCACATGAATATTCAGTAGATGATGGAAAGCATTTTATGACTAAAATCCAATTATGATAAAAATTCTTAGCAATCTAGGAATAGAAGGGAACTTCCTTAGTTTCATAAAAAGTATTTACTAAACAAACCTAGAGCAAATATCATTTAATGACTCAGTGCTGAAAAAGCTTCTCTGAAACAGGGCATTAGGGATGCCTACCACCACTTGTTTCTCACTGTACTGAGGGTACTTGCTAATATAATAAGGCAAGAAAAAGAAAGAGTATAACGATTTGAAAAACTGACATTATTCACATGAATGTGTCTTTAGAAAATGAATTTAGCAAGGTTAACATAAAAATCAATTTTATTTCTACTTACCAGCAGCACGTTTTTAAAAATGTAATTTACAAAAGCCTTAAACAAATCATCCAATACCTAGAGTGAATTTAACATAAGATGAGCAAGATTTCCTTATGAAAAACTAAAATGCTACTGAGAAAAGTTAAAGACCTAAATAAATAGAATGCTATACAAAGGGTAACACTGACTATTATAAAGATACTTTTATCCAGATGGGTCTACATACTCAATGTGATCCCAGTCAAATTCTCAGCAGGCTCGTGTTTTGAGGGTGTGTGTTTGTCTGTAAAACTGACAAGATAATCTGAAAATTATATAGAAATTCAAAGGCAAACAGCAGCCAACCAAGTCTACCTTGAAAAGTAAATAGGGAAAACTTATTCTACCAGATATGAAGACTTATAAAGATCAGTAATTTAGGCAGTGAGGTGTTGGTCCAAGCATAGACAGACTAGTGGGATGGAATAGAGTCCAGAACTGACCCACAGATAGTAGGGCACTTATTTTATCACAAAGGCCATGAAGTCGTGATACCTGGCTAATTTTTCAGTACATGGTTCTGGATCAACTGGATATACATTTAAAAAAAAAAGTACCTATACAGATAATTGTAAGCACCTTATAAAATGAAACATGAAGCTCAAAACAATCTTCTAAAAGATAATGTAGAAGAATATCCTCATGATCTTTGTATATGGAAAAATTTATTAAACAAAATAGTAATTACTCATAAGGAGAATGATTTGTAAATTGATTATATTAAAACTGATAGTTTTTATTTGAGAGTAAAAAGGAAAGTCATAGAATGGGAGAATATAGTTTCCAAATATATAACCCAAAAGAGAGCTTGTCTCTACGTTAAATAAGAACTTCTACAAATCAATATGGAAAGGACAGATGATCCTATATAAAAATGAGCAAGAGCATTGAACAAGCAGTTTACAGAAGATAACCGAATGGCGAATACACATTAAAAAGTGCCCAGCCTTATAATCAGGGCAATGCCACTACATACCCGTAAGAATGGTCAAAATTAAAAAGACTTATTTACCAGTTGTTGCTCAGGTTCAAGAATGTGAAAAAAGAATTCTCATCCACTGCTGGCGGAGTAAATTGCCACCACTGCTTTGAATAATTGTTTGGTAATATCTACTTTGGTTGGACAAGTGAAATTTTAAATCTTGGTATATATTGCCCAGTAATATGTACATAAATACCCAGTAAAACTGTCTGCACATGTACACAATCCATGGGGGACGTTATTTGTAATAGCTTTAAAGTAGAAACAACCCAATTCACTGTCAATAATGGCATAGATAGATTATAATATATAGACTATCTTGTAGCAATAAGGAACCATAGCTACATGTAACATTGTAAATGAATCTTACAATGTTGACCGAAAGAAGCCAAAGACAAAAGAACAGATTATATGAACTAGGCATGATTAATCTCTGTTTTCAGAAGTCAGGATAAGTAGCTTCTTTTCTGAGGAAGGAGGCTAACAATGCCTGGGAGTAGGTGTAGGAGAAGTTTCTGGGGAGCCGATAATATTGTTTCTGGAAGAACTGGAAGTAATTACCCAAATTACATACGTATGTTAATTTTGTGATACTTCTTTGAGCTGTACATGTACTATATATATTCTTGTTATATTCAGTAAAAAATAAAAGTTACGGCTTTTTATATTATCAATTTTCATGAAATATTTCAGACTGATAAAAAGAAATATAACAAATACCTGCATTTGTATTCCCCATTAAGCTTAACACTTGGCTATCTTTCCTTCAGATTCTCTTCTTAAGAAATAAAATTTTACTGTATGGTCAGAACTCCCTGCTCAGTCTCTGATAACCAATATCATAAATATAACATAATTGGTCTTTATTATTCTCATGCCCATTTTTATATTTTATGACATTTATACATTCATGAATATATGTATTCAGCTCAAATATCAAAACCTACTACAGTGACAGAGACCAAGTGGGTCTATTTGTTTCATCTGACACACTCCCACTGTAGGAATCAGCAGCTTTATAATGTTAAGAGCCCGAGACTGCTAATGACTTGGCTTTTTCTTCATGTTTGAAGCCTTTTGTTCACCGTGTCTGTTCCATTGTAGCCATCATATCTGTACATTAGACATTTCCTCCTTTAATTTTTTGAGAGTAGATTATGTTGCTAGATTTTTCTAACAATTGAACCACTTTGCATTCCTGGAATAAAGTCTACTTGCTTATAGTTTATGTTTAGATGGATCCAGTAAGCTAATATTTTGTTTAGAATATTTGCAGTTACATTTTCTGCACCATCTTTATTTCATTTTCAGTTTTAAGTCTTCATAAAATTATTTTCTTATAGTTCAGAACAGTTTCAACTTATTAGTTACTATAGTGGTAGAAATTTAGTTCTGTCATTTACTTGTGGGTAGCTAATTAATATCACTAAACCTATTTCCTCATATGGTGATGATAATTCTTACTTTGTATACTTGTGCTGTGAAGCAGTACTACAAAATGCGTAGAGTAAAGCCTGATAAATGGCTGACAGTGAATAATTTAATTATAACCTAGAAGTAGCAATAGCCATTGTAAACAAATAGTTGTTCTGTATGGTTAAATGTTAGGATAGATGTAGGTGCCCAGGGATGATGTGGTACAAAAAGGGCAGAGACTTTGCTTCTGTAAGTCAGGCAGGAAATCATAGAGAAGGAAACTTGGGACAGAATTAGATTGTATTTTGAATGTTTTGTGGACAGAGGTGTTATATTTATGTTCATATCACAAGAAAAATTACAAAACAAAAGAGCTGAAAAACAGTGAAAATCATAGATGATTTTGCAAATGTATGGGTGTGGGGACAGAGCCAGGAGTGCAGTTTCCAGGCTGTCGGCCTCATGTGGAAAGGTGCTGGCTCAGGTGGTAAATGGCCATCAACTGTGATTGGATGGCCATCAGCTGGGGCTAGTTGGCCATCAGCTGTAACCAGTGAGCCATTGGCCACTAATATAACTGCTGTGGCTATGCTAGCAAAAAATGGGGGCTAGCGAGAATATGGTGGCTGAGCTAGCAAGTGGTGGAGTGCAGGTTGCGGATTGCAGAAAAGTGGACGGCAGGTTGGGGATAATGTGGCTCCTGCTTCCTGTGTTTCCAACCCAGCAGCCAGCGAGAATGTAGTGATATGACTCCCCTACTATGGCTCCGTGGGTGTTCCTTTTTGGCCTCACCATGTCCTGCATTCTTATATGGGGAGTGGGACTAGAGACCCCAGATGGGATCCCGCCTGACACCCCGCGTGACAATGGGCTTTATAATCAGGCAGTTCAGATTATATGGCAAAACAGCTATAAATTGAATGGATATTGTAGTAGTGGCAATAATTGGCAATAGGATCAACTTTTCACAGTTTGCTTTACTTTATCAGTATATTATTCTCCATTTACAGTATATTATTCTCCATTTCTTATGCTTATAATTCCTTAAGCATAAGAAAATCTACACTGAATTCCATAGTAGAGGCATTTTTAAGGTTGCCGTTAATTTTTTTTATATTATTACCAAACATCTGATAAATGGATGCTGCACTGACATGTATACTTTAAATCATCGTTTTTTTAAATGTTGTTTTCTTGGGTTTTAAAAAAACAGAAACTGCCAGTTAAATATCAGTAAGCTATGTGATTTGTTTAAAGACAGTTTATTTCCTTAGTGATGCGCAAAATAATGGTTTTATTATAGGAAGCTTTTATATAAAATCAAAACTTTTATATTACTGTTTCATTGTTTGGAAAGTGAAGTTGTAATTTGATGCAGGATTATAGTGGCTGGATGCTGACTTCAAGTCTACAATGTAATATGAATATTAACATTTTGTAATGAATATATGTAAAATTAAATGACTGACTTGAAACATGGGGAATTGCCTTAGACTTTTTAATCTCTTGTACTACTACTCTTTTTTTCTACCAAATAAGTTTTTCTATTTGCTTTCCTTTCATTTATTCACCCTAAAGGCAGTAGTTTCTATAAAAGTATAGGAATAATCTTAACATTTAAGCAATTCCTTCAAATTACTATATTGAATACTTCTTGAATACTTTGCCTACTTACTGCAAGGGTTTGCTGGAGATGCTTTGATGTACAAGAGTTACACTCTAAATGAAGCTCATAAATTATATTACTTAGCCAATTTTAAATTTATATCACATAAATTGTTCAGTTTATTCCCCCAAAAGCCATATGGTAAATGCTTACATCTATTACTCGCAAGTTCGTTTGATAATTGGTGATTATTTGAAAGATGGTATAATGCAGAAAGAAAAAATATCCTTGCTCTTGCAGTCTTATTAGTGTGTTTTATTTAACCTCTCTGAGTTTCTCTGTAAAATGAGGAAATACTCATAAGATTCATGTGACCATTTTAGATACTGTACTTGTTAGAAAAGTATATTAAGAAGCACTAGAGGAGAATATGTACAGGGGAAAAAATGGGGTTGTGGGATGTGTATGTCTAAGTTGAATAATTGTTTTGGTACTTTTTTATATGTACTGCTGTCCTAGGAGAGTTGCTGACACAAATATTTTACATATTTGTAAAAGAAATAATCATAATTATCAATTAAAATAACAGACAATTTCTGCTCAAATATAACATGTTTATAATAGTTTGCCTGCCTTGCCAATATTTTTAACAAACAGAATGAGCTTAAATTAACACTGATGCAGGGTTATATTTACAGTTGCAGGTCAAGTATCAGAGGTCAAGTGGACATTTAAAGTTTGGACATAACATGAAAAAAATAAATTGACTGCTTTGAACATTTCAATATTAAAGTATAAAAGATATTTGTAAAATATTTTTTACTAACATTGAAGTTTTAACTTTGTATGTTAAGTTCCTTAACTTTATGTTAAGGAACTCATTTATTGACAACTTCTAAATTGGGTAATTAGCAATTAAAGATGCAAATAGTTGATGGATATTTTTATTCAATTAAAATTTCCTACTCATCCCTTTTTAAGAATTCCTCAACTATTAAGGTAGGCTATTTTAAAAAGTTACAATTTACAACCCTTTATTAATATTTTGCAATCAAAGGAAAGGAAAATATAGAAGTAAATTGTGTGTTGAAGATTTAGTCGTCATTCAACTCTGATTTTTAAAATTTGTTTTATAATGGTACAGTAATTATATCTTTAGCATTTACTATATATTTTAAATCTCATTTGCTTTCAATGTAACTGTCAAATGCACAAGGCAAGTATTTATTGTTAATGAAAACTATTCTAGTGTATTCTAAGTGTATCTCTTTAAATGTATTGCCTCCTAAGGCCAAGTATAAAAAGCCAGTTTTCTGGTTTACAGTCCATCTTGTTCAGTGTTTTCTGGATAGATAGTTAGATATTCAAGTGGTTAGGTATTTAGAGTAGCTTTCTTAAAGGTTTGGTATTGCCTCCTAAGGCCAAGTATAAAAAGCCAGTTTTCTGGTTTACAGTCCATCTTGTTCAGTGTTTTCTGGATAGATAATTAGATATTCAAGTGGTTAGGTATTTAGAGTAGCTTTCTTAAAGGTTTGGAGATTCTAAGTTTCAATCAAGCTTTTGCCAATTTATTATTTAGTGTAATTTTATTTACTGAGATTTTATATTGAGGATAAAACTAAACTTAAAATTTCTAGTCTTAGAAAAATTAACACAGTCAGTGGTGTGGAACAGATAGAAAAAACTTTTAGAATTGGGAGCAAATGTTAATTGACCAAAGAGCTTCAATCTAATATTCATTTTAAAGAATACTCAGTACAAATTGTACGTAAAAAAAAAAAAAGGGAAATGAACAAAAAAAAGCTTGTTTGTAAACAAGATCCTCAGTTAATCCAACATGCTTAATATTAGATATAGTGTAAGGAGACGAGAAAATGACTACTTATTAATAATTTCCACCCTAGAAGCGCACCACTCTCCTTTTCCAAGGCCTTCCCACTCCTTCCTTCATGGGGCAAATGTGTGCTCGTTCAGCAGACTGATGGAGAACCGGAGAAGCGCTTAGGTTTCGCGTAGGTTTCCCTTCTAAGTCCAGTTTGTTGAGGGGAGGTGGGGCCTCCCAGAACTTGGACAAGTCAAACATCTGATGGCATTTATCCTCTTCAGATTTTTTTTTTTTTATGTTTTATAAACACCTTTCATATATTTCATTCACCAAAAGATCTAGGTAAGCGTTGGCTTCATGTGCGCGCTACACTAACAAATTTGTGTGACTCCTTTGTCGCTGCCCTGCCTGGAGCCCCAGTTCTCTGCTCCAATCCTGAGCTGCCTTCTCATCCGGGTGGTCTGCTTACAGCTGGTTTCCTCTGGTGACTACGTCATCATTTGCGGACAGAGGAGGTCTGGGACGCGCGTCTCGGCTCCTGTCGGGGAGGACACGCAGACACATGTGTGTGGTTGCTGGAAGGCCGCGCAAATGAAATTCATCACCGCGTGTTTTAGCACCCCAGAGAAATTTATTGTTTTCATAATGCAGTAATCTCTTTTTGTTGGGTACCCAACAGTGGCAACAAATGCTATTTGCATATTTCTCAAATATGGAACTTTGAGATTCCCAAGTAGGGTGGCGCAGAGATTCATTTTTTTAGAAATGGCAACTTGTCCATTGTTAGCAGCCCAACTCAAAGATGTGGTGGAGTAGGTTGTACAGAGGAGAGTTAGTAATTCTCTAGCTCTCAAGAGTAACATTTATGAAGCACCGTTATGCAACTAAGATTATAATTGTAGGGGGTTACAGAAGTAAATACAATGTAGGTGTATTTTCTTTTTCTTAATTTGGATTAATTAACCATTTTTTAAAAAATATTCTAAGTTAGTGGTTTCCAAAATGTGGTGGTCCCCATATTAGCTTTATCAGCATCTCTTGAGAGTTTGTTAAAAATGCATTTTCTCAGTCCCCTTCCCAGGCTGAGTGAATCTGAAACTCTGGAGTGGAAGCCCCACAGTCTGGGTTTTAAACAAGACCCATGGTGATTCTGACTCATATTCTATTTGATAGTCAGTGGTTTAAGGAATGATCAAGTTACCTTCTAATTATACAAGCAAAAATAGCACAAGATGTAATAGATAAACATTAATTTCAAACATTTTAAAATTTTCTAAAAATCGTCATCCTGAAAGTATTTTCAGATACAAAGTGCTGATATATGGCTCTAAACGGCTATATAAAAGTGCCATTTTGCATGTTGTAGTTAGTAAAACCCACAAAGTCAATGCAGTCAGACATTTCTGAGTTGAGGTATTTGTCACCCTTCTCCGAATAACATTTCTGTAAAACTTCAGTAGAGGACCATATTAATTGCGTGTTAAAATTTAACCTTATCCAACTTTTTTGAGTAATGGTAACTTGTGATAAAAGGAAAACATTTTCTAGTGACATTTCCTCACTAAAGCAAGATTTCATTAACAATCTGTCTTTCCTGAATATCATTCTATACTAGAGATATTTTTACATGGTAAGAATTAAGCCAATTGTGGATAGTTTTGACAGAATGATTTTGATTCATTGAATCACGTGATTTATGCTTTCTTAAGGCAGTTACAGTTGAGTATTATCTTTTTCCCCAAGTTCTAACATTGTCTCATTGTCAAAATAGGAGATGTAGTCTTTTGTAATTGTTGAATCAATAAATAAAATTTGTGAAACAGAACAATTTTTTTAAGTTTTTGTATGTTTCAAAATTTTATAGGTATAAGTCAATGCTCATTAAAAATTTGAAACCCTGAAAAAACTGATTTTGACCTTTGTAGATGTTTCTATGAGTCTACAATCATTCCTCTTTTTTTTTTTCCTGCCAATAGTGGACTCATAACTTACTTTTTCTCTCCATTACTATATTGTGGAGGTTATTCTATGGCAAGGTATATGGATCCACTGCATTGTATTTAATGAGTGCAGTATGTGACTTAAACATGGTTTAACCAGTGACCTAATAATGTTTGTTTAATTTACTTCCACTTACGGTAATAAATTAAGACCATTGATTTATTACTTTATTTCCTAAGGTGATTTTTAAAAATTTGTTTATTTAGTAAATGAGAATTAGAAATAAATCTATTTCTAGGCATTTACAAGGAATCAGTGTGGCATAGTGGAAATAACTTTGTTTAGGAGTTAGAAGTCAGCTTTGAATCTTGTTTAATAATTAAATAACTGTTTTATCTCTCCCAAATTATTTAACTCTGAATTTCCATTTTAGCATCTATAAGACAAAGGTAATATTGTTAGCAAGAATTGAAATGATTTAATGTCAACGTTCTTAGTAAGTTGTTTTAGAAAAATCCCGAGATACAAAATGATGTTTTTACAAAAGAATACATATTTACAATCTTAAATGTTGAATGAATTTATAAATGTGAATTCCATTTTTGCTCTGACTTTTGTATCCTCAGCTCTGTTGAATTACCTGTAGAATTATCATAGTTCCTAAATATCCGAAAGCTAAGTTTTCTAAGCATGTATAGACTAAATAAATGTACATAAATGCTATTCAGTTAATTAATTTAAAAGCACTGTATAATTTATAGAAGATTTTTGTCATGGATTTTCCTAAATACTAAAAGAATAATATGTCAGATGGTGTTTTGTAAATTCTTTAAAATCATAAAAATAGACTTCATATTTGCAGAAATTGGAAATAATAAACATACATTGTAAAATTGCTTATCTTCATTCATAAATTATTAGTTTTCTACACACGTGTAAGCATCATGTACAATGAGAAGTTATCAAGGCAAGTGTGGTGTATTGTAAAAATTCTAGTCTGGTGTCATTGAAGCCTGAATTCAGTTTAATCCAGCAAATCTCTGTTGAGGCACTACTTTGGCCTAGGTACAGTGAGGGAATATAGCAATGTACACAATATTGTAGTCACCTTGAAAGAGGCAGTTGAGCTGGATTTTGAAACATGGGTAGGATTTGAACAATCAAGGCCTTGGGGAAGGTTAGATAAAAGCATGAAAATTGCCTTAGAATGGGACAGGATCTGGTTTTTGGATGTTAAGAAATCCTTGTTGGCTGGAGCAGGAAATGTGTAATAGTAAAACAGGAAAAAAAAAAAAAAGGATGAAGTTAGATCCTGGCATGGCTTGAAAACAAAGTGTGGGAGTTTGGATTGAATTACTGAGCTATATAGTAAATTGTCCAAGGTTTGTATAATTAATGATGTGATTGGGGCCATGGTTTCAGGAAGATAGATACTAGTGTGTTAATTATATTACTATAATAACTTCACCAGTATTACTTTAGGTAAGTCACATTGACTTTTGAGCCTTCTGAAGACTGAAATTCTTTTTTCTGCTCTAAATATTTTTTTGAATTCTATGACAAAAATAGTTGTTTCTTTTATTTGAGAAAATCAGGTATGATAAATTAATGCCTTAAATTAGGGCTGCTCCTTTATTTCCTCTTACTTTGGTAAGAAATTTACTTCTGGTCTCTTTTAAGCAGCAGATTTCTTTCATGTTTTCTGATATGGCTAAGTTTATTTTAAAAGATTCTATTTATGTCCATCGTTGATGGTATTAAATATTTCTGAATGAAACCATATAAATCTATTTCTTGCCATCTCAGATTTTCAGTACAAACTGGAAAGAAAATTACGGCTCTCTGAGGTTTCCTTCCAGCTCCAAAAGTCTGTAATTCAGATTTATTTTTTACATCTCATTTTGCTTTATTTAATTAGCTCATCAACTTAGTTTTTAAAATTGGGTTTTAAATAGCATTTAGCTAATGCCTCAAATTGTTTTTAGAAATAAAGCGTTGTTGTTAGGTACTTTCTCTACTTAAATATAGAATAATTATTGATAATGGTTTATTTACCTAATATAGTTCTTTGGGAATTTGGGAATGTACTTAAAGGGGTTTTTCTTCTCCTAAGTTGGTCATCTTTATCAGCACGTTTTCGCTGTTGGATTTACTCAGAAGAATATTGGTAGTAATTTTTTTGAAACTGTTAGCTTGAACGATGATTCAATTGAGCTAATACTGTTTCTTTTGTATTTGAATAGTTGGAGTGGATAATGGAAAAGAAGCAATTGAAAGTGCAGCTACATTTCTCTTCAAGACATTTCACTTGAAGGATTCTGTTGGTCACAAGGAGACAAAGGCTATCAAACAGATGTTTGGTCCTTTCCCGTCATCCGCTGCCATTGCAGCTTGTAATGCTACTAATCGAATTACTTCTCATTTTCATCAAGACAGTCTTACTGCTCTTGTCCAGATGACAAAAGAGGACCCTGATGATAAAGTTTTATTTGGTAAAAATTTAGCATTTTCATTTGACATGCATGATTTGGACTACTTTGACGAACTGCCAATAAATGGTGAGTCCCAGAAAACTATAAGTCTAGATTACAAGAAGTTTCTGAATGAACATTTTCAGGAGCATTCCACCCCAGAGGTCAAGCCTGTGGAAAAAACAAACGACTCCTTTCTGTGGAGTGAAGTTGAGAAGTACTTAAATGCAACTTTAAATGAAATGGCTGAAGCAACAAGAATAGAAGATCTTTGCTGTACTTTATATGATATGCTTGCTTCTGTTAAAAGTGGTGATGAACTTCAGAATGAGGTATAGTTGAAGTTATTGAAGTTTTATACTAATGTGAACTATCTTAATGAAATAGCCTTTTTAAACATGGGTGGTAAGCAAAGAAAGTATTTCTTTAATATTGTGCTGCAGTAGTCAAATATGTAGCCAAATGGTTTTACATAGTAGACATGTTTATCTTTTCACTAGATAGTTGTAGAAGGACTATGAGCGTAATGAATGGCAGAAGAGTTAGAGGGCAATTGTTAGGGTGTCCATCCACATATTCTGGTTACTCGGACAATCCTAGTTAAATCTATGGTTAAATTGTAATAACTACCTACTAGTACCCCTACTCCAAAAAGTGTATAGGTTTGAATGATAAACTATACAGTTAACCCTAGTAATAACTATTAACATTTGTACAGCATTTTCTATTTCTAAGAGGTCATTGATGAAAATATAATAAACTTCAAAATTTTAGAAATTGTACTTATATATTAAGTGACTTACAGATTTAGAAAAATATTTTTGACTAGTTTCTATGTTTGAAAGAAAAAGCATTGAAAAAATTGATCTAGAAATAATTGGACTATTTTATATTACTTGTTCAATGAAGAATTGTGCCTTTATCAGCTTTTTTATATCACACAAAGTAAAACATTTTAATTCCTTTCTGTGCCATAATTTGGTTGTGTTATTCAAAATGGTGAATTATTCTTACTGTCACATGAAAGGTTTATCTTGAAGGGGTTAGTTTTGCTCTCAATACTGGCATTATATTCTTTTCCTGGTATGAATTTAAAATAATGTCAACCCAATTTTAATACTGGATAAATTTGATGAATAACATATTTGATGAAGGATTAAGAAAGGTGGTATACTGTTGTAGAAAGTGCAGAGCCTTTGAAATCAGATGCTCTTTTCTTTCCTACTTGTTGGTATTGAGACTTAATAGTTAATTGGATCTCCCAGAAGCTGTTTCTTCTTGGGCTATCTCAAGGGGATATGAATTCAAAGGTTAAAGCATTAATATAAGCGTCAAATGAGGTATCATATTGGAAATAATAAATAGCATTTGGCAAATACTTATTATGTGGTAGCTGTGATCATTTTTGTTACCAGTATTGGAATTAATTAATTCAGAATTTTTAAATCACACGGAGTATCAGTCAAGAATAAAAAAATACTAGGTTTTTTTTTCAGAGAACAATTAGGGAATTAGTTAAATAGGTATTGAAGAACTTAATTCATAGTAGTGATAGGTATTATGCTGATAAAAGTAGGGTATCATTGTTAATGCACTGATCAGTTTCATTTACTTTAAATGTTTTACACTTGGTTTAATTTGTATCAGCTATGGTTCATATTCATATATGGATATTTTGTAACAATCTGAAAATAATAGTTTTAAAAATGTATTACAAACTTATAATTTATAAAGAAAATTTACTGGTATTTGCTTATCATAATGGAATGCATAGCAATTTTCCTATTTTGATTATAGTAAACTGAAACTTACAAATGTCAAACTAATGGAAATTTTATTTTCTGCGTGAGCTAATATATAAAACTATTTTTTTTGTTTTTACTTCTGCATATCTAGAGTGAGGTTTGTATTTCTTAGTTCCTCAATACAAATTTTATGTATGTAACTGAATCTGATTGTTGGAGGGAGAATGTTTTTTAGTTCTCAAGATTGTTTTCATAATCTTCTTCATTGCAAGGTCAAACTAAGTTAATGCATCCGTCCGTTCACCATATATTTGTCCTACGCTTACTATTTATTACTAAGTACAGTGCTAGTTACTGGACATAAAAGGATGAATAAGAGCAATCTTGCTCTCAGGGAATTGATTGTTTAGTAAGAGGAGACATGTCAGTAAGTAAGCCTACTTAAATACCATAAGTATCATGATATTACATACAAAGAAAATGGGGGCATTAAAGAACCAGTGATAGATTCCATAGGAGGGTTAGTATGGTAGGAAAAATGTTCATAGAGGAGGTTAAGCTGTAGCCAAGTCTTAAAATATACCTCAGTTTAACTTGTTTATGTGGACCAGAAAGGTAGAGAGCACATTTTAGGTGTGAGAAAGACCACGGTGTGTCTATTATTAGCACATTTTTTTTTTAAAGGAGGGCACAGCTCACAGTGGCCCTTGCCGGGATTGAACTGACAACCTTGGTGTTATTAGCACCACTCTCTAACCAACTGAACTAACCGTCCACTCCCACGGTGTGTTTAGAGAGTTGCATTCTGTACAGTGAGGGTGCAGGATGCAGGGGGGCTTGTGGGAAGAGACAAAATTGGCAGATAGGTCAAGGCCAAGTAAGGTAAGGCCTTGTACGCCTTATTAAGGTGTATTATAAGCTATTCTAAAACCTGTAGATATGCCCTGTGTGGTCTGGTTCCATGATGTTTTCAACCAAGGTTTAATGAACGGTTTAACATGTAAGTGAGGATTTCACATGTGGCAGTGGCTTACGTAGTAGAGTTTTCAGAGGTTCATCCCCTCAGTGTTTTGATTTTTCTCTGTGAATGAAAGTAAACAATCATTATATGCTTTTTTTTTGTTTTATAACACAGGTTGCTCATACTTTCATATGAAATCCCTTTCTGTACAATTATATTGTATTGTAGCAAATTTTCTTTATAATTTTGGAGTGATGCTTCTATAGAAAAATATTTCAATACAGTCACTCTTCACCAGTTATTCTCACTTTAGGATATGCTATACCTAATGTGTTATCTGTTTACTTTTAAATCCCTCACTTAAGCCTGGAAAAAATGTAATTGAAAGAGTAATCAGTTTATGTGATAGTATAGTTAATTTTCATTTCTTTTTGAGGTTTTAGTTGACTATGAAATAGGAATATTTAAATAGCCACGCTGTGTGCTGTGTCTCTAGAAATTTAACAGAACCATAGAAATGTATTTTTTACATATAATTTTAAAGAACTACACAAAGAGGTAAAGGTATTTTTGTTCGACATAATGATTTCCCAGTTCTGAATTTAGCTTAGTGACCTAATAATGACTGGTGATAAAGCTATTTTTAACACCGACTATTTGAAGTCTTTTTTCCCAAGACCTTTATGCTATTGAACTAGTGTTGGAAGCATGAGAATAAAAAGTGTATGCATATGATGACATTTGCCACAGGGATGGTGCAAGAGAGATACTGGTCTGAAACTGGTAGAAAGAAATAATGCTAATGATAATAGCAGTAAGAATGATGGCCACCCTTGCATGCCTGCTGTGTGACAGGCATTATGTCAAGCGCTTTATGTGCATCACTTAATTTAATCCTTCCAGCAATGCTTTGAAGTAGGCAGTGTTGGATTAAAAACTGTTAGAAACCCTAAACACTGAAAGGGTTGCGCTCCTCCCCTATGTGTGATTTAAACAAACAAACAGAAAACGCATACTAAAGCAAACATAAGAAAGTCTGGGAAAAATTTATTTTTACCATTGTGGCTAAGTTGCTGTCTTTTTTGAAACGTCAAATTCTTTTAAAAAGTTTTTCTCAATTTTTTGGTGCCTCTGCTTTGTGGTATTTTAAGGAACTGTTTTGTTGGCCTTATGGATTATTACTCACCGGAGGCATTTTATAGAGACATTGGGAAATTTGTTCAAGGTTACAGAGTAAGTAGTGGATCCAGGATTTAAATTCAGACATTCTGACTCTAGTGTGTGCTTTCTTTGCCAGGAAGCTGATCTGTACATTTTCCTGTATTTGGTGCTTTGAAAAATCAAGCATTTTAAATATGTTGAAGAATCTTTGACATTGACTCTTAATTAACAGTTTCTTTAGAAACAATGCCTTTCCTTTTAAGAGCGTTCCAAATAAGAATTGACTGAAATAAGAGAAAGGATGAAACCTTGAGACCCTGTTAGAGATGAGATTTAATATTTCTGCAGGAATTACATTGAAAGTACTTCTATGCTATGTTCTTGTGTGTGTTGAACTAATAAACCCACTTAGGTTTCCCAGTACCATCTTTTCTCCTCTGTCTTGCACCTCTAAGTTACTCTTTCCTAAGGACTTTTTTTCTCTTCACTTCTGACTCCTGATAATTTCTCTGTTAAGGCTATAATCATTATGATTAAGCCTTAGAATTTGATTGAGCTAGAGAATTTTTAAGGTACTTTATACTCTTGAGACTTATTTACTTTTAAAAATATTTGTTAAACTTAGTACGTTTGAATCACCAGAAGGAAATAGGTCTTGAACATTCTATATTATTTTTTAATCAGGACCCATCCATTATTGGTGTAGATATCTCCCTCTTGCTCCTGTTTCATAATCAGAATAGATTTAATAGCAATTGGTTTAATTCTAGTGGGATCATATAGTTAATGAACTTTAAAACAGAAACTGCCCCCTAGGAAGTAATATTATTACTAACAGCAAAACTGCCATGTTTTGAGTACCTTTTATGTGTGGACCTAGGCTGTCTTCCTTGACGTAACCAGTTGCTTTAACAGTCCTGCAAGGTAGGGGTAGTAGCTTCTGTATAAAGATTAAAAAAAAAAGGAGGCTCAGTTGTTTCCTAAATTCACAAAGCAAAAGCAAGATGTTGGTAGACATTCTGGGACGTTTTCTCCATGTAGGCCCACCATTCCTCTCCAGTATGCCATCAGATTCTTTAAAGAGAAGGGCACTTAACTGACAAGGGTCTTTGAAGGAATTTTCTTTTCTTCAGGTCAAATGCTATCTCTGTTTGCTTACCTGTGGACTCTGGAAAATTACCAAACCCTTGTGAACCTGAGTTCCCTAATTTGTAAAATATTTGCTTTACAATGTTGCTGTGAGGATTGGTGAAGTAAAATACACAAAGTACTTAGCATAATGTTTCACAAACTATGGGCTCTCAAATGTTACTTTCTTTCCTTCCGTATCGGTGAGCATCACATATTTGCACATATCAAAGTTTTATTAGAGTATGCCTTATAATAAATATTATAGATAAATTTTTGGCTATACTTTATATATATATAGATGTTTCAAGTAATTAATAAAATGATACTTAAGGTCTTAATTCAGAGAATTATTTTTACTGCTATTTTTTTGCTTGTTTAAGTCTCACTATCCTAAAGAAAATCTTTTTATTCAGTTTCTGAAGTGAGTTCTGATTTTAACAGTCTTTGGTAAAACGGGAAAAGGGTTATAGAAAAGTGTTAATAAAAAATACAAAAATATTGGAGATATTTGGATATGTATTGGAGTATACTGTATATCTTTTGGTATTATTTCAATATTAAATGCTACTTGCAGAATTATTAATGCTGATGTAAATATTGATGAAGTTGTATAATCAGTTCTTAGAAAAAGTGAATTTTGAGTTTTACTGATGTGATAATAGTTTGCTTTTGTGCAGCTGGGGCTCATTCTTTATAGCATTTGTGATTTCATGTTTGTTATTAGCGTTATCTCTTGACTCTATGCATATGGTGTTATTTGACCCATGGAAACTCATTTCTGAACCTGTCCTTGTTCCAAATATGTGCCTAATCCTAAAAGTAGTAGTTATTTGCTTAGGTTGTCTTTTGAGGGAAGATTATATTTTTTGATACTTGCATTATAAATGATTCTAGCATCCTTTGAAGTGTTTGTATAGAATAATTAGTATGATTTAATACAGTGGCTCTCAAACATTTTGGTCTCAAAAATCCTTTACACTGTAAAAATTCACTGAGGACCTTATAAAGAGTTTTTCTTTATGTTAGTTATCTATATATCCTATTGATACTTATTGTCTTATAAATTAAAAACAAAACTTTAACATATTAAATGTTTTAATAATTGTTTACTAAATCATTTGAAACAATACAAAACTTACTACATTAATATAAGTAACTAAATCTATTATATTAATACTAATACTACTAAATCTATTACATTAATATAAGTAACATTTGTGAAAAATAGCTTTTCTAAAAATAAAGAAATACGCATATGTAGCATGAAGAATGGCATTGTATTACATTTCTAAAAAGTCATTTTAATGTCTAGCTTAATAGAAGACAACTAGATTCCCACATGTGCTTCTGCATTCATTGTGTTCTGATATCACACGTTGTATAGCTTCTTCAAAACTTTGCTCACTTTATAGGATTAAAATAAAAGAGGCAAGTTATATTTTCATTATATTATGAAAATGGTGTTGACCTCATGGCCTCCTGAAGAGATCTTGCAGATTCCAGACCACACTTTGAGAACCACTGATTTAATGTGTATACTAGTTTAGTAAAAAGAATATAGTTATGTTTTTGGTAACTAGAATAGATACCAAACTATTAGAATTTAAAATATTGTTCAGAATTATTAACATTAATGTGTTATGACTAGGCTCTCCTATTAAGTATTGTACATTCTTTTTAGTAGTCTTAGTGCAGCTGAATAATAAGGAGGACACCAACATCAGCCAGGTTAGAATTAAAATAGTGTCCCTTCGTCTATGAGAACGAAATACTTATTGCTGCTTTTTCTGTAGTCTTTTCATCAAGTAATCAAAAGAGCCCCTCTTTTACTCCCAAGTCTGAATAGAGAACTGCCACTGGGTAAAATTATACTTTAAGATTTAGAGAATGTTTAGTATCATAGAATTTCCTCATCCATTGTAGTATTTGTGTGTCTAGCCTTCTATCCAAATGTTGATTCCTGTGTAATAAGGTCTACTTATTCTAATGAAGAGTGTCTTTTTTCCAAAAGTGTCTTCAGTGGTTCTCTTATAACTTACTTGTTTTTCTGAACTGTTACTACTACGATTATGTCTACCATGTAGTCCTCTATCTCTACAGTGTGGCAACGAAGTCATTGACATCTACTTTTACATGACTGTGTTTTAGACACATGATGGCAATTTTGTCTTCCTTAGTCTTCTTTTTTTTTTTTTAAGTGTAATACTTCTTCAGTATTCCTCTATTGTGAAATTAATCCATTATCAACACAATTTGGATACAGTTGTTCAATGCTCTGTATATCTGTCAGTACTAATATGTAGAAAGCTTTTCATCTTATCTTCAAAAATGTCAAATTTTCAGTTGCTTTGCCAATGCAAGAACAAATAACCTAATGGTTTTATAGGAAAAAAACATTAAGACTACAGTTGACCTTTGAGCAGTACTGCAATGCTACTTACCTCCTTGGAATTGATACCTGTATATAAATTTTGACTCCCTCCAAATTAACTGCTAATCTACTGCTGTTGACTGGAAGCCTTATGGATGACATAAACAGTTGGTTAACACATATTTTATATGTTATATGAAGTATATACTATATTCTTACAATAAAGTAAGCTAGAGAAAATAAAATGTTATTAAAATAACTAGGAAGACAAAATAGGTTTACAGTATTTATTGAAAAACTTCACTTATAATTAGACCCATGCAGTTCAAACCCATGTTGTTCAAGGCTCAACTGTATTTTCTCATGAAACTTGGTGAGTCCTGTTCTTTGTTCTGTTACATTGCCATGTGTTAATGTTAAGCTTACAATTAAGTACTTTTCACAGTCCACCAGTTTTGTCCTTTTTGTTTTTTAAAATTGCAAATTTTGCCTTTATCTGTTTCTTTTCATTATTTCTCATAGATTCTGAGATCAAATCTGTAAACAGTTCCTGAACCTTGGAATATGATTCATTAGGATCTGAATATCTGAACTTATTTGAAAGTGCTAGGTTGTTTGTTACCACTTTTTCCCTTACCATAGGTAGCATTCAATACTTATGGTATTTGTTCTGCTCTTTCCAGTTTAAGCTCATATTCTCTGTAGGAGAAGATACAAGCAGAATGAGAATAGACTGCTTCTCTTGTCTGCCCCAAGAAAAAAACATGTCCTGGTTTTATTTCCTTGCTTCAAACATTGACAAAAGACTCCCCTTGCTTTTCTTCCAGTTTTGTATGCCTAGATGTTTCTAGAGATTTCACTTTATAGACACTACTATTACAGGTTTTTAAAAACATGTGTTAACATGTTGGTTTTATTGTGATTTTACTGTATTTTCTCTCATGTTCCTCTTATTTTTTTCAGTTTATAGGTAGTATGTTAGCAATAGTGTTTTTTTATTGAATTTATTGGAATGACGTTGATTAGTAAAGTTATATAGGTTTCAAGTGTACAGTTCTATAATACATCATCTATATATTGCACTGTATGTTCACTATCCAAAGGCAAATCTCCTTCTATCACCGTGTTTGATCCCCTTTACGCTCTTCTACCTTCCTCCGTACCCCCTTACTTTCTAGTAACCACTAAATTGCTGTCTCTGTTTATGAGTTTTTGTTTCTTTTTTTTGTTTGTCTTCTTCCTTCTTGCTTTCAGTTTTACATCCTACATATGAGTGAAGTCATGTTTTCTCAACTTTTTCTGTCTGACTTAATTTCACTTAGAGTCATTATCTCAAGATCCATTCATGTTCTCGCAAATGGCAGTGTTTCATCTTTTCTTACGGCCAACTAATATTCCATTGTGTATATGTACCACATCTTCTTTATCCAATCATCTGTTGAAGGACACTTTGGTTGTTTCTATGTCTTTGCCCCCGGGAATAATGCTGCAATGAACATGGGGGTACATATATCTTTATGGATAAATGCTTTCAGACTTTTTTGGTAGATAGCCAGAAAAGGGATTGCTGGGTCATATGGTAATTCTATTCTTAATTTTTTGTGAAACCTCCATACAGTTTTCCATAGTGGCTGTACTAATTTACATTCCCACCAACAGTGTATAAGGGTTCTTTGTTCTCCACACAGCCTCTCCAACACTTGTTATTCCTTGTCTTGTTGATAATAACCATTCTAGCAGGTGTGAGGTGAAAGCTCATTGTCGTTTTGATTTGCATTATCCTGATAGTTAGTGAAGTTGAGCATCTTTTCATATATCTGTTGGCTGTTTCTATGTCTTCTTGAGAGAATCATCTGTTCAGGTCCTCTTCCCATTTTTTAATTGGATTTTTGTTGTTGTTGTTGTTTTAGAGTTGTATGAGTTCTTTATGTATGTTGGATATTAGCCCCTTATCGGAGGTGTTATTTGCAAATATTTTCTCCCATTCGATTGGTTGCCTCTTTGTTTTGTTGATGGTTAATTTTGCTGTGCAAAAGCTTTTTGTTTAATATAGTCCCATTCATTTATTTTTGCTTTTACTTCCCTTCCCTTTGAGGTCAGATTCATAAAATCCATTCTGAACCCAAGGTCCCTATGCTTACTTCCATGCAATTTACTGTTTCAAGTCTCATGTTTACATCTTTGATCTATTTTGAGTTAATTTTTGTATGTGTTGACAGATAGATAGCAGTCTGTTTTTATTCTTTTGCATGTGGCTTTCCAATTTTCCCTGCACCATTTGTTGAAGAGGCTGTCTTTTCTCCACTGTTTGTTTTTTGCTCCTTTGTCAAAAATTATCTGCCTATTATATGTGGGTTTGTTTCTGTGCTCTCAATTCTGTTCTTTTGGTCTGTGTGTCTGTTGTTTTGTCAATACCACACTGTTTTGATTATTGTCACTTTGTAGTATAAATTGAAGTCAGGGAGTGCGATACCTACCCCCAGCCTTGTTCTTTTTTCTCAGGATTGCTTTGACTATTTGGGATCTTTTGTGATTCCATACAAATCTGATGATTTTTTTGTTCTATTTCTTTAAAAAATGCCATTGGAATTTTGATGGGCATTGCATTAAATCTGTATATTGCTTTGGGTAATACAGCCATTTTAACTAAGTTGATTCTTCCTATCCATGAACATGAAAAATCTTTCCATTTCTTTGGCTTCAGTTTCTAAAACAATGTTCAAAAGTACATTGCATTCCTATATACTAGGGGTGTCCAAACTTTTTTCAACGTTTTTTACCAAGGGCCATATGCGGTAAAATACACAAACAGCTGGGCCACTCACTCGAGGTGAAGTACGTATTGCCTCACCTAGTTTATTTAAGTAAACTAAATATATTTTTGGAATTTGCTGCGGGCCAATTAACAATGAAATGGATTGCAGACTGCAGTTGGCCCGGGGGCCGCAGTTTTGACACCCCTGCTATATACCAACAATGAAATTTCAGTAAAAGAAGTGGAAAAAAATTGGAACTCCTTTTTCAATTGCAACAAAAAGAATAAAATACCGTGGAATAAACTTAACAAAGGATTTGAAGGGCCTGTTTACACTAAAAGTATAAGACATTATTAAAAGCAATGGTGTTTTTTTAGAATCCAATCTATTTTTTCTCTTGTTTTTTTCAGGATTGTGGTGAAAACCATAAAAAAGTTTTTTATGCAGTTTCATTTTGTAATGCCACCTATTTTTTATACATGTTTGTTTATTTTTCTAATTTTGAAAAATATACCATTGTAGAAAATTTAGAGCGCCCTTTATATACAAAATGCAGGAACTGAGTCATCTGTAATCTTACTAGTATCCAGCCATAGCTACTGTAAATATTTTGGAGTATGTATATTTTAAAATAGTAATACTTTAAAAATGGCTCATTTATATAATTTTGAATCTGTTTTTTTGTTACTTATATACATGTTTTTATGACAATATTCTATTGTATAATAAATTTTAATGGTCACAGAATGTTACATTTATCATCATATCCTAGTTTGTTAATACTCTTTTATTGAATATTTGTTGTATCTAGCTTTTATAAAGAACATTGCAATAAATTGTTATAAAGAACATTGCAATAAAGACTGTTGTGCTAAATATTTGCTCATACATATTTTCCCCTTGAATATATTCTTATCAGTGAAAATTTTGCATCCAAAAATCCTGACAAAAAATATTTTACTGAAAGAATCTCTCAGTGTACATTTCTACCTCTAATGAATGAGTGTTCCTATAGTTAAATCTTTGCCAATCCTATATATAATACTTTTAAAAACAAATCTTTGCCTGCTTAGTAGATGGTATCTCACTGTTTTAATTACAATTTTTTATTATTGTTACTTAGGTTAAATAGTTTTTTTCATATAGTTTAGGCCACTTACTGTTTGAGAATTGCCAATTTTTTATTTGATAAAGTTGAGTTACTTTTTTATTTATAAGAGATATATAATGAAATTTTGTTCTTGCAGATGTTTTAAGTGTTCAAGTAAACAGGTATATCCATCTTTTCATTTAGGGATCTTTCTTTGGTGTTATGCTTATAAAAGCAATCTCCAAGACATGATCAAAGCTCCCATTTTCTAAAAACATTTTTTCTATTTTAGTTTCACTTCATTGGGGTAGAATGTTATTTGGGTCAGATGTATGTTTTCTCTGTATTTAACTTGTAGGTACGTATCTGAATATGTCCTTACTGCATGTAGCCATTTTCTCCCAAGGTTCTTGTTACTTCCACATTGTCTATCATCTTAGGTAATACATTCCTACTTTTACTTTATAAGGGATGACATTTTTATGAGGAAAAGGAGAATTATTTGTTCTACTTTTAGCTGAATATAACGTTTTGGAAAGGTTAAGATAACATAATCATTGTACCTGTTCTAACAGGTCTCTTAAGTTTTATAATCTATATTGAGGATGCTTTCTATTTATCTTGGTTGTATTTTACTTTTTTTCCCCTTTTATGGCTCCAAGTATTAGAATGATGGGCTGAATATGACATGATAAAATAAACAAATGTAAGTTCATATACTTGTAACCAGGAATACTATTTATTCCACATAGGGAGATCTGGTTTAGCAGCTGTATTTGTAAAAAATAAATTCCATGTGAGTCAGCCATGGGAACTGCAAGTTCAAGTGGTTAAGAGCATAGATTTTTGAGGTTAGATACACGTATGAATCCTGGCTTTACTGCTTATAAAGTGGTTGACATCGGCCAAGTTACTTTCCTAAGCTGCACTTTTCTTTCTTGTTACATGGAAAAGTAATTGGTTTAATCATATAGGATGACTTCAAATATCATACGATATAAAGCATTTGAAGCTCTTAGAATAGTGCCTAACAGATGGTATGTATTGCATATGTACTGGCTATTGTAAATAGCATTATGTAGATAGCAAACAATAACATTTTATTAGTATATTAACAAAGTAGTCTTATACGTGGGTGATGATAATTCAGTTCAGTTCTTCAGGCTGCACCAGGTCACTACACTTTAAGGGTGAAAGAATCCTAATGATCTGTAGAGGAAAATGATTCGGTCAGTGAAAGAAGCAGAAATGATGCCTTATGATGAACAATGAATAAATAGCAGTTGGTAATCCTCAGGAGAAAGGTATGATGGAATAGCAGGATGGCCATGACGTTTGAAGAGCTGTATGTGGGAGGAGGATGGCCCAAGAATTATCTGGGTAGCAGATCTCAGCTCAGGCAAGCCTTTATAATTTTCAGAGTTCTTTACGTAATACTGCGCTCTTTCGGTGAGTAATAAGATCTTTTATTGGAGATACAGTCAAATTTGCTGAATGATCACTTTGTTCAGATTTGTGCAGATGGACACTGGTGACCTGTTTAAGATATGGGGTAAAAGCTACTCTGTTAACTTAAACTCACAACGCGGATTTAAAAATACTGACTGTTTCTAATTTGTGGCAATAATAGATTCTAAACTACTTGAATGGTTGTTCAAGAAGTAAGACATTTTGCCAAATTTCATACTTTTTGTCTTATTCTTCTCTGGCACTGTTCACTCATTCATTCATTTATTCTCTTCTGTGTATGAGGTACTCTTAGGTTTGGGGAGACAAAAAGGTAATCTAACAATGTTTAATCAACCCACTCCCATTATCTTTCTTTTTTAAATCTCCTTTTGGAACTCTCATACATGAATTTAATGGGCAAGAAAATTGTGTTTGATATAATGAATGTTATTATTAATTTGGAGAAACACATGGGTTATATATGTTGAGTGATATCTATAATATATTGATGTAGGAAAGAAAGAAACACATTTTATTAGTAAAATAAAGGATACATTTCTGTGTTTTAATAGTATTTGAGATGAATAAAAACATTTTGGGTAATGTTTTAATTATCATTTTGTAAATATAAATTAGTCTCATTACTAGACTTAAAAACTGCTATAAGCATTTATTTAAATATTTAAAATTTAATACACTAATTTTGTTCAGCTTTTTATATACATGTGCATATACGCACATACATACATATGATAGCTGAAATTTGTTTTCTCTAAGACAAGTAAAATCAGCATATTTTCTAAGAGTCAAGGAAGCTTTCAATTTGTCATGTACATTAAAATGTAAAGTAAGCTTTTAAATACCTAGCTTTAACCTTACTACACACCTATTATTTGTAATATGTGGGTAATAAATAGTGTTCACATTCCAAGTACTTTTAATTAAGTTGTAAGTGACCTTGGTTTTAGCTTTAAATTATTGTGTTAGATTAAGTATCTGTAAATGAGCATTAATTATTCTGAAAATATAATTTATCTAATTCTCTGCAATGCCAAAACAGATTTGCGTAGCACATTTTTCTTGAGAGAAGAATAAATGCTAAATAAGTGGTGTCCTAATTTTCATGGTCGTTTTTTGTGTGTGTGTTAGGACTTTATTGTTTTGGAATGTATGAATGAATATTTAGTATTTTTTTATGCCACAAGCCAAACTTAAGAATAATTTACAATGTTATAAATAACATGCTGCTTTATGTAATTATTCTAATACTCAATTCCAACATGGACTGTTAATTCAAAACTTTTCAGATTTATTCAGTTTTTAACATTTTCTTTGATTATACTTTATTATTCTTAATTTTCAGTATGCACATCTTGTTCATTTCACGTGCAAATCTAAAATTGCTTATTATCTTTTTTTAAATTTATAGGGGTGACAATAGTCAAGTTACATAGGTTTCAAGTGTACAATTCTATAATACATCATCTATATGTCACATTGTGTGTTCACCATCCAGAGTCAGTTCTCCTTCTATCACCATGTATTTGACCTTCTGTACGCTCTTCTACTATCCCCCGCCTGCTGCCTTACCCTCTGGTAACCACTGAACTGTTGTCTGTCTATGAGTTTTTGTTCCTTTGTTGCTTTCAGTTTTATATCCCACATATGAGTAAAGTCATATGGTTCTTGACTTTTCCAGTCTGACTTATTTCACTTTAGCGTAATAATCTCAAGATCCATCCAAGCTATCGCAAATGGCACTATTTCATCTTTTCTTATGGCAGAATAGTATTCCATTGTGTGTATATACCACATCTTCTTTATCTAATTATCTATCAAAGGACACTTTGGTTGTTTCCATGTCTTGGCCACCGTAAATAAAGCTGCAGTGAATATCGGAGTACATACATCTTTACGGATAAATGTTTTTAGATTTTGGGGGGGTATAAACCCAGGAGAGGGATTGCTGGGTCATATGGTAATTCTAGTCTTAATTTTTTGAGGAACCTCCACACTGCCTTCCATAGCGGCTGCACCAATCCTCATTCCCACCAATAATGTATAAGGGTCCCCTAAATTGAATATAGTAAGCATAGGCTTACTATGATGTATAACATATGCTGTTTATTACATATAGTAGAGGTGTAGATACAACTCTGATTTTTGAAACACATATCTCTGTATAATTAAAAAAGGAAATATATGGATTTTCTTTATGAGAATCAGCATGTCTCCTCTTTCTTAGGGCTCTCTTGGACAGGCACTGGTGCATTATTGTGGTTTTTCTATTCTGCTGTGCTTAGAAGCTCATCTTGAGTAGAAAATGTTTAAATTATTCTACTGTTTTAATACCTAAGGTTATTCGAGCCTCATAAATAAACTTTTGGAGCTTTTTTTTTCTGTTTTCAAAAACTTTTCTATAAGAAAGTAATTATGTCTTTCATGAACGTTTGAGACTAGTATGCTTGAAAATTGTCTGGCCTGATACCTTTTTGGAGGGCGGACTTTGATCAACACTTTAGATTTTCCAGTAGTTGCTAGTTTATTCAGATTTTCTATTTTTTCTTAAATCAAGTTTGTCAACTGTATTTTTCTGTGAAGTTAGCCATTTCATCTGCATACTTAACCTTTTTGCTCTAAAGTTAGTCATAATGTCATCTTATTAAAAAAAATTACCCTACCTTTTTGTTACGTTGCTCATTTTAGTCTTTTCTCTACGACTCTCTCATTTTTGTTAGAGGAGTGTTTGTTTTGTTTACAGAGAACCAGCTTTAGGTTTTATAGCTCTGGTCTTTCCTTTTTTCCCTACATATTATAAAACCTTTATTTTATTTATGTAGCATGTATGAGTTTTAAATAATAAGACAATCTGGCAGTTTAACAATCCTCAGAGGTTGGTACAAGCCTGATGGCCCTCTAGGTAGTTACATCCAGTTGTAACAGATACGTATTTGTTTCACAATGGAAATGGGTTTCTTCTTTAAAATTTTTAATCTGTTTATAACTACTTGTTTTCTTATATTATCAATAATAATCATGATAAGATTTGAAATACTCTAAAGATATAAAGTCACCCCAAGAACATGTGTATTGTGTCTGAAAAATTCAGTAGATCCCCAGTGAGAAATTCCAAAAGAGATGTGTTTTTTGGCTGGTAACTAATGCTGATAGAGGACAACCCTATATTGGTCATTAATTACCTCTTAGATGCTTACTCATTTTCTTCACAAGGATTTGTTAAGTACCACACACATAATTTTGCTAGTTAGTATTATAACACAAGTGACAATGCTTCAACTTTACAAAACCTTATCAACAGTAAGAGAATAATCATTTTGAATCATAATAGTTTTGTAACTCTTTCTTGAATCATATGCCATCTTTTAATTAATAGACTTTTTAGACCAGTTTTAAGTTTACAGAAAAATCAAACAAAAAGTATATACCCTCTGTTGTTTCATAAATTATTTTAATAGAAGCAACTGCTTTGTTGTTTCTTTGAGCTTAATAGTATTACTACTTATTTTAAAGTCTTTGTCACATTGTGCCCAATTACTTTCTTCTGGAGTAAATTTGTGTTCCGTTGTTGATTTTGTTTTAGTATAAGATTTCTTCATTGTTTTAGAATTTTAACTTTTATGCCGATGTTGATTTGTGGCTTCTCCCATTTACATTCCCTCTTCTCACTGTCAGATTCCTCAAGTAGCTGTCGCCCCAAGTATCATTTTGGTAGTAGTTCCTTTCATCCCCTTTTTGTGAAGGGGGGGCGGGGAGGGGACACCATGCTCACACGCTGGCTTCCAGCTAAGCTCAGCTGTCGTCAGAACAGTGCAGGGAGCAGTGTTCTAGATTACCAACCACAGGCTCCAAACTCTTGGTCCTACTGTCCAGAATGAGCCCAGCTTGTCACTTTAGCTCTACTTGGTGCTTTACCTTTTTTGCTTAATTTCTGGTCCAGGGATGTACTTGTCTTGTTTTAAGTTTGAAGTGTGCTATAGTCTTTTCTCTCTTTTTTACTAGAGGAGATGTATTAAAGCATGAATTTTGTGCCATCTTTTCTTCTTCATCTTAATCTCTAATACTTGTTCTTTCAGAAGGCAGCCTTTCCTTTTTATCTTAGTTATGAAAGGGAAGTTTTTCAAGAAAATTTTAGGATTAAGACTAAAATACATTTTAGTGGGTTTTTTTGTTTTTTTTTTTTAAGAAATGACTTATTATCTTTATAGGATCATATTTTTTGTTGTGACAAAGTAAGGGTTTAGGTATATACAAACATTCTAAAACTTGAAAATAGTAGAAGAAATTCAGTATATATTATGTATATGCCAATTATACTGTCACAATCAGTGACCAATACACACTGACTCAACTATTCCTTTTACTTAGAGTTAAAGTTGGAATCTTAAGTTTTCTCATGGTAATTGAAAATTAATCATGATGATGGTTTATGTTGTTTTAATAAGGCCTTAACTACAGCCCTTACAAGTGTTTTTGGTCGGGGGGGACCCAAACCAGGAACTAATTGTTACTTATGTTATTGTTAAGTCTTACTTATATTTTGCTTTACTTTGTTACTTTTAATCCTGTCTCCAATTTTATATGAGTTCTCATAACTTAGTTGCTAGTGCATTTTATATCAACTGATACCCAGAAAAAGTGATGTGTGATATAATTCTCTTGGGGATTGAATTTCTGTGTAGATAGAGTTTGGTGCTTTGCAAATCTCCCAAATAGTAAGGTCCCCTGATAAATGCTGTGATTTTTATTGTCTGTACCAATAAGGAAAGAGGCCAAACATGGCTTGCATATTATCAGTCTACCACGAAATGTAATAAATAGCATACAAATATTAAATATATAATGACTAATTGAGGGTATTTTTCTGAAAAATATTTATTTTGATATATACAAAGAAATAAGTTTACTTGAAAAGTAATAATAACTCACCTACTTACTACATTTTGTAAATCTTGCCATATAGATGCTCAATCATTTATTTCTGTATGTAAGCTGCTATTTCTTTTCCTAACTAGCTTAGTTTAAAATTCCATGTCTCTTCTACTTGGAAGATGGCTACCGTCTAATGGACAGCTTGCATTTGCTGCATCTCCATCCTTCTTAACTAGTTCCAGTTAGAGATTAGCCTAAGGAATTTGCTTGTTAACTCAAATGATTAAATAGTTAAAACTTTTATTTTATTGCTTTTATGAAATAAAACTTATTAGTATTAAAATTACTAAAATAATTTGTCAGTGGTAAACTGTTTCAGAAAATGCTTTATGTCAGAGTGATTCCCATGTGGTTAAATTGTGTTTAATAAAACTAGGTTTTTATCTTTGAAAAATAATATTTGATAGAAAAGATAAAGCTTCTATTGTTCCTTGAATTTTAGTCATCAGCTGATTTGTCTACATGATAAGGGGTTTTTTTTTATTTACATAGCTTCTGGAGCTCATTCCAACAAATATGGTGAATATGTGAATACCTATTTTATTAATTTAGTGATCCTGTATGTACTTAGCAGATGAAATATGAAAAAAAATTGGTAAATCAGAATCTGGCTTGTATTACTTAAAAATAAAACAAAACTTTTTCTGATTAAGTAATGTATGTTATTATAGAAAGGTTTGAAAAGTTAAAAATAAGGAAAAATAAAAAGTGTACAACTTAGTAATCTTTCGGCATTTCTCTGTATAGGACTTGTTTGCATATTTTTATGGATGTGATAATATGTGTGTGTGTGTGTATATATATATATATATATATATATATATATATATATATATATATACACATATATATATATATATGGAGCAGAATTTAATGAAATAAAAAAAATGAAGACATAATTGCCCAAACTTGGAAGCATCAAGTTATTCTTCAGTTGGAGAATGAACAAACAAACTGTGGTATATCCATATAGTGGAATATTTTTCAGTGATAAAGAGAAATGAGCCATTAAACCACTTGAAGGAAACTTAAATGGATATTGCTAAGTGAAAGAAACCAATCTGAAAAGGCTACATCACTATATGGTTCCAACTATACGATATCCGGAAAAGGCAAAGCTATGGGAACAGTAAAATGATCATTGGTTACCAGGGGTTGGGGGAAAGGCAGAAAGGGATGAACTGGCGGAGCTCAGGAGAGTTTTAGGGCAGTGAATCTCTTCTGTATGATACTGTAATGATGGATACCTTTCATTATGGTCATTATACACTTGCCAAACCTGTAGAATGCACAACACAAAGAGTGAACTCTAATGTAAAACTATGGACTTTTTAAAAAAAATCTAATTTGATAGTATGATACAACTAGACAGATACATTATGCTCTATAAACATTGTATCTAGATCTCAGCAGATCATTTTACAGTAGAATCAAAATATCTTCTAGAGCAATGCTACCTTTTGCAGTGATCCCCAGGTACTCTTGTTTGCTCTCCAGCGTGGTACCTATGAGCCACATGTGGCTGTTGGGCTCTTGAAATGTAGCTAATATGACTGAGGAATTATTCATATATTTTAAAATTTTAAGTGCAATTCCTGAGAATATAAATAGCCTCGTGTGGCTGTTGGTTACAATATTAGACAAGGACATATCTAAATTGAACAAAGAAGACAGAGAAATGTCAGTTGGTGATTAATACAGTTAGATGGAGTTCATTAATAGTTGCTTAAAAGACCTTACCCTAAATATTGGTTCATTGACAATTTGGCATCAAGTCTTCATTTTTGATCCTGTACTTTTTTACTTTTGTCCTGTCCTCAGTACTTTAATCAGTGACTTGCATGACGGCCTGGTTATCGAACTTTTGCTCGGGACAGACTGAACATTGATAGTGTTTACTGTTGTGATGGATCCCACTCCGGGTTTAGAAAGCTCTTAAAAGATTAAAGAAAAGAAACAGGAAGCAAACGAATTTCAAAAGGGATTCATTTGAAATTTGGGGCTTAAAATTACTATACAAAGTATAGAATATGGGAATCTTGGCTTACTTGGAACTCCTGTAGAAAAAAACTTAAACCCAAATGTTTTCACTTGGCTATTCAGTTTGGGCCGGCAGTGTGATGGTGTTACCACCGTAGGCTATGTTTAACATCCAGTCCAAAGTTGTTGCAATCTCTGTGACCTGCCCTGATAAAATTATATTTAAAATATTATGTGCAGCTTGGGATCCTATTTTTTTCAAGAGGCTCAGTAAAAAGTTTTCTAAAGGAAACTGGATGACAAATATATGACTATTAGTCATATATCTAGAAATCAAGATACATGACTAATAGTAAGGAATTGATGTGTATTTGCCTGGGAAAGAAAGAACTTGTGAGTGAAGTGTGGCTAGTTCTTTGCCTTATCTTCAAATATTTGAAAGGCTGACTTGTAGAAATGTCACTAAGATCCTTCTCTGTAACCCCATAGGGCACAGCAGAGTGATAGGTGAAAGCAATCATGAAACTGATTGGGCTCAGTGTCAAAGATATTTTGGCAATTACCATTCTCTAGCAGTGGCATGAGTTGCCTTTTAAGATAGTTTCCTGCTGGCAGAAGTATCCTGGATGTTCAGTAGCCAGGAAAAAATTAGTCAATAACAGCAGTATTTACTGAGCACTTATTGTCAGACACCATGCTAATTTTCTAACACTAGAAAGCTGAGGCTCAGGTTGCTTAAGAAAGTTGCTCAGAGTCATATTATTAGGAATTGACAGAACTGATAACTAAACTTAGTTCTTTCTGACTCCAAGCTCATGTTTTCAGCTGTCCTGTTAACTGCCCTCCCACAGCAGTAATTGCTTTTATGGGAGCTTTGTTTAGATGTCCTCTAAGCTCGCTACCAACCTGATGAGCTTAGATGACCCCATTATAATTTCTTGCAAAGCTGAATATGAGAAAGATCATTAGGTTCTAGTATGTAACAGATTGAAGTGGAAACACACTGGTGGTCAGCAGGAAGGTTACCTAGGAAGCTGTGATCTAACCAACGAATAAAGTTTTAGTTGAAGCTGTGGTTTCAAACCTATTGCTGCCTTTTACAGAGCACCAGATTATATTGTATTTAATTTCACCATTGAACTAAGAGTAATTTCCCAGCAGAAAGTGGAATTAGAATATATGCATGCACATACTACAATCATGAGCATACTTTCTTGAATAAAGGCTGAAGTCAAGATGCATATCAGATACTTCTGTTAATATTTGTTACATGTTCATTTGTTTCCTTAGAAGTGATAGTTGATTATTAGATACTTTTATAGTGTTTTCTTTGAATTAGTCTATCATGATTACTTTTAAATGATCAATGCATCAGTATTATGTATTTAGCAAAGATTCACTAATTTTTTCTTCATCATGAGAGTGTGAAAATACATGCTTTATATGTAAAGCACTTAATATCTTGCCTGGGAAATAAGTAGTGTACAAGTATTAGGTATTGTTATCATTATCATGATACAAATTATTTTGTGTACTTTCTTACTCCCTTATTTGATTATACTCATTTATTTTAATAATACTAAACACACAAAGTTAATTGCTTATATGCAAGGCACTGTTTATTTAGTTCACATCACAGCCCTATGAAAGGTATATATGTCCTCTTATTTCCATTATACAAATGAAAAAATGGAAGCTCAGAAAGGATAAGTCCTAAAGTTAGTGAGCAATAGGCTCACAATTTGAGCCCTGGCTGACCATTCTCCTACTCTAAACTGCTATACTAGCGTTCATAAGTTTGTTAAATAAATTCAATTGACTGACAAGGAGTCATATAAAATAATGACTGGGTTGCTGACTTAGAATACAAGTGTTTTGAAAATATGAAAAGTGATGGTATCGGTGGATTATACATAATCTGTATTTCTTTAAATTCTACAAAGCACCAGCAATTTTTCAGAAACACCATTTAATAACATTTTCAGAAAAATATTATATTAAATATAAATATTGATTATAAGACATACCTAGATCAGAAGACTGTTATATTGTGAAAAGAATGATACTTTGAAGCTTTCATAACAGAATGATACTTTGAAGCATCAGTCTCCAACCTTTTTTATCTTACCTTCTAACCATGTTTGAAATGCATCCCTGATATTTAATTTTAAATTATATACATATACTATTATAACTTTATTATAAAACATACATAGAAATAAAGAACTAGAAAGGATGCCATTTTTAAAATAATATTTAACTTTTTATTGATGCTAAAATTCTTTCTACTCTGAGAAATGTGATTGAGTATACTTCAGTGTTTTTGAATGTTAGTCTAACACCTTGTGATGTTTTGAAGTTCTGGTTATATGTTTAATTCAATTCAATACTTCATCTTTAAAACAATGGAGAGCCATTGGAGAGTTTGTTAGCGTGACGATGGGACGGGGGAGGTATCATACAGTGATGAGACTTGCATTTCATAAAATTCATTCTGGTTGCTATGTAGAGAATGCATTAAAGTGTGTTGTGGATAGACATGCAGAAACCATATAGGAAGCTCTCCCCGTGGCCTAGGCAGTAAAAGGTAACTTGAAATAGACAAGCAGGAAGACTTGTTTAGTAGTTGAGATCAAGAGGACTTGATAATGGATGGGGTGACGGGTGGTGTTAGGTGGGGTAAGGAGGTGTTAAAGATGCTTTTCAGCCTTTTGACTTCTGTAACTGCAAGGAACACAATGCCGTTCATAGAAATAGAGAACATTTAGAAAATGGTGAAGAGGGTAGAAACCCCAAGATGGTTTTGAATGTGTGGAAGTGTGAGAAGAGATGATAGATAACTGGGTAATTAGGTAGATGGGGCTCAGAGTAGAGTTCTGGGAAGGATGTATATAAGATTTTTCAGCACATGCTTGCTAATGGAAACTAAGGGTTTGGATGTGAACAGCTAAGGAGAGAATATGGAGTGAAAGTAAGAGAAAGCCTGGGATTAAGCCGCAAGGAACTCCAACCGTTTAATTGTCAAAATAACCCTGACGCGGAGACAGGAAGGTAGCAACCGCAGTGAGAGGAAAAATATCAAAAGTGATGTGTCAAGGATAGCAAAAGAAAAGTATGTTTCAAGAAGGATAAGGAGGATTTAGCAAAATGGAATGATGCATGGAGGAAGATCAAACAAGAAGGGGCCAGAATGATATCTGTCTTTATCGAATTAATGAATGAATATCCTTCAAACAGAACAAATAATAATAGCTAATAATAGATCTGCTATCGAAAAAGTTTGCATAAACATCTTATTTTTACTTTGTTTTTCATGTTCTCTAATTTTTTACTGTCACCTTCTTAAAAATTATAGATTAGAATTGAATACAGCACTCCACATATGGTTCAATCAATGTTGTACCCTTTGAGATGCTAAATGGGATTTTTGAGATATATATTACTATCAATACATTACATTTTTTTCCTAGCCTTCATTGAATTTTTTATTCACGTTGAGCCTGCAAATAACCAACATCCTACCCTTTCAGGATTTTCCTTAGGATTTATTTGTGAGACCCGGTTTCCCCATCCTGTACAAGTACACATGAGTTTTTTAAACGTAATTGTGGGTTTTTTATATTTATTTCTTTTACTTCTCCTTAAGTCTAGCCCAATTATATCAGACTATTTAGAAAATTTTAAAATCTTAATTCTATCAGGCCCTTGATTCTATTAACACTTTAACAAATTTAATTTAATGTCTTCTAGTTTATGTATCATTGATAAATTTTGAACAGGATGAAGCTATGGGCAATCCTTGAAAAACAGTTTTAGTGGCTGATTTCTGTATTGAGATGAATCCCATAATCCACCTAAGCATGGTGTTATCCATAAGGATACCTTGTGAACATCAAGATATTGTACCCATTGCGCAGTTTTCACTGGCTGTTTTTTAAAATGCCCATTGACTATTTCATATGGAGAATGGTTGGTCCATCTTTTGAAAGAGGTCTTTTGGAACTCCAGATTTATTTTTGACATTTAATGAATTCTTTAATATTGACTAGATATAAACAGAAATGGAACTGACAAATCTTTTATAAATATTGAAATTGTATTTCCTTTAAAGCTTGCTTTAGTGATTACTTTTTTTTTGTTCAATATTCTTTAACTAACCTAAGAAGTAGGGATCAAACAGAACACTAACATGACCAGAATTGTGTTTTACTTGGAAATAATGTTTTGTCTCTAACTCTGAGTAAACCCGTAACCCAAATATGTTTATCACATTGTAGTTTCACAAACCCTCAGCATGTTTCTGCATTGTCCTGTTTGAGAATAGAGTTTTAGTTCTTAATCTTTTTTTAAACCAGTCTTTATAGTATTTATAGTATAATTTTCCATGATATATTATTTAAAGGTGTATCATTACTTTATATTTTGTGTTTATGGTGTAATAATGTCTGTAATTCATTTGATACTGTGTTAGGAATATAGCAGCCACTATAGAATTTTTCCTATTGGAATAAGAATAACGTAATTCAGAATACAGTGAAAAGTGGGGATTACCTTTCCTGAGAGATTTACAGATGACATTCATCTGTTAAAAGTATTGTAAGAAACAAGGAAGTTAGTCTGCACATGTTCTGAGATAATTTTTTTGTCATCTTTGAAATGTAGTCTGTTGGTTTACTTTTTCAGTTTCCATTCATCATTTTAATTTGATGAAGAATTACTTTAATGAAAAAGTAGTTATAATAGCAATAAGAACTCTAAGAACCTTTGTTTATTTAGAAGTACTTTAATAGATAAAAATGGCTTTAACAACATCTACCAGGAAAAGGATATTACCTGTCTATTCCTATTGTGTCTTCTTTAAATCTCATTTGTTTAATTTATAGTCAGGATATTGATACATACTTGCCTTTGGATTGTATGAGACCTGAGTTCTTTTTTTCTCTTTTTCTTTTTCTTTTTTACTCTGTAGTCAATAGCTGTTTGTGTACCCACAGCTAACTTTTTCCTCTCTCCTTTTTTCAGTTTGATAGCTCTGGAACTTGTGTCAGTGCAGACAGCAGTGATCCAGGCAGCTGTAACTTTACAAACAGTCACTCTCACTGCCAAATGAGTTTGTAGTGCAAATCTTGAACGAGAACTGCACCTGCTCTCAATGTGGATGGCAGTGTCAAATATTAGGGAAAGCCTAATTTTAGGATTGCTTTAAATCTGGTGGCAGCTGAGCTCAGAATTTTGCTGAGAATCTTCATCTTGGCCTTATGGCAGTCCTACTATTCACAGCCAAACAGCCTCCTTGTCCCTTTTGCTGGGTCTTAGGTGTACTGTTTTTTAGAAATAATGTGCTGTTTGTGCTGTGATCCTACACTTGGGATGTTATGTTAGAAGTTATCTTCCAAATATTATAGTGGTTTCTTAACATTCCTAATTTATCATGTGTGAACACTGAATTTCAGATTAAGTAGCCTTGAGTAGTTAAAAATATGTGTAAGGGTAACTGCCATGAGATTATTTTCTTATGGAAGCTATGGCCTCAGTTTAAGAATTAAATTCTTTGAGAGTTGGTAGGATATAAAGAACATTTCGTATTGTATGCAGAGAGCATTTCCTACTACACTTTGTTTGGAGTGTGAGGAGAAATAACTATGTAGGTATATATTGCAGTTACCCTTTTTGAATTTGCTGGTTCTTTAATATCACCCTTAACGTTAAGCCCAGGGCTTATGTCTGACTGACAGCAATTCAGAACACTCAGTTATTGGGAAAATTATATTTAATCTTTATCAACCCTAAGCAATTTTTTGTTACTTTTGCTATTTTAAATCATTTTGATTCATAATTTCAAAAATAGCTTCATTGGTATGTAAGTCACATACTATACAATTCACCCATTTAAAGGTGTATAATTTGATGGTTTTTAGTATATTCATAGATATGTATAAATATCACCAAAGTCGATTTTAGAGATTTTTATCACCTCAGAAAAAATCCTAAACTTTTAGCTACTATCCTCCTACTACCACCTCTCACCATACTCCCCTAGCCTTAAACAACCACTAATCTGCTTTATGTTTTAGACATTCCCCTGTTCTTTTCATGGCCTAGTTCTCTGCCTCCAGGCAAGATCTCTGAGCTGGAACTCAGGAGCTAGGGGTGAGGACAGTGGAATGCTTCTCACTGAGTGACCCCCCTTGCTTTAGGATCTGAGTACTTGATGAAGGGGAAGTTCTGGGTTTGCTTTTCCTTGTGAGGAATAAATGCCTTAGGAGCCAGGGTGAGAATGATTGAGGCCCCAGTATTTTCCAGGATGCTTTGTCCAGAGGAAGAGCCGTTCTGTGATTGGAGGCTTAGTGGAAGAAGGGTGGCCTTGTGTGTAGATAATGTCAGAAAAATGAAAAGCAAGCATAAAATATTTATTAAATATTATTGTCTCAATATTATATACTCAACATAAATTTCTACTTTTAACTATGATTGGATTTGTGTAGAATCTCTAAGAACAGTTGGAATTTGGTTAGTATAAAATCTTCACATGTAAAATTAGAGTATAACATTTCTGGACAGGAAAAATATATGTATCCTCAAACTGTACTTGAGGAAATCTAAAGACTTTCTGGGACAGTTATTTCATACAGTTTTGTAATTGAAAGTCTCGAAATCATAAATCCTGTTCCCTGATTCTGGAATCAACTTAATCTTTGACAACCACTCTGCATAGGAAGGTAAGATATGTATTGAAACTTTCTATGAAGTTACATAAAGCACTGGCAGTACTGTGTTTTAGATTTCAGATTCATTTAACATTAAAAATTATTATTAAGCATAATAAAACAATTTAATAAAAATAATTATTAAGCATTAAAAATTTGGCATGTCATGATTTATTAAACATTCTGATGGTTCTTTAAAATGATAACTGTTATCTAGTAAGTTGTGAGAAAAATGGTACTCTATTTGGAAAAACCAGAGCAGTATATTTAAAAAAGCAAATTAACTTTAGAATTTATTTGGTTATATCAAGAAAAACCAAGTATAAGAATTTGATATTCTCTGATTTACATTTTTATATATAAATCATAATTATTTTTTTAAAATTGAGTCATGCTCTCTAATTACATAATTGCAGAGAGTCTTTATAAAGTTGAAAGCTCCTTAGCAATATGAAGAGCTATTTTTCTTTCCTAAGTTACTTTTTAAAACTATACTTTTCTAAGTACTTTTTGGTTATTTCTGTATAAGTTTGTTTTCACACCTCAGTTGAACACGGTGTTAATAACTTGAAAAAGTTAATTTTGAGGTAACGGGTTGTTTTGATTTTCTTCCTCTTATATAAGCTGTTTGAACTTCTTGGGCCTGATGGACTTGAACTTATTGAGAAGCTCCTCCAGAATAGAATTACAATTGTGGATAGATTTCTTAATTCTTCAAATGATCATAAGCTGCAGGCTCTTCAAGGTAAGAAAATATTTAGTGGTAATTCTAATTTAAAGGAGAAACTCATTGGTTAGCAAATCTTTTTAATATAATTATACTTTTAATATCATGTGGTCTATTATATAATTTATAGCTAACATCCTTTTAAGTAGATTTTAGATATGGCAGATTATGAAACAAATATCTGTGCCCTAAAAACGGGTGCTGTGACAAAGATTCTATTTATGTTTAAGTAAGACTTTTTCTTTTTTCGCAGAAGATTTGAACAGAAACACTCAGAGGTACAGAGAACAAACTTACAGTTGCCAGAGGAGAGGGGAATTGGGCTGGGTGAAAAAGGTGAAGGGATTAAAAAATATAAATTGGTAGTTACAAAATAGTCATGGGGATGTAAAGTACAGCATAGGGAATGTAGTCAATAACATTGTGATAACTACTGGGGGTGCCAAAAAAATGTATACTTTGGTCAACATTGCTCAAGCAGTAGTTTGCCATAATCAAGTGTTTGGACGCTGATGGTAATCACTTTGAGCACCTCTTGTAATTGCAGAAGTCAAATGTGACTTGTATTCATCTTTTGTTATTGGTGTATATTGAGTATTATAATTTTAAAGTTTTTTTCCTTTCTTAAAATGTGTATACATTTTTTTGGTACCCTCTGTACGTGTATGTATTGCGCCAGGTGGGTACTACATTAATGGGGTGGGTGGAGAGGGAAATCACTGTATAAATTATTTAAATGTTTCACCACTATGCTGTATACCTGAAATTAATATAAAATAATATTGGATGTCAACTGTAACCCCCCCAATTTTTTTTAATGTACATGGGTAGTACACTGAACATTCGCCTGCCCTTCATGTAGATTCACCAGTCATAATATTTTGCTCTCTCTCTCTCTCTCTCTCTCTCTCTGTTCTCATTCTAATTTTCTGCACACATACATGCATACACACATGTACACACATATACCTACATTTAAAATTTTTGCTGAACAATGATTGGAAGTTGTAGGCATCCTAATACTGCAGTATAAAATTTTCATATATCCAAGAACAGCCGTAGTCTCCTACTTAAGTACAATACAATTATTGCAAGCAGCAAATAATTGAACATTTATACTGTCATGTATTGCATGTATTTTAAAACCACAGAAGAATGGGGCAGGGTTGTCTGAAAGCCAAGATTATGAAAAATGCCTGACTTAAACTATGGCACAACTGATTCCAAACGCAGGTTTTAGGTTATAAGCAGGAAAACTGAATTTCTTACCTTTATCCCAATGTTCCTTGCCATCCTTATAAAAAGTTTGTATTTTTTTTTTTAACGTGTATGAGCATAGGACATAAAACACTCTTCTTCAAACTAGTCAACATTTATCCTTCTGTGTAAATTATGCCACCTCTTCCTTATATTTATGTGTATGACACTAAAAAGAAATTATAAAAACAGCCTGGATTTAAATCCAAAATTGCTTACGGATTTCCTTTAACCCATACTTTGATTACCGATAGTTGCCGTTAGTTGCTTTGAGATTTTTAGAAACTTTGAGGAATTGAATTCAGCCACTTTGTCTTTCTGTATGTCTTTGGTTCTTTAAATGTATTGAATACTTACCAACTGCCTTGCTTTAAAAGGGCTCCCACGTGTTAAACAGTGCTTAATCCGACATTGCAGTTTAGGAGCCTTTAAAATGGGTATCTGCCAGATGAACAGGAGTGAGTTTAAATATCTAGTCTTGTGACGTAAAGTCTAAGAATTTGGTGTTCATTTTGTCAGCTTTCTAAGTGTTAATATAGACATATTTACTAATTCACCTTCTTTTTAAATTCATCATCCAACTTTTATTTTTTGTATTTTTTACTTTTATTTTTCAATTACAATTGACGTTCAATATTATATTAGTTTCAGGTGTACTCACCTTTTACAAAAAGTTCAAAATGAGTCCAGCTTAATATAACATTTATACACAAAATTTATTCTATTAGGATAACTTTTTAGAAGACATACACTTTTTAATCCCAAAACAAATATTAAACTTGAATTTTTTAAGAAAGATGTTTGAACCGTTGGCCTGTCCTGAAATATTTTCTACTCTTCTCTAACTACTTTTACTCTTTTATTCTACGTCAGATCATTATTAATGCTGCTACTATGTAAGAAGAATAATTGCACTGTAGAAAATTTGGGACATTTAAAAAAATAAACTTTAAGGTTTTCCTTAGATTTTTTTGGAGGGTTGGGGATGAAATACTCTTGAAGAAAAGATTCTTTGGCCTCTTGTAGTTTATCACTGTTCTCATCTGTTTATATCTTTTGATGTAATTTTCTGTTGATTATTCTTCAAAATTCTCTCAAAAATACCAAATTCTATTTTTATTCTTTATTAAACTACCTTAGCATGACACCCACATACTATTCTTTTCATTAGTCCAAAATCATGGTCTTAGAGAGCAATAGCTTCTTGCCATTGACATTTTGTAGCTTTCATACTGATTTTCTTTGAATCTTTTTATCAAGATAATATACCACTTTATCTCTCTTGTTATAACCAGGAAATGTAAGATAGGTGAGAAGTGGGTGGATATAGTGTACTAACTGCTAAGTTGAGGATAGTTGTAATTAAATTCTATTTTCAGGACTGATGTGGAGAATGTTTTGTACAGGGTGTATCGTAAAATGAAAATTAAGTTAGCTCATGCTGTCAAGGGAAAGTGGTTTGAGTAATTATACAAGCCTTTTTCTGTGGTAATTACATTCTAGAAGGATACAAGCTTCTACATTGTTCTTTAGTAAAATGTTATATTAGAATTGCTATTAAGCTTATTCATTTCATTTCTTCTACTGTCAGTCTCTACGGTTAGCAGCTGAACCAATCAAGGAGAACCATACATTTAAGCATTTCTGCTCTACCACTTGATTTTTTTTTTTTACTACCTGTTATGTTCAATCTTATAGGACATATGTTCTGTATATTCTAATTGAGGCTTTTTCAAGCTATCCATGAAGTAGACATATTTTCTTCTTATAATTTTAATTTCCTTATTTGAGCACTAGTCTATGGTAATATTTTGTTATCACATTTGTTTAAAATATTGACAAATGTAGCATTTAGTACGTCAACAGAAGTAGTTTCACACACAGAATCTTTAACATTCACTTCTAAAAAGTACATAGCATTAGTCACATTTTGAAAAATTCAGTTTAATATCTGATTGTGTGACTTTGCAGTTTAACTTTCTTTTAGTTCAGTGGAAACTGTCAGTATACTACATTCTTTTTCTACCACTGAAAGATAGTAGGTTATAAATTAAGTCATTTTAGTAGGGCTGTAAGATCTATTCTTATTTAGAAAATAAGATATGTAAGACTTATTTAGAAAAATACTTTTTTCAGAACTGTAAGATGTAGTAATCCTAATATAGATGGGGTTTTATCTTATGTCATAATTTGAGATGTAATCTTTTCTCACTTTCTGAGACTTAATAAAAAGGCATTATACAGCAGCGTTATTGCATGTGATTGACAGTTAAAATGACTTATTCAAAAATCAGGTAATGAGTTAGCGACAAACGTCTGAGGATTGTGAAGATTTGACGTAAGATGAATTTAGAAAGCTAATTTTCCCATCTTGATGCTCTGCTTAATTTCTTCCTTTTTCTGCATTGGATTTTGGAATTTGATAAACTAACTTCCATTGTGTTCCTTCAGAGTGTGGACCAAGTTTCATTCTTCATTTCCTTCCTGGCCCTAGTTGCAGTGCCTGAAACCTAGTAGGTCCTCAATACAATAATGTGTATTGACTTGGATTGCTTTTAGTGACATTCCTATCAGTTGCTTGAGGGCTACAGTGAGCCAAGGTTATACTACTTGGAAAGATTTAATTAAATGCAGAAGGTAATCTTTTTGGAAGAAAAATTTTCCTGAATATTGAGTGGACCAAACCACAGGTTTAAATTGTACCTTATAAACATTGAGTTTTGATTGACCTGGTTCCTTTCACTGGTTCTGGCCTTTTTCCATTTTTTTTTTAAAAACCTGTCTTTCCATGAAAAGGTGGACCATACTCTTTCTTCATTTTCCTTGGTTATCTTCTAGATATACCCTGAGCTAATGTTAATAAATTTTCTTTCATGTATAAGTAGTAACATGTATGTAATATAAAACAGTAAGGCCTATTACAAGGGGGAAAAGTTATATCTAATATGTAAAAAAATCTTTATTATGTTAACAGTAAATGCTAATTAGTAAATTTAAATAATCTCTTTATATAATTTCAATAAACACAATAATTGGTAATTTTATTTATTGAAATTATATAAAGAGAAATTATTCCAAAATTATGAAATCAAATGTTTAGGTTTCTGATGTTATATGTAAGAATTTATAACATTAAACTGTTTCATCTATAGGAAGAAAATATCTGCTGACTTTTCTTAAGCCATTATGTGATATCATTGAGATGGTGTGATTTAAAAAAAAATTCTCCTTAACATATATAATTGAATGTGCCAGTTTTTGTAAAAAATGAATTGTTAGAGCACTGTTCTATCTTATGTTTTGGTGAGGGGTGAAAATGGTTTCCATAAGGATTAAACTTGTAAAACATGATATTTTAAATTTGTTTCACAGAGAATTGCAAAAAAATTTTAGGAGAAAATGCTAAACCCAATTATGGTTGTCAAGTCACTATTCAGTCTGAACAAGAAAAGCAGTTAATGAAACAATATCGCCGAGAAGAAAAAAGAATTGCCAGACGAGAGAAAAAGGCTGGAGAAGATGGAGAATTTTTAGAAGGACCTATGTGCTTTGATCCTAAGGAATTGCGGATGCAAAGGTAAAAGCCAGAAGCTGAAAAATGCTTGTGTTGTAATTGCTACTTTTACGTATCATCATTTTTGGGGTTTAGTTTTAATAATTTATATGGTTCTTACTTCTAGTCACATTTGATTACAAGAATAGAATTTTGTTGTATGAAAACCTAATTTTCTGGGATAAGAGAGCAATTATCTGCTTAATTAGAATATTCTTTGTTGTATCCAGGTAGCTGAGAGATTTATATGATAGAGGTAAGCTATTTTTAGGTAAGCTGTGCACACACCACAGGTTAATATTTAGGAAGCCTACACAAATTTATTTTGAGACTTTGGTTTTTTTCCTAGCTTAATGAATAATTTTTCCCGTGTTATTATTTAGATGTAGAAAGGATGCAAATGAAATACTGGCATTTATTACACTTGGTCTTTAAATATTAAAACCTATTTTTGAAAAGACATTTATATCTTGTTTAACATCATTGGATTGTGACAAACAAAATTATAAATAAAGAACATTTAGTCAAACTTATCCAATGATGTTACCTAAAAATGTGTTGATTCCTATGGTGTTACACATAGAAAATTTCAGGATTTCTAATATCTTCCTTTGTACAGCTTCATTTCTTCTCTTTCATAACAGAAGACTACCTAATATAGTTATTATAGTGACATTATTTTAGTATATGCTTTCCTTTGCAAGATTAAAATTTCAGGTTTAGCCTACTACTGTTTTTGTGTTTACAGAGAGCAGGCACTTCTGACTGCTAGAAGCGTTCCAATTTTGAGCAGGCAGAGAGACATGGACTTTGAAAAGATACGTTATCCCCATGTTTATGATTCCCAGGCTGAAGCCATGAGAACATCAGCATTCATTGCTGGTGCAAAGGTGGGTCATTGGAATACGGCCACTTGTGGATAATTGTTTGAGGAAATGACCCATAGATGGTCCCTGTTTTCTTTTGTTACTCTATTACTGGTTGGCTATACTATGCTAAATTGTATTTTAAAATACTGGGGAAAATGAGATAATGCAGTGTATGTAAGTTCTTGACACATAGTAGCCATATAAAACATATTTGTTCTCCTCCCTTTTGTTATTTATGCAACTTTTATTTTTTGCATTTTAGCAGATGTATCACTTTTTGACTAAACTTTAAATGGTATATTGCACATTTTTCCTGGCCATGTGAGTACATGTCTTCAAGAATATTATCTAATTAATGTATACTTTAAGAATCATCAGAATATGGTTCATATGTTATATAAGAATATCTGATACGTGAATGCTTTGTGTGAATGTGGTTTTTTTTGTTTGTCTTTGTTTTCTTTAAGCTTTCTTTCCTTTAAATTAACTAAATTTATTTTCCTGTACTATGTTGTAAAGCCAGCAGTGTTCTTTTGCACATGTGCACACACACGCTCTCTCTTTCTCTAACAAATATTTATTATAGAGCACTTGTTTTATTTGCATATGTTTTATTTTTTATTATTGGATTTTAATTTTTGATGTTTATAGATGATTTTGCCAGAAGGAATCCAAAGAGAGAATAACAAAATGTATGAAGAAGTAAAGATTCCCTACAGTGAACCAATGCCAGTTGGCTTTGAGGAAAAACCAGTTTACATCCAAGACTTAGATGAGGTGAGGTCATCATTTTATAGAATTGGTATTTTTGATGCTTGGTATGTTATATGAATGGATTTGTATTGGAAAACATTTTTAAAAATCAGTTAACATGGTAACGACACATATGCAGTTGGTTATTAAAGATGTATAGTAGGGGAGTTCAAATTTTAAAAATGCATATGTATATATGTATATATATGTATACATTCCTTTATACATTAAACGTACATTTTTGTGTATATATATTTCTATAACTTCATGTTTATTTCGGTTATTTCAACTAATATTTTGTCTAACCTATGTAAACTGACTTAAGTAAAATGTTTTAAAGGATTTATGTACTGTATTGATATATCAAATGGTCAACCTATCATAAAATAGAATATTATTTGGGGAAGGGGGCACCAAATTCTAAACTATTTTAATTTATTTTCCCTCAACTTTAAAATTTTGAATAATTTCAGACCTATGGAAAAGTTGCATGAATATTACTATCCCCATACCCTTTGTCTTCATTCACCATTTGTTAAAATTTTCCCATATTTGCTTTATCTCAAAATAAAATATTTCTTAATTTAGTTTAAAGTATACCCATTATTTAAAGTTAATCTTGTCTAAAGCCAAAGTGAAGTTAATTTATTTATATATATATTTATATGTCCATATATATGTGTATATATGTGTATATATATATGTATATGTCATTTATAGTCACTCAGAATTATCAATAATAGGCAAGCAAAGAGCAGCATAAAGCAGCATAAACAATAACTCCAACCAATCCAAATTAACTCCATTCTATACATAGATGTGCATGTGTATTTTGTTTTACAAAAATTGAATTACTGTACATTGTTTTGTGTGTGTTGTATATATGCTTACATATCTTTCTATGTCAGACATTTCTGCAGCATCATTTTTTGTTCACCATGTGCAGTAATACATTTTATGCCTTTATTACAATATTTTATTGTTAACAGTTTTAAGTTGTTTTCTACAATAAGTTTTTATAGTAGATTAAAATTGTAATTAAATCTTGTATTAATGGATTTCATTCTGTGAGTCAGAATTACCTGCAGAACTTTATCAAAATCCAAATGCCTTGGCCCTTATTAAGTCATATAATTTCTTGATATTTTAAGATATCTATATTTTGTAGAGATTTTTAGAGCTCTGTATGTGATTCTGAAATGAAGCCAGGGCTGAGTCTATATAATTAAATAATTATGTACATAATTCTTTTTAAACCTTACCAATCATTATAAGCATTATTATTATTAAAATTTGTTTAGTTTTATATATTAAATAATAAAATTTTTCATGTAAAAGCATCATTGATATTTATTGTCTATACAATGAATGAAACAGGCTTATTTTTATTTCATACTTATTTCTAAGTAAATACTTCATTTTTATTTACATTATAGGAATAAAAGAGTTTTTCTGAATGGGTTAAATCCATCTACACCTTAATGTCTCCTTGCCATGTAACCTAGTATATTTACAGGTTCCATGGATTAGGATGTGGACATCATTGGGGATCATTATTCTGCCCACCATATGATATGAATGACCACGGTTTAACTATTCACCTGTTAAAGGACATCTGTGTTGTTTACAGTTTTGGGCTATTATGAATTATAAAGTCCACTTAGGCTGCCATAACAAAATATCACAGACTGGTTAGCTCGAACAATAGACATTTATTTTTTTCACAGTGGAGCCTAGAAGTCCCAGGTCAGGGTCCTGCCAGATTTGGTTTCTGGTGAGGACCGTCTTCCTGACTTACAGATGGCTGCTTTCTCACTGTGACCCTGTGGCCTCACATGACCTCTTCTCTGTGTGAACTCAGATAGATATCTTTGGTGTCGCTTCTTCTTGTAAAAACCCCAGCCCTGTTGGATGAGCGCCTTATCCAGATGACCTCATTTAACCGTAATTACTTCTCTAAAGGTCCTATCTCCAAAGATAGTCACACTAGGGCTTTAACTTATCAATTAGGGAAGGGGGGTGCAAATAATTCCATCTGTAACATGGGTAAAGCTGCTGTAGACATTGATGTACATTGGTGTGAGCATAAATTTTCATTTCTCTCGGATAAATGCCCAGTAATACAATTGCTGGGTCATATTGTAGTTGCATGTTTAGTTCTCTAAGAAACTACCAAACTTCTTTCTAGAGTAACATTTTTATATTCCCATCAGCAATCTAGTGCGATCTAGTTTCTCCATAAACTCACCAGCATTTCGTGGTGTTGCTTTCTTTTTTATTTTAACCATTTTAATTTATATTTTAAATATGTATTATTTATATTTTAAATAATCCTGATAGTGTGTAGAGATTTCTCACTGCGGTTTTAATTTGCACTTCCATAAGGAGTAATAATAATTGGGGAATGACACATTCAAATGCAATGCATCATTATAAGTACATATTTGAGGTCTTATCACTGTAGATAATGATCCATCAGATGTCATCAATGTGAAATAGACCTCAGGAGAAAACATAGATGTTAAAAGAATGTTAATTTAGTTCATGCATCTGTTGGCTTGGATCTTTTTTAGAAAAGGTAGGAAAGTGCTCTTGAAGACAGTATCTCTCTTTTCCTTGAAATCATAATTGCATGTCAATTGCACAGCCCTACAGAACTATAGATAAAATGCTTTTATATCTTCTCCCTGATCAAATGTCACATTGGATAAATTTGTTCTGTCTTCTTAAATTACTTCTGTAATTTGATTAAAAAGATAAGGGTAATTTTTAAATTAATTATAAAATGTGCATAAATGTTGGTAAATGGGTTTTGTACATTCTTGGAAAGGGAATAATGTAAAAACATTTAGATAGGTTTCTATATTAGTCAGAACTCACTCAGTTGGAAGTTAGAGAAATCAGTCAACGCAAGTCTTACCAAAGAAAACTATTTATTGGCTTTTCTAACTGGAATGACCAGGAGTAAAGCTGCCTATGTGCCCAGCTGGATATATAGATTCATATGATGTCATCAGATCCTTTCTTCTGTCTTTGCCTCTTTCTCTTTCTCCATCTGTTTCTCTCTTTTTTTTTTTCTCTTTTCTCTTTCCCTTCCACTGTATCTCTTCCTTGCTCTCCTTTACCTCCTCCTCTCCCCCTTTCTATTTCTCTGGTTCTTTTCATTTCCTGACTCCCAAATAGACTTTCTCCATATAACCAGAGAAAAATGTATGATGGTGATACCAAATATATCTGCTTACCCATACCCTAATCCTAAAAGGCAAGAGGGTTTTCCCCCACAAGTTCTATCAGAAAAAAAAACACAAAAAACTCCTGGGATGAACTGTGACTTTCTAACTTGAGTCACCAGTTCATTTCTGCACCAACTGCTTTCCTTGTGGTGGGAGTGTGGGGTTCTCATTGACCACACCTACTCACATGTGTATCCTCATTGTTTGCCCCTCATGAGCCAGGAGGAGTCAAGGAGGAACTTGCCAAAAGAAAGGTGGATGCTGTTACTACTACCTTAAAATAAAATGAGACAGATGCTAAGCAAACAGAACTATCTCTGATATTTTGAGTGGAAGAGTTAGGTTTGCTTTCTATGTTGGTGTTAAATAAGTTGACTTCTGTCTGTTTTCACAGTTGGAAGATTTTTTTTATTTTTATTTTTTGAATAGCCAATAGAGTGTTATTCAGCAAAAGTGGGATACTGACCCAAATGTAATATTTAGTTTGGAAAGGTAATATAAAAATGTATATAATGTTTCATTTGAGAATAAAGTTGAGTCTTATAAAATATGAATGTAGAGAATTTGAGGTTTCCTATGACCCCAGTTTCTCAAATCCCATGTGTTTAGGCTAGGTTCTGGGGGAGATAACAGAAAGGATATTATTCCTGATGTTAAGTTACTCAGTATAGTGTATCTACTTCACACCATTTCCATGGAGATAACTGATACAGTAGGGGTGTGTTGTATGAGATTCTATGGCAGCACAGAGAAGGCAGACTAATAATTCACAGAAGAAACCTTCATGGAGGTGAATGTTGAGAGCATAGGATTTTGCCAGATAGACATAAGGGAGGGGTGTATCCCAGGCCAGGGATGCACCATGAAACAGTTTGTGACCTGGAAGTAAGTATTTCAGTATTATTAGCATGTAAGGTGTACATGGATAGTGGCAGAAAATAGGTCTAGAAAGAGACCTGTTTTGCACACAAAGGGCTTTGAAAAAATCATGCTAAAGTTTAGAATCAATATTTGGTGAATATTACTTGTTAAAAATAGAGTTATCAAGTTTTTTCCTTTAGCGGGATTGCAATACAAAGTTGAAGGTTGGGTAGAGCTGCTGCAATAGTGCTGGAGAGAAATGCTACAAGCCTGAATTAAGAAAGTGGCGGCCTATATGAAAAGTGGGACAATGAAGAATAATTTAGCTACTAATATATATAAGATCTGATTATTGACTAAATAGAGGGGATGAAGCGAAGAGAAGAATCTAGAATGACATCCAGGGCAACATGGGTGAGTGATAGTATCATTTATTAAGATAAAGAATAAGGGAAAAGGAAAAGTTTTGTCGTGTTGCATCTGGAAGGAACCATGCCATGTTGGTTAAGAGCAGGGCCTCTGAATCGAGGCTGACAATTTGACTTGGCTCCCACTTTTTATCCTTGCTGTGATCTAGTGTTTCATTTGTAAGATTAGGATAATGGTGCTTACCTAGTAGTTGTTTTATGAGGATTAAATTAGTTAATGTATGTAAAACACTTTGAAGAGTGTTCAGTACTTAGTACACTTTAGCTAAAATGTTAGCTTAAAATAATAAATGTAATGATGAAAACTGACATGGTGAGATCAGAATATGGATAAAATGAAGACTTACCATTACTTTGGAAATTATATTAATTAAATCAGTTACCTACGTGTTTATTTATGCTATTCATCTAGTCTTTCAATCCAAACATATATGGAGTAGTATTATATTCTAACATAGAAGATCAGAAAGACCTAAATATCATAATCACTATATTAAGACATATAGAGTAGTTTCTGGTTAATTTATAAAAACTAAAGAAACCTGTCATTACAATTATTGGCATCTGTGGTTTTCTCAAGATTTGACAGTTTGGAAAAAAGTCAAATAGGCTAAGCAAAATAGTGTTACTATTCCTTTGGTTTTATTCTTACTTTGTTCTCTGAACCTGGGGGGCTCTTATAGCTAAAGAGTTTATTGACTTGGTTTGATTCAATCAAATTATAAAGGTAAGAGGGCTAAAGAAGCATCCAAAAAAAAACATTTCAAACTGTGGATCTTTTTCATGGGATCAACTTGAACAGGATAAAATTTCACTAGAACCTGAACATGCTCCAGATAAAAGAGTCTTTTCCTGAAACACCCCACGAGCTGCTTATTACACTGTCAAGCATATCATCAGTTTTGTCAGAACCAGGGCCTTGAATCACTCACTGCCTTTTTAAGAGGTGGTATCAAGAAATAATAACAAATACAACAAAGTTTAAAGCTGAAAAGTGAGTTTACGATCTTTTTTACACTGATAAAGATCTTAGCAAAGAAGATTCCATAAATTTCATGAGGAAGGAAAGAATATAGCACAAATTAAATTTCTAGTCATTTAAACAACTTCTAATTTCCCTTGATACTTACGTAGCCTCACCTGACAATTGGAGCCATAAAAATTCTGATTCTGTTTGCTGCTATATTTGTCAGATTTTTTACCAGAGCAAAATAAATAAATAAACAAACATGTAAATGTGGACTATTTCTCCATGTGTTATATAAACCCTACAATACACTGTTATTCTTTTTTCCATGGCAGTTTTTTTTTTAAGATATCTAAATAGTAACAACAAAAATGTTTTTTATATTTGTATACCTCTCTGGTATCCTTTATCCCTTTCTGTAGATCCATATTTCCATCTGGTAGTCCCTTCTTATAGTGCAGATCTGTTGGTGATAAATTCTTTCAGTTTTGTATGTGTGAAAACGTCTCATTTTGTCTGTGTTCTTGAAGGATATTTCATTTGATATAGAATTCTAGGTTGAATTATTTTTTCCCCAGTACTTATACATGTAACTACATTGTCTTCTTGCTTGTATTGTTTCTGATAAGAAGAGGGTCAAGTATATGGTGATGGAAGATTTGACTTTGAGTGGTGAACACACAGTGCAATATATAGATTATGTATTATAGAATTGTACCCTTCAAACCTATATAATTTTATTAACCAATGTCACCCCAATAAATTTAATTAAAAAAAAGAAGTATACTCTCATTCTTAATTTCCTCTCTATGTAATATGTCTTTACCCTCCGCTCAAGATTGATTTTTGAGATGTTTTTTCTTATCACTGGTTTTAGGCAGTTTATGATGTGACTGTATTGGCTTTCTGTAATCATATAAGAAATTACCAAAAATTTAGTTAGTCAAAACATTCACTTATTACCTGATAGTTCTGGAGGTGTGATTTGTATGGACTTGACTGGGTTCTCTGTTCAGGGTTTCACAAGGGTGAAATCATGGTGTTGGCCTGGCAGAACTCTTACCTGGAAATTCTGCAGAAGCTCGTTCAGGTTGTTGGCCACATCCATTTCCTTGCAGATATAGAACCGAGGTCCCTGTTTTCTTGCTGTCGATTATTCTTAGTTTCTAAAGGTTGCCCACCTTCTTTGGCATGTGGGCATTTCATTCTACCAAATCTCTGACTTCTCCTGGCAGCTGAAAAATCTCCCTGACTTTAAAAGATTCATGTGATTAGGTCAGACTCACCCAGACAAACTTCCAACCTACAGGTCAACTGTTCCATACAGTATAACCTAATCACAGAAGTAAATCCATTATAGTTACAATTCTGAAGTTTATGCAGGCTTTGTATACTCTGGAGTTAGTAGTAGGGATTGGGAAGGAAATCTTGAGAGCCAACTTAGAATTCTGTTTACCATGGTATGATTTTCTTCAGGTGTGTGTGTGTGTTTGTGTGTGTGTGTGTATGTGTGTGTGGCATCTTGGATCTGTGGTTTTATAGTTTTCATCGAATGTGGGAAATTTCCAACCATTATTTTTTATAAAATAATCTTATGTCCATTATCACCTTTTCAGGAACTCTCTGGAGGAGCTTAATAAATTGCATTCCAAGATAAGTCATTATCCAAGGAAGGAAAAACTGTTCTCATAGTTACAAATTATGGGAAAAGTTAGACATATTAGGGTTCCCAAAGTTGTCACAAGTTTACTGATGTTCTCTTAACTGTTTTTATTTGTGGGGCAGGGGGGATGTATTTTTCTCTCTTCATATTTCATTTTAGGCCTTGTCTTCACATTCAGTGATCTTTTCTTCCGTAATATCTAAAATATTGTTATCTAAATATCTAAAATATTGTTATCTAAATATCTAAAATATTGTTAGCTGAATATCTAAAATATTGTTATCTAATATCTAAAATATTATATATTGTTATATAAATATTTATATCCAGTATTTATATATATATATATATATATATATATATATATATATATATATATATATATATAAAAATCTCAGTCATTGTAGCTTATTATCTAGAAGTTTAATTTGGATCATTTTAATATCTTCTATGTCTCTACTCACACAGTCATTTCTGTAGTTTAGCAGTCAGCAAACTTTCTGTGAAAGGGCAGATATTAATTATTTTAGTCTTTGTAAACTACATTGGGTCTCTGTTGCATAGTCATTATTGTCTTTTTTTATTAAAACACCCTTTCAAAATGTAATAACCATTCTTAGCTTATAGGCCATAAAAAATAAAAACAAAATAAAAAATAAAAATAGGCCTCTGGGAAGATTTAGCCCACAGGCCATACTTTGCTGACTCTTGCTCTAGCTTCTTGAAGGTCTGTCATGTGTGGTATTTCTGGATTGGTTTTAATCGATGAATATTTCTTATGTTTATTACAATATTGTTCTGCATTTTAGTATACTTGATCATTTTTGACTGCATGTCACACATTGCGATTTTACTTGTTGAGTATTGGATATTTTTGTATTCTTGTAAATATTCTTGAATTTTTCCTGGGACATACGTACTTAAGTTACTTTGTATCAGTTTGATCTTTTCAGGTGTTTTAAAATTTCTTAAGTAAACCAGAGCAGCATTTAGTCTAGGACTAATTTTGCCCCAGTACTGAGGCAAAGCTCTTCTGCGTACTCTTAATTCCCAGTTAGTTAAGAAGTTTTCCACTATGGCTGGCGAGAACGGGAACTATTCCAGACCCTGTGTGGTGAGGTTTAAGTTTGATTCCTCTAATATATTTAGATGCTTGTTGAAGTCTTCTACCTTGAGTAGTTTTATCATACGCTTGTGCTGTTCAGTACTTACCTAAAGGCTTAAGGGAGACTCTGAAGATCTTTGGAGCATTTCGCTCTCTGATTATTATTTTACAATTAAAAAATCCGCACCCCCAGATGGAAAACAGCTCTAAAGGAATGAAGTAGGACATAAAGGTGATGGAGTTGAGAATTACTACTCCACCAAAACAAACATAATCCCTCTTTTTAAACAGAGTCTTCAGTGTTTATCTGGATTTTATTTTCTTTTTAAGCCAAAAGCAGCAGGTAAGTTTGAAAATTGGGAATTGGGAATTATAGCAAGTTAGAAGGTGTGTTTTCCTACCTATATCTGAAGGAGGTTAATAGCTAATTGCATTGCCCTTAGAATTTTTGTTTTAACATCATGTTCCTAGATAAAACTTCCTTTTTAACTTCTTGTTTACTAAGTTCTTTATTTTTATTTTTCCTCATTCTATTGTCTGCTTAACATCATCAACCAAAAAGAAGTAAGGTAGAAAAAAGGACTTTACATGTTTCCTGCCCCTGTGACTCGACAGACATTGTTAAGTAATATAAAAAATAAACAAAAATAGAAAATGAAAAAAGAAAGGTTGTCCCGTCCATCTTCAGTGAGCTTGCCAAATAGCTGGAGACATAACAAGTCATCTGTGTTAAGTATTTGCCAACAATATTCTGTGGAGGGCACTAAGTACAAAATCAGTATTTGAATTTAATGTAATCTCACAGAGAAGGCAGAGGAATCAATGCAGGCTATAGCTTTTAATAAAGATTTCTTTAGAACATGAGACTTGAGTTGTTTGTTCGCTGTTGTGGTCTAGGGGAATTGGGCTTTATCTGAGCAGTGACAATGAACTTAACCATGTTTGTTTTTTTAATAGAGCTGGTGTGGGGTGTACAGAGAAAGAAACAGCTCCTGATTTTGAGTTGAAAACTCTCTATGGACCTGGTATAAAATATAGAGATTATGTCTTCTCCATGTTACTTCTTACATAGAAATTTTAAAATGGTATATTTTTTTAATAAAACTTGGTCAGTGTCAAAAGGGCCATTATTTTATGTATTAGAGTAGTATTTAAAGTATTATTAGGTTGGTGCAAAATTATTTGTGGTTTTTGCAATTATTTTTAACCTTTTAAACTGCAATTACTTTTGCACCAACCTAATACTATGGAAACTCTAAGGAAAACCTTAATTTCTCATCTTACTCTCGAAAATTATTAGGGATTTTGATGCAGTCTGCTATGTGTGACAAACATGCTATTGACCTTCTATTTTGGGGGTCAGTAAGTGTTTAATATGTAAAAATTTGATGTAATGGATAAGCTTTGTTATAAAGTTATAAATAAGAGATTTTTATTTATTTGAGACTCCCAGCAGTTATTTAAATTATATGATTAAACAGTAATGTTTACTTGCTATGAAAGTGCTCTATAGGTCAAAAATATGAAATAGCTAGGTCTTATTTGAAGGGAAATACTAGTAAATTTTCCCTTCTAAAGAAGAATTAATTTTGCCCGTATGCCCTGAACTTTTTCAGGATTGAAGTACTATATGGGAACACTTGCAAACAAGCTAACTAGGAAAAGTGCACCAGCTGCTTGGAAAATACCTGCTAAGATAGAGAGAGAGTTATAACTAACATCTGCTTCTAGCTAGGAGAAATCTAACAAAATAACTTTCTTTACAACCTACATTTTATTGATTTTTATTGTAGGAAATTAGAAGGGAGAAGATTAAAAGCTTGCAGGCATATTGAGCTATCTCTGAATGATGATTTTTAGAACTTGAATTTATTCAGCAGTATGAAAACTAGATACATTTAACTTGTAATGTGGGAATTCCAAATTTCTTTACAAATAGACTTAGTCCATATCATCCACTATATCTGTGTACTGTGGTTACACGGGCCTATTATAATAAATAGAAATATTTGGTATGATTATATTGCTATTTATATTATTTTCATTGTTTGTCTCTATAAATATGTATAGATTTGTCATCAATCATCAATAATAATTTCTTGAGTTACTGATTGATGTCAGGCATTGTGCTAGGAGGCATGGTTGGTACCAAGTGGTTTAGAATTATACTTGTGCCTTTAAGAAACTTATTATCCAGTTAGGCCAATAGAACTGATGCTGAATCCCCAACTTCACCATTTGCGCATTTTGTGATGTGGATCAAGTTGCATAGCATCTCTAAGTTTCAGTTTCCTTTTCCTCATCAGACTATTTTGAACATCGCATGAGTCGGCACACAGAAAATGTGTAGCGGTTTCTGTGATATGTTTTTGCTGATCAGTAAATTCCCAGCTTGAGTAATGCTTATATAAACTGTTGCTTTGCTTACTGTCTCATTTTGCTATTGAGTTTTGCTCTTCATTTGGGTACTCTTTGAATCTTTCTGTTAAGGGTGATTGGTAAGTGGAATTATTTTTGTATACATAACTTTTGAACGCCTCAAAGATGAATATCGGAGTAATGTAGAAGACAGCTTTAAATAAATATAAAGGAAAGTAACTCATATTTCTTTAGTAAATACTATGCGTTTCTTTAGGCACCTTATATTGCATTATTTAACTTAACCCCCTCATGTAACGCTGCAAATATTAAAGAGTGACTAAATAAACATAAGTTACCCTCGTTTTACATTCTAAACAAGCTCTTACATTCTTGATAAATTCCACAGTTGTATGAAAATAATAATTAGGTAATTTTGAAGTACCAGGGAAAATCAATATATAAAGAAATCTCAATGAATTCTTTTTTTGTATTTAATTATATATGTATAGTTAGTATGCAATCTTATATTGGTTGCATTAGTTTCAGGTGTAAAATACAGTGATTCAACATTTTTATACCCTGCAGTGTTATTACCACACTACTTCTAGTAGTCATCTGTCACCGTGTAAACTTATCACAATATTATTGACTATATCCCCCTTCCCATTTTCACCTATCTTCCAACCCCCCCCTTTTGGTAACCATCCCTTGAATCTCTGTTTCTATGAGTCTGTTTTTGTTTTTGTTTTAGATTCCACATGTAAGTGAAATCATATGGTATTTGTCTTTCTCTGCCTTATTTCACTTAGCATAATAGCCTCTAGATCCATCCATGTTGTTGCAAAGCAAGATTTCATTCCTTTTTATCGCTGCATAAATTTCCATTGTATGCATTTGTGTGTGTGTGTATATATATAATGCATGTATGTATATATACTGCATCTTTGTCCATTCATCCATCAGTGGGCACTTAGGTTTCTTCCATAACTTCGCTATTATAATAATGCTGCAGTGAACATAGGGGTACATATATCTTTTCGAATTAGTGTTTTCGTTTTCTTTGGATAAATACCCAGAAGTAGAATAGCTAGGTCATATGGTATATCCATTTTTAGTTTTTTGAGGAATCTCCGTACTGGTTTTTCAAAGGGGCAGCACCAGTTTGCAGTCCCACAAAAAGTGCACAAGGGTTCACTTTTCTCCACAGTCTTGCCAACACTTGTTTGTTAATTTTTTGATAATAGCCATTTTGAATGGTGTGAAGTAATATCTCATTGTGGTTTTGATTTGCATTTCCCTGGTGATTAGTGATGTTGAGCATCTTTTCATATGTCTGTTGGTCATCTGTATGTTTCTTTGGCAAAATGTCTTTTTTGTCCATTTTTCGATGGGATTATTTTTTTGTTATTGAGTTGTATGAATTTCTTATGTGTTTTGGATACCAGCCCCTGAAGGGATATAGCATTTGCAAATATATCCTCCCATTTAGTGGGTTGCCTTTTTGTTTTGTTGAAGGTTCCCTTCTCTGTGCAGAGGCTTTTTAGTTTGATGTAGTTCTATGTGTTTATTTTTGCTTTTGTCTTCCTTGCTCGAGGGGACATGTCCAAAAAGATACTACTTAGACTGATGTCAGATAGTTTACTTCCTATGTTTTCTTCTTGTAGTTTTATGGTTTCAGGCCTTACATTTAAGTCTTTTTTTGTATGTGAGTTTATTTTGTAAGAGTTTATTTTGTATGTGGTGTAAGAGAATGGTAGTTTCATTTTTTGCGTGTATTTGAGAATGAATTCTTTAGGAGTCTCCATAAGATCATGTTTTATTACATAAGTTTTATAATTTCTTCCTTCAAATGTTTGCCTGTCCTTTCAAATCTTTCCATACTACACAAGAAATTCAAGCAAAACATTTTTTTCTTATAGGGACTCCCTTATTAAACTTCTCCTTTTTTATTTGATACATGTTTTAAACAGAAGTTTTTCTGAGTAAAATGTACTTTGTTTTTTCCAGAGTTGGTTATGTTAAATTATTTAAAAAATAGATGACTAAGAAAACCTAATCACTGTGTTGGGGGTGGATAGGGAAAGTTAGGATAGCAGTTCTCAATCTTACTTATACTTGATAATCACTCGGTGGGGGCGGGGGCGAGGGGGGAGTATCTTAAAAAATGTGCAGATTACTGTTCCCCAACCTAGGCAAATGAATGAAAATTTCAAGGGCTGAGTCTCAGCAATCTGTCCTCTTTCAAAGCACACATACTCCACACCCGAAATACAAGAAGCTGTTCTCAGCACACTGGTCTCCTCAGCACAGCCTCAGCTGAGCTCCTCTTCAGCAGTTTTGGACCAGGTCCTTCCCTGACTCTTGGGTGATGGGTTTAGCGTTTTGGGAACCCTTCTATGTGAACTTCAGCTCTCATGTGGAGAAATAAGCAGGAAATTAAATTTAAGGCAGCAATTTACAAGTCCAGTTTACCACTTGTTTCCCCAATAAATAAATCATTCTCGGACAATCGGTTTTAAGGGAATGAGTTAAGGATATTAAAATGTGTGTTTAAAATATTAGAAATTTTAAAATGTACCAATTTAAATATTTCTAAATTTTTGTTCTTCAGTCAATCAGTATCAAGTATGTTGTTAAGCAATAGAATACCAGAATACACACACACAGAATTTGTGTATCAAACTGACTGTTCTAAATAAGTCATTAATACTTTCATTTATATAGCATACATTTTTGCTATGTTATTATTATATTAAATTAAATCTTGACTTGAAATCATGTTATCAAATATTTTTAGACTGAATGCAAGTGGAAGTAGTCTCATCTTTCACAATTCATTTGAGGATTCTATTGATGAAATTTTCTTGTTTAAGGTGTATATTTAAAATGACACCCTTTATTTAATAAATTGTGGAAAGTTTAAAGTCATATTTACTCTGAAAATTTTTAAATTAAGCAATTTTCATAATTTAATATCTGTAACATTTTGTGAGATTGATCACCTAAGTCCAAATACTATATCTTCTTTAAAAGAGTTCAAGCAAGCAAGTGGAAGTAATTTAAAGGTTAAAGTCAGAACGAAAACCAGTTATTACCATAAATATCAGCCAAGAAACTGAAAATGATATTATCTTTGTGGGATTTAACAGGATTTGACAGAAACTATTTTACTCCTGTTTTATTGCGATGGTTAGAAGTACAGCTGTTAATCAGAAGGCAGGTACCACAACTTGGGCCAAATTGTAATACCAAATAATGATGTCCTACATTTTTAAGCTACAATATTTATAATGACATCCTGGAGGGATACTTATAATATATACGTGTCAATATGAGTTCATCTCTCTTATGAAAATAATACATTAATTTCATAGAAAATACCAGATTCTTAGCCTCCAATTTTACTTCTGATGTATGCCTCTGAAGTATGTATACTTAATTATAATACTGGTTTTGTGAAACCAGCTCTCACTTCCTATGGTGGTTCTGTCTAAAGCAAACCAAACCTAGCCAAATCAAACCCATAACTGAGTTTCATCCATGCTTTCACTGTCTTCCTGTGCACTGTGAATGTAACTATTGGCACAGCACCTTGGTGAGGCTGTTTCAGCGTGACATCTGGCATGTTTAATTATTATTAAGAGTGTGCTGGTAGAAACACAAATATGCAATCTGGTTGGTTTATCAGTGCAGCTTGTTAATGATTCTGCAACCAAAGTTTTGTTTGTCTTTTAAAATCCCCTCTTGAGACTTCCTTAGTTTTCCTTAGCATTCAAGCCTTAACGCAAACTTGGAATGACGAGGGCATCTTCCCCTTCCAAGAAGTTAGTGTCCTCTGACTCCCATCAGACCTTCTCATGAAACACGATGTTGCTATTGTTTGTTTTACTCTCCTTGTGATTTTCTTTTCAAGGGCAGTAATAACTTCTTATTTATCATATTGTCATCAGGGAGTGGAGTATATATAGAAGGGCCATCTATTTAGCTGGGTATTTTGTTGTCATGCTTCTTAGGTTGACTGTTTTCTATGCTTCTTAGATTGACTGTGCTCAGTATGAGAAAATTTTTAGGAATTAACACTCATGGGAATATTGAGTATTTTCTGTTACTCCTTTATATGGTGTAAATGCATTCCATTAAATGATATGAAAGGATTATGAATTAAGCATTGTGATTTCTATTGCTTTTTTATGTAATAAAATTTGGCTCAATTTAATTTTATAAAATAACTAACTTACCTGATTTTCACAAAATAGTATGATCTCACCTCCTTTAAAGATTTAATAGTAGATTTCTCTCCTGAGGCTTTTTGTTGCTAAGACTTAATTTCCTATACCCAGATTGTCTGGTTCAAAATGAATTATTATCTTGAACATTAAAACTCATGACTCTTCAGTAAAGAGAAACTAACAGTGGCTATGCACTTTCTTCTCTCTTAATTAATAGAATGTAGTAATTTTTCAATGCATATTCAAATGGGAGCACAAATTGGAAATTTGGTGTTTGGTAAAGATGTAGCACTCTTTACAGGACATAATGAAAAACAGAGTGAATCATGTACTTTATATTTACATAAAAATATTAGGAATTTATACCTATAAAGCAATAAATTATTATTTTTAATACATTAAAACAGTACAAAGTAGACCTTCCCCTTTGTTTATTCTTAAGATATATATTTTTATCTAAACAGAAAAGTATTTTTGAGGGGCTGAATATAAAATCTGTTTACAAAAAAAGTAATATCTAAAATGTGGTATCTAAATTTATAAAATAGAAAGTGAAAGTTTCTTTATAATCCCAACCCTAAATGGAACAGTTTGATACATCTTTCCATAATGTTTTTTTGTATTAACAAATTATATTTAATTAGTTTTCTTACTGTTCTGTGGCATATTTTTTCCCTTTCAGATACATTTTCCTAGCATATATAACTTCCTCATTCTATTTAACTACTATAATTGTGAAGAATGCATCGTGAATTACTTATATCCCAGTCCTCTACTTATGGATATTTAATATATATTTGTTTTTTTTAATTATAAGTGATTTATAGCAAACATCTTTCTGCTTATTTATTTATCTGATACTCTTGTTTAGTTAGCTTAATTGGGATAAACTTCTTGAAATTGAATTTTTAGGTTAGATAATAAAACAAGTTTTTAACTTAAATTTCCTTAATGACTTATGATGTTGAACATCCTGTAGTGTGCTTATTGCCTTCCAGATATATTTTCTTTGGTTAAGTAACTGTTGAAGTCTTTTCCTCTTTTTAAAAACTGTATTGTTTGTTTTCTTAGTGTTGTATTTGTAGAATCCTTTATATATTCTGCATATAAGTTCTTTATCAGATATATGCTTCACAAAGATTTTCTGCCATGGCTTCTTTTATTGTCTTAATGTCTTGACAATTATAGGTTTTAAAGTTTGCTTAAGTCCAGTGTATCAATTTATTTGTTTATGGATGATGGTGTATTTAGTAAATCTTGACCTAACTTAAGACCACAAAGGATTTCTCCTATTTTTTTCCTACAAGTTTTATAGTTTTAAGTTTTAAATTTAGGTCAAGTGATTTGCTTTTAGTTCATTTATATATGATGTGAGGTATGGCTCCAAGTTTATTTTTTATATGGTCATATCCATTTGTTTCAGCATTATTCATAATGCTACTTTTTAAAATTTTCACTGTTTTTGTGCCTTTGTCAAAAACCAGTTGTCACAGACAGTAGTTTAGTAGCTATCAGAGGATAAATGGGTGGGGGTGGGGTGATAGAGGATAGAGGGGATCAAATATATGGTGATGGAAAGAGAACTGACTCTGGGTGGTGAACACACAATGTGATATATAGATGATGTTTTACAGAATTGTACACCTGAAATCTATGTAAATTTGCTAACAATTGTTACCCTAATAAACTTTAATTGAAAAAGAAAAACAATTGTCCCTATACGTTAGGGTTTATTTCTAGATTCTCTATTCTGTTCCTTGATCTATTTGTTTAAACAAAATACCAGTACCGTATTGTTCTGATGTTTCTAGTTTTTAAATAATCCTTGAAAGCAGGTAGTTTTACCTCTCTTCCATTCTTTTTGTTGTGCAAAGTTGTTTTGTTTCTTTTAGGTCCCATTTGTTTCTATATGAATTTTAGAATCAGTTTGTCAATTTCTACAGAAAAGCCTGCTGAGCTTTTGATTAGAATTGTATTGGGTCTGCACATCAATTTGAGGAGAATTGACATCTTAAGAATATTGAGTTTTCTTTCATTTCTCTTAGCAAAAAGTATATTGTTTTCAGTATATAATAAATGTTTTCTACATTTTTCAGCTTTTTCCCTGAGTATTTCATAACTTAATGATTATTAAACAAACTTTACTTTCATATTTTTTGTTTGCATATGGAACTATAATTTTTTTATGTTGATCTTATATCTTTCAACTTTTCTACAATTTGCTTGTTATAGGACTTTTTTTAATGTCGATTCCATTAGATTTATTGCAGAAAAAATTATGTCCTCTCTAAATTATGACAATTTTGCTTCTTCCTTTCCTATATAAATGTCTTTGTTTTTAAACTCAAAAATATTTTATTGACTAGCACCTTCAGTACAATGCTAAGTGATAAGTATGTCATCTGTCTTGTTCCTGATTTGAGGGGAAAGCATGCAATCTTTCACCATTAAGTATGTTATGATTTGTAGGATATTTTAATACACGCTTTAATAGGTTGAAGAATTCCTTTCTTTTTCTACTTTGCTTGTATTTTCTACTTTGCTTGTAGAGTTTTTTTGTATTTTCAATCAGGAATGGATGTGGGATTTTGTCAAATTATTTTCTTGTATCTATTGAGATGATTGTGTTTTTTCTGTTGTAATTTATTATTATGGTGAATTACATTGATTTTTTTAGTGTCAAACCAACGCTGCATTCCTGTGGTAATCCCCAGTTGATAATGATATATTATTATTTTGTAAAATTTTATGTATTAAAATTTTGTTTTTAGTTCTTCTATGTTCATGTAGGATAGTGGTCTGTAATTTTTTTTTTTTTTTTGGTCTGATTTTGCTTTCAGGGAATTGCTCGCCTCATAGAATGAGTTAGGAAGTATTCTCTCTTCTCCAATGTTGCTGAATAGCCTGAATCTCCATCTAGAATTGTTATTATTTACTTCTTGAATGTTAGTTAAAATTTACCAATGAAGCTATCTAGGTCTGAAGCTTTCTTTGTGGAAAATATTTTAGCTTCAGCCTTAATTTGTTTAGATAGATATAGGTTTATTTCAGTTGTATATTTCTTCTTGAGTGGGCTTTGGTAATTTATGTCTTTTAAGAAAGTTGTCCATTTCATCTTAAGTGGTCAAATTTATTGATATAAAGTTGTTTATAATATTTCACTATTGTTGTTTTAATATATGTAGCATCTGTAGTGATACCATCTTTCTCATTCTTGACATTGGTAATTTTTCCTTGGCTAGAGATTAATCAATTTTTCTTGTCTAAAATAAAAAGCTTTTCTGTTTTCATTTCATTGATATCCACTTTGATCTCTAATGTTTCCTTATTTTTGCTTAGTTTGGTTTTAATTTTTCCTCTTTCTAATATTTTATTTTGGAAGATGAATTCATTCATTTGAAACCTTTCTTCTTTTCTCATATAGGTGATTAGTGCTATATGTTTTCCCCTAAGTATTGCTTTAGCAGCATTCACAAATTCTGATATGTTTAGATTTTGTTTTCCTTCAATTACGAATACTTATTAATTTCCCTTTTAATTTCTGTTTTCATCCATGGATTATTTAAAAATGCATTATTTAGTTCCAAATATTTGGATATTTTCTAAGCATCTTTAAGGATTTCTAATTTACTTCCAATGTGATCAGAGAACATACTTTGTATGAATTGCTTCATTATCAATTTATTGAGATTTATTTTATGGCCCAGAATATGGTATATCTTGGTAAATGTTCCATGAGCAATTGATGAAAATTTGTATTCTACTATTGTTAGGTGAATAAGTATAAGTTAGGTCAAATGGTTGATAGTGCTATTCAAGTAAATAGCCTTAGTGATTTTCATGCCTACTTGTTCTATCGATTGTTGTAGAGGGATATTGAAATATATAATTATAATTGTGGATTTGTCTATTTCCGTTTGCATGTCTATCAGTTTTTGCTTCATGTATATTGGAGATATGTTATTAGGTATGTAAGCATGTAGGACTGTTATGTCCTATTGATCAATTGACCACTGTGTCATTATAAAATGACTGTCTATCCCTGGTAATATTCTTGGCTTTAAAATCTTTTTCGTTTTCTGTCATTAATATAGTCACTGTAGTTTCCTGTCATTCATTATTCCCATCCAGTGTTCTGTTTTCTCTCAGATATTGGTTTTCATCTCTAAAGACTTTTTATGTAGGAATACTCTAAGAAAAATTATTTAGCCTCTCTGTGTCTTAATTTTTCTTCTGTCTTAAAAGGAAATAATAGTACCTATACCATAGAATTGTTTTTATGATTAAAAAAGGGACTATATCAAAGTGTTTACAATTGCATATGTTGCAGTGTAAGTTCTGAATAATTGTAATCTATAGCTGATATTCCTATTATTATAGCTGACTTTATAATAAGTTTTTTTAATCCATAAGATAATGAAACAGAAATTCCTATTGATTCATCTCACCAGAAAGTTTCTTGTCTACACATTCATTAGCCACCTTCAAGTAAAAAAACTGGAATATCCTCATATGAACTAGAAATACCTGTGTTTAATTTTGTTTCCCTACATTATTAATTGATCATTGTTTTATACTTAGGATTGTGTACAAAGATACAGTTATAGTCCCATTACCATATTTTTAAAATTTAGTGAGTTGCAATTTCCAAATTCATTAGAATTCTACAAAAATTGTGAATTGTTCTCAATGCACACACTTCAGTTTAAATACAGGACACATTGAGAGACTGAGAAAATTAGTCATTTTTTTCAATCAAGGGAAATAAACGTTTGCATTTAATTTTTGTAGGGCTTCTTCACATTATTATTATTTACAATGGGTCATGTTATTTTTTAGATTGGGCAGCTGGCTTTTAAAGGAATGAGGAGACTTAATAGAATCCAGTCAATTGTGTTTGAGACTGCCTACAACACCAATGAGAACATGCTGATTTGTGCCCCTACTGGAGCTGGGAAGACGAACATTGCAATGCTTACAGTTTTGCATGAAATTCGCCAACATTTTCAACAAGGTGTTATAAAAAAGAATGAATTTAAGGTAGGAAATTAACAAGCCAGACAACAGCTTTTTAAATTGTAAAATTAAAGTCATTTGGCAATTGTACATGTTATGTAAAATCTGGAAGTTTTTTTAGGATATTGTTCAGGAAGTCACATAAAGAGTGCTGCTTGATTTACTTCATTACTATTAAGGTAATCTCTGTTTGTGTTATGAAAATCCCATTACCCCTGTGAAAAGCTATGAAAATACTTTTAGCTTTGAAGCAGAACCAATTTTCTAAGTGATAAGGCTGTATGAACAAATTCCATTGTCCTTTAAACAGCTGCACACTTATCCAACAAAGATAAGTACTTTTCGTGTATCACTATGAAGATTTTTTCACTCGCAGTGGCTAGAATCATATTTCACAAGAAATTGTGACTTGTATTGACTACTGTGAAACAAACAACATTGTAGTTTTTGCTCATTCATCAAGCTAGTGTTTCTTTGGTACAGATTGTGTACGTTGCTCCAATGAAAGCCTTGGCAGCTGAAATGACAAATTACTTCAGCAAACGTCTAGAGCCACTGGGCATCGTTGTGAAAGAATTGACTGGTGATATGCAGTTGTCAAAAAATGAAATTTTACGAACTCAGGTATGTTGTATGCTTAGATTTTTTTGTTCAATACCATTCCCTTTTTTCAGGTAATTATGAAAATTGTTAAGCAACTATACCTTATATGACTAAAAACATAATACAGATGTAATGAACTTCTTTTACTTGTGACCACATCTTCTACAAAAGAGGTTTTTTGTGGGGCTTTGTTTTATGTTATCCCTTCTAACTTCTGTGATTCTTGCTATATCTTGAATATTGTTGGATTCCTGGTATAGATTTTAAATCCTTTGACAGTAAGTCTTATTCTTTTAAAACAGAAGGAAATAAAGATGTGGATAAGACCAGACTTCAATTTTAACAGCAGGAAAACATGTAGATCTTTAAATGATTCCATTAGTATCCCAATGGAATCCATCTCCAGGCTTGAATATAGGAGTCTCCTTTTTGTTTTCTTTGGATATACTCCTAGAAGTGGACTTGGTGGATCATATGGTAGTTCTATTCTTAATTTTTTGAGGCTCCTCCATACTGTTTTCCCATAGTGACTGTACCAATTCGACAGTGCACAGTGTACCACCAACAGTGCAGTGTTCGCTTTCCTCTACATTCCTGTCAGCATTTGTTATGTCTTTAACTTTTTGATAACGGCCATTCTAACAGGCCTGAGCTGAAATCTCATTGTAGTTTTAATTTGCATATCCCTAATGACTAGTGATGTTGACCATCTTTTCCTGTACCTATTGGCCATTTGTGTATCTTTGGAAAAATACCATTCAGATCCTTTCCTTTTTTTTTAATTGAATTATTATTATTATTATGTTATCAAGTGTTATGAGTTCCTTATATATTTTGTATATTAACTCTATCAGATACATGTTTTACAAATATTTTTCCCATTCTGTAGATTGTCTTTTCACTTGCTGATGTTTTCTTTTTCTGTGTAGAAACTTTTTAATTTGATACAGTTCTACTTGTTGACTTTTGATTTTGTTGCTTGTGCTTTAGGTGTCAGAAAATCATTACTAAGACCAATGTCAAGAATCTTTATTCCTGTGCTTTCTTCTAGGAATTTCATGGTTTGAGGTCCTACATTTAGTCTTTAATCCATTTCAAGTTAGTTTTTTGAGTAGTATCAAATATGGATCCAACACTTACATGTAAATATCCAGTTTTCCCTGTACCATTTATTGAACAGACTTATCTCCACTTAGTATTTTTGTCTCTCTTGTCGAATACTATTTGACTGTATATGTTTGGCTTTATTTCTGAGCTCTCGATTCTGCTTTTTCTCTATCTGTTTTTATGCCAGTATCATACTGTTTAGATGACTGTAGCTCTATAGTATAGCTTGAAATCAGGAAATGTGATGCCTCCCGCTTTGTTCTTCTTTCTCAGGATTTCTTTGGCTGTTGGGGGTCTTTCATGGTTCCATATAAACCTTCGGAGTGTTTTTTCTACCTCTATAAAAAAAAAATGCCATCAGGATATTGATAAGGTTTACATTGAATCTGTAGGTGGCTTTTGGTAGAATTGACATGTTAACAATTTGAATTCTTCCAATTCATGAACACAAAATACCTTTCCATTTATTTGTGTCTTCCTTGGTGTCTTGTCATATCCTCTTTAACACTTGTGTGGTTACTCTTTTTAATTTTAGCTATTCTATTGAGTGTACTGTAGTAGTAATATCTAATTGTGGTTTTAATTTACATTTCCCTAATGATTAATAGTACTGAGCATCTTTTCATGTGGCTTTTTGACACCTGTTTATCTTCTGTGGTGATGCATTTTTTCAAATTGTTTGCGTTGTTAGAGTATTTCAAGTGGGTAGCTTGTCTTACTATTGAGTCATAAGACTTTTGTATGAATCTAAATACAAGTCCTGTGTTGGGTATGTGTTTTGCAGATATTTTCTTTCAATTAGTAGGCTTCCTTTTCTCGTTCATTACAGTGTCTTTGGAAAAGTAAACACTTTTAATTCTCAAAGAGTCCTAATTTATTGACCTCTTTTATGGTTCATGCATTGTGTGTTCTGTTTGAAAAATATTTGTCAAGTCCAAGTAAGATTTTCTCCTAATTTTCTTCTAGAGATTTTATAGTTTTAGACTGTGATTCATTTTAGGTTGATTTTGGTATAAGGTAGAGGGAAGGGTTGAGGATCAGTTTTTTGCATATGACTACCTGCAGTTCTGGCACCATTTGTTTACAAGGTTATCGTTGGTCTGTTGAATTGCCTTGGCACCATTATTGAAAACTAATTGACCGCATATATTATATATGGCTCTATTTCTGGATTTTATTCTGTTCCATTGGTTTGTATGTTTGTGCCAATGCCATGCTGTCTTGAAACTATACAATATGTCTTGAAATCAGCTAGTTTAAGTCCTCTAACTTTGTTTATAATTGAGGAATTGTAGCTATTTGAGTAATTTTGCAAAACTTAAACCAACCTGAAAACATTGTTTTAATGGAAATGCAAGCCAAAGTGACTGAAAAGAGATTATAAATGTTTGAAATGTAGGGGAAATTACCTACGATACTCTAAGTTTATAGATTCTTTTTAAGTATTTAATTCCTTCTTAGTACTTTCAGGTGTTGTTTTTTTTTTTTTTTTAAGTTTTTTCCCTTCTCATTTCAATGCATATTCTTTCATTACAGATTTAAAAATAAACAAAAATAACATAACATGTCAAATCATAAGTTATTACAAGTACATACTTTCTCACTTTTATGCTAAGAAATATTCATGTATTTAATGAAGGTAGTAAGTCATAGTGGTACATTAAAGTTAGTTGATTTTATACATCTGAAATGTTTAGGACAGAGATTGGCACATAATAATTTCTTAAGAATTAGCTGTCCTTTAATAAAACCATATAAATAAGTTGCTTTATATCTTGCTGTTTTATTCTTTAACAGTATACCATGAACAGCTATCCATGTCAGTGGATATATGTTTACAATAATTTTAATGACCATACAAAGTAGATTACTGATGGTTGGAAAGGACCAGACACACAAATCCGCCATGTATTCCTCATTTATTAAATTGGGATTATAGCTCAGTACTGTTCAAAATAGTAGCCACTAGCTACATGTGACTATTTAAATTAAAATTAAATAAAGTATAATAAAATTAAAAATTTTAATTTTTTAATTTGCACTAGCCTCATTTCAGCTGCTCAGTAATCGCCAGTGGTTACTGAATTAGATAATGCAGATATAGAACATTACTATTTTCTTAGCAAGTTCTATTGAACAATGACAGTATAGTGTTTAAAGGAAGTTTTACGGCAATATGCAGAACAGAAGCTGAGGCACTATACATTCGTCCACATGCATTTTCTTTTGTTACAGGGCATATAATTCCAGCATATATATAGTTCCAAAGGATTCTGCCACTGTTGAGAAAGAAGCCAATTATTGCTAAGCCAGTCCCCTTTTATAGATGTGGGACTTAAGAGTCTCTGTGCTTTGCTTAAAGAAATATTTGCAAACATTAAGCTTTCCTGATTCTGAACCCATTTTGGTATAATTCTCAATTGTACACCTGAGATTCTCTGTTTCCGTCTTCCCAGGATCTTGCAGAGCCTTCTCCCATAGTATTACACATACTATGTGGATATTTTGTGTTTTATTTAACTCTTGCTTAGATGTTTTTAAACTTTTCCTATTAGAAAAATCAAAGAATGTGCTTGATTGGCTAGAGATGTGTACTAAAAACAAAGCATATGTAATTGGAAATTAAAGCCCAGTAAGCTTTGAAAAAAAAGTGGCATAAATTCTTTTTTTTTTTTTTTGCCAGAGAGTTGAACCTTCTGTTGACATTTTTTTTTTTTTTTTAAGATTTTTATTGGGGAAGGGGAACAGGACTTTATTGGGTAACAGTGTGTTCCTTTCAGGACTTTTTCCAAGTCAAGTTGTTGTCCTTTCAATCTTGGTTGTGGAGGGCTCAGCTCAGCTCCAGGTCCAGTTGCCATTGTTAGTTGCAGGGGGCGCAGCCCACCGTCCCTAGCGGGAGTCAAACCAGCAACCTTGTGGTTGAGAGCCCACTGGCCCATGTGGGAATCAAACCGGCAGCCTTCGGCTTTAGGAGCACGGAGCTTCAACCACCTGAGCCACTGGGCTGGCCCGTGGCATAAGTTCTTAATAAAATATTGAAGGTTGCAAAACAACTCTATAGAGCACCAACATTTTAACTCATTCAAATTAGTAACTGGAAATAACATTTTCATCAATTTTTTATTTTATAATTGATTATTGCACACTTAATTTTGATGTTATCTTTTTTTATCAAGTTGTCTATAGTCGTATTAGAAACCAGTTTGACTTTAGTCCATATATCTATATTATATTATCGAGGCATTACAATTGCCATATTGCTATGTTAATTATATTTTGCTCTGTAAAATACAGCGTAATTTCATAGCTGACTTACAATAGTATTGCTTGAAATCACCACCCCGTCCCCTACCTGCCTTTCTCACTCAGTGTTCTATTTGGTATTAAGAGCTAAAAAGAAAATAACATAAATTTAAATTGCCTGATAAAACATGGAATAAAAACAAAGAAAAAGTGAAAATGATGCACAATGTAGATTTTATCACCACAAAAGGATTTCTTTCAATTTATGGATTTTGCAATGACGTGCACTTCTACCATGCATAAGGACAATTAGGATATTAAGGATAAAAGCATTTATCTTGCTCATTGAAATACTGTGTACCTGTTTCATAAATAAGTGAAAAATGCTAATCATTTGAAATTACTTAGCTACACAGTTTTAAAATCAGTTGAAAAACCCAGATTCTTAATGAAGAAATATAAATATTCTATATATATTATTTAATTTAGAAATTAGTGTCGTATTCTGTTTGTTATAATGTTGCTTCTTATTTCCCTAGTTGTCTTCTTTATTTGGTTTGAGGATTTGTTTTTAATAGTACTTATTTCAGAAGCAGATTAAAAGAAAAAAAAATAGTTTTTACATTTTGAAGGTGATTCTTGACTGTTTAAGCTTAATTTTTCAAATGACTGCACAAACATAATTAGTGTGTTTTTGGTGGTAGTGATGATTTTTCAGTCCTTTATAACATTTGCTTTTTCTACTTGTTTTCTATTTGCGTTTTCAGTTTTATGTAATTAAGCAACTAATAACCAAAATAAATTTTAAGCTTCCTTTTATTAAGAGAGATATCTAAACAATGGGAATAGAATCTAAAATGTGAAAGCTTTGATCTCTAAGAACAGTAATTAGTTTTAAAAGATTTAATCATGTTTATACATAATGGAATTAGAAGGCTACCTCTTTTTAAATCCCCTGATGAAATGTAAACATTATTTGCCAGGGTAACTATTTTCTTCACTGAAGGCATGTCATTAAGAAGTAATAATAGTTCTAGTCTAAAGATTACTTTTATTAGTAAGCTAGCTATAAATTATATGGAAGAATTGTGGAATTCTTAGTGTTAGTTATTGATTATTTTTATTTTTGCAAGGTTTAAAACCTATTCATAAAATATATTAAAGTGCTTTGAGTAAAAAGTACACTCCTGAATATAAACTACTGCTTTAACTGTTTTGTTCTTCTTAATATAAGTATAAGATGGAGGTGGTAACAAGAGAACTACAATTTTGATGCATAGAAATCTGTCTAGTGAATGAAAATTGTGTATTATGGGAGACCCATTTCTTAGATTATAATTTAAAAGCATTTGAGAATCAAATTATCTTTGCTTTTACTGAAAAAAAATTTAAAATAACAACTTTATCTTTCCATGAGTATTCCTTTACAGAAAAATAAGGTGTTTCATGGTATTAGAGTAGGTTCATGTTATCTGATTGTTTCATACTTATGGACCTTAATTAAGTAAAAATAGAAAAATAATTTAAAAATTTATTTTTAAATTAGTTTAAGAATGTTGCTTGCAAAGTTTATCATGCTAACTTATTGAAATACAGACCAACAGCCAATAAGAAAGTTAATTTTCTTCCTCCTAAAATGAAAAATCAGAATGTCTTATGTTATAAAATTATAATACAATACAGAGCATGCTTAAAAGCAATCTAGGCTCCCTATAAACAAGGAAGTGAAAAAAAGAAAATGTCAAGATATCTATGATGTTCATCCTCAGTATTTTAGTTACTTAATAAATTTCAGAAATATCCTGCTACCAGTAAGTAATAAGATGGGAACGCACTAGCCACAAATACTACTATCATGTTGAAAAATTACTTACTTTCCTCTGGAATATGACACGTTTTAAATATTAAAGGGTAGATTATCTCTGTGGTCTTTTATCATTGCAGATCTTTTAAAAATTGGTGTTTTTCTTGGTTTTCAAAAGCTACCTAATGAAATCTGCAAAATATTTAAAAATTTTTGATTAATTATTGTGAATAAATAATAGGTCTTTGCTGCTAGTACTCCTTATAGTATTCCTTTATATCTTGTTTGTTGTTGTTGTTATTTGTTTATACTTAACTGTTATACTACAGATGTTGGGGTTGAACCTGTAAGAATGAGTTTGGCATATTAAGTCAAAGTGTTGGCAGTTAATAACCTAGATAAGATAAAGAGGATAACCAACTTTAATTTTCTTCCATTATGTTATCAAATCAAGTTAGAAAATTTTCAGAAGGTAACTTTTAGCTGTATTGAGTATTTCTTAATTATTCAATTGTGGTTATCGCGTCCTGACCAAGGAGGTTAGTAAAGAGAATTAAAATATCTGACACATGGGGAATTTTCTGCAGAATACATGTTCATATTACCTTTCCTTGGACAAAGGGATTGACTATATTTAGCTTGGAGTGTATATTTTAATAAGGTAAGTATAGTCAGTCCAGAACCAATTCCTATTGATTATTGACTTTATGTCCTAAATATTACTCAAATTCATTCATGTCCTCTCCATCTTTACTAAGATGTCCTCCTAGTCTGAACCTCTGTCGTCTCTCACCTTGATTACCTCTGTAGTGTTCTATCTAGGGTACCAGCATCCAGTCTGCCCCCTCCAATTCTTTCCCCACAGATAACCAGAAATACAACCTGATCAGTTTCACTCCTTCCCTTCTCACTTCTACACTTTGGCCCATTAAGAAAAACAGCAATCCAAAAAGATAATAATAAAAAGCTAATCATAGTTTTCCTGGGTGTGAACAGAATACAACTCCTGAAAGTGGCTATATCCATCTCATTTCTACCCAGCTCCAGCCCTCTCGTCATTTGTACTCCTCCTCACCCTGCCTATCTTCAATCTCTCCCATCCGTGTTATCTCCCACATGCTCTATGTACACGATCTGCTTCTGCCAATAACTCTCTTTTTTCTCCTTCACCTAAATCATTCCCTTTCATCCTTTAGATGTTAAATGAAATGTCACTTTCTTAATAAAATCGTCTCTATTTTCTCTGGTTGGGTCAAATTTTCCTATTATAATTTGTCATAGCACTGTATAGCTTATCTTTAGTAGTTTATCACAAGTAAAATTTTGTGTTTTACAACTTTTTTAATAATGCCTATTGCCACTCCACCTGCAATGCCATTTAAGCCTTTTGAGATCAAGGGCTATCTGCCCTTATCTTCCCTCATCACTGCATAGCATCGTGTCTGGCAAATGACCATGAGGACGAAAAGGATGACGACGATGAGGATGCTGATGACCTTAGGAAATGTAATCCATCCCTCATATATATCAGGCATTATTCTAAACATTTTATGTGTATTAATATGTTTTCTTTATGACCCTATGATATATAGGTTCTGTTATTTTTTATTATGGAAGAAACTAAGATTTGTACTATTATGTATACAGTAAGTACTTGGTAAATGCATGACTGAAAGATATTGAATGTGTTTTCATTAAACATTTACAGTATATCAGAGATCATGTATTGATAAACGAAGAATGGCTATAAGAATAATCAAATATCGAAGTATTGATAGATTTTGCCAAATTTCCATACAAAATGTCCTCACTAGTTATACTTAATATCTCTATTAAAGGGTGAGTTTATGCAAATTGATCATGTAAACACTAAATACAAGAATAGACTTCCTCAAGGAAAAATGCAGTTTTCTTTTTTTTTAATTCAAGTTTTTTGCAGTGACAATTGTTAGTAAAGTTACATAGATTTCAGGTGTACAATTCTGTAATACATCATCTATGTATCACATTGTGTGTTCACCACCCAAAGTCAGTTCTCCTTCAATCATCATATATTTGACCCCATTTACCCTCATCTACCACCCCCCACCCCCGTTACCCTCTGGTAACCACTAAACTATTGTCTGTGTCTATGAGTTGTTGTTTCTTTGTTTGTTTCTCGTGTTCCTTTGTTGCTTTCAGTTTTATATCCCACGTATCAGTGAAATCATATGGTTCTCAACTTTTTCTGTCTGACTTATTTTGCTTAGCATAATAATCTCAAGTGTCACCATGTTTTCGCAAGTGGCACTATTTCATCTTATGGCAGATTAGTATCCCATTGTGTATATATACCACAACTTCTTTATCCAATCACTATCGAAGGACCCTTTGGTTGTTTCTATGTCTTGGCCACTGTAAATAATGATGCAATGAACACTGGAGTACATACATCTTTCCAGATAAATGTTTTCAGATTTTTTTGGGTAGATACCCAGGAGAGGGATTGCTGGGTCATATGGTAATTCTATTCTTAATTATTTGAGAAACCTCCACACTGCCTTCCATAGCGGCTGCACCAGTCTGCATTCCCACCAGCAGTGTGTGAGGGTTCCTTTTTCTCCACAACCTCCCCAACACTTGTTATTATTTGTATTCTTGATGACAGCCTTTCTAATTGGTGTGAGGTGATATCTCATTGTGGTTTTTATTTGCATTTCTCTCATGATTAGTGATGTTGAGCATTTTTTCATATGTGTATTGGCCATGTATATGTCCTCTTTGGGGAAATGTCTATTCAGGTCCTCTGCCCATTTTTTAATTGCATTGTTTGTTTTTTTGTTGTTGAGCCATGTGAGTTCTTTATATATTTTGGATATTAGCCACTTATGGGAGGCGTTGTTTGCAAAAATCTTCTCTCATTCGATTGAAACAAGATGTTAATTATTATTAACAATCAAACATATTAATTAAAATACAAAGCTATTTTTCCATGATAAATTAGTAAAGATAATGAAAATACCCCATACGGGCAAAACTACAGTGTAACTTCAGCTCTCAACCTTTGCAAATAGTGTGGTTAAATCATTTTGGAGAGTGATTTGCTTAAAAGAAATCTAGATAGTGTGGCGAAAAACCATTTATTTAACTGAGTAGAGAATGGATATTGGAATCCTGGGGTCTTGGAAATTTGACATATTTTATCCATTTCTTCTTAACTCAGGTTGCAATATCAGAATCACTTGGGGAACATTTTCCTACTACACACATTGGTATTCTTTTTGATAATAGATATCATAACATGTGTCAATGATAGCTCATTGCGGTTTTGATTTGCATTTCCCTGATGATCAGTGATGTTGAGCACCTTTACATGTAACAAGCTGGGGTTCACTGGAGCTTGCTGGTAGCCTGGTGCCCTGGATGCTGCCTGGGGCCACGGGAGCCACCTTGCTTGAGCTGCTCGAGCCAGTAGGTAAATGCTGGGGTGAACTAGGGGCCTGAGTTTGCAGGAGCCTCTCAGGGAGGCACCTCGGGCCTTGGAAGTTGGCCTTGTACTGGGTTGGGCTGTCCACGGTGAAGTTGGGCACTCACTTTACTTTTCTGGTCCAATGGGGACGGTATCTCTCTGCACTGGGCTGCCTGGGCTTAGAGAGGCGATGGGGATAATGTGAATTGATCTTTCCTACCCTCCTCAATGCATCTTCTATTATTTCTGTGCTTCACCCACATATTTTAGGCCATCACCTGGAATCCTAAACTCTTAAGTTATTTTAATGCACGAATAGTTGTTCAAATTGATGTTTCTGAGGGGGTATGACTAAGTACTAGAAATTCCTACGCTGCCGTTTTGCTGGGATCACTCCCAGTTTTTCAATTGAATGTCAAGAAAGCTTAGAGCCAGTTTTTATACTTAATCACCGATACTATATTGGCTAATCCTTTTCTCCTTCTTTATCAACTTTCTAGGCCTCATTTTTAAGTGTATGTGAGTTTCTGTTAAGCCACTTCAAAGCCAGTAACGAGTAATTGTGTTTGATCTCTTTTTCAGTGCTATAAGCTTGTGAGATTGTACAAAATGGAAGGGAAAGGATAAAAAAGTGCAGAAAAATGTATAATTTGACTTGTCTCTGTGCTGTAAACATATTGATGCTGTCTGTGTGGTTTATATCCAGACTTGTGAAGAGAATCAGTGGCAGTTGCTTGTACAGGGTCAGCTGTCCCCTCATTGGTGACCATTACATTTCATAACATTGTGTAAGAGAGAGTTTGGGCTACAATTCCACTTCTTTGCTTTGTTTTTATCTTAAAGTATAAGCATCTAAATTTCTTGGCTTTATCTTTGTATTCCTAACTATAGACATTGAGTAACTGAGTTAGTCATAAACTTCTATGGAGAACTTCTTTGGATAACCGTAAATTGTGATTAAATAGTACACACGTCCTGCCTTTGTTCTTTTTCTAAATAAAGTAGAAATGATTCAACTACTAGAAGCAGGTAAACAATAAGGACAACTGGTTTCCTTTTTTGCACTCATTCTCATCAGTTTATATCCTGCCGTAATTGGTTGATAAGATTTGAGAAACCTCCCTTCATCTTCTTCCCGATAGTAAACCCCCCACATGCTGTTCTTTTCCCCCCAACAAACCTTTGATTAATAGTTCTTCAATTAGTAAAATCTCTTAGCATTGACTATCTGGAATTAGTTAAAGAGATTTAAAAAATGGTATTATTTTGAATCATTTTTTGTGAAGAACTGCAGAATACTTTTTTTTTTTGGCTCATCACATTGAGGTTTTAGTAGTTTGATATTACAGTATGACATTTTAAAGTGTTTTATTTTAGTAAGAAATTGATCCTCAAACTGAGATCTGCACATATGGCAGTAAAGAAGTGGTGACTGTGAAATGTTCAGTCATAGGAGAGGATTTTTTCTCCACTCTCACAGGACACATATACCAATCCAACTTGAGGAGAAAAAACAAACAAACAAACTACAAAACCAAGGAAACCTGTTCTCTATGAGCCATAGCCCAATTATACAGAATAGGACTTATCACAGGACAAATTTTTACCACAAATCATGTACGTGTCAAGAACTTGTCTTTGTGAGTGAGCAGAAAAGGAATCACTGTTAAGTGGAATTAGACCCTTGTTCTACCAGTCTGTAATGGAACGAAATCCTGGGGTATTATGGACAAGCAGTTAGAATGATGAGCAGAAGGTCTCTGTGGCTGTACACGTGGCAGTATAAACAATTTTTGTATTTTTCTCTATTATGTGTAATTAGTTAAGTTTTAGAGTAAACCTAAAGGATTCTATCCTTTACAAGCATATATGATGAGATTAGACTTTAGTATGTATGTTCTAGGATTGATGAAAAATGTTTTAAATCAACAGAAAAAACTAAAGAGAATTCTAGTCTAGCTGTAAGCACATGTGGTCTAGAAAGTATTTTATTAAATGTTTAATTTTTGAATAACATGTTATAACTTTTACTCCCCTACTCCCAGCACTTCATGCTCTCTTCCTGCAAAAATTTTGGAATTTTTTTATTGATTTTATGCCTTATTTCTTTAATAAATGTTACTTATGAAATTTTCAACTAAAATATTATCATAGCATTTTTAACATGAAAATACCAAGGTACATTTCAGATTATATTCTTTATGCTTTGGCTTGACCATTTCATATCTTTTCAACAAAGAATATGCAGTGAGAATCCTTTAGTATTCGAAGATTTTCCAATTAAATTGTATATTTTCATTGTATAAGTGAAAGCTATGGTCTTTGACATAGTATAATTAGATACGTCAGAGGACTTTGTGCTTTATGTGTGTAAGTGTGCACTCATGCATGTGAACTGATGGGAGAAGAGGGAACATAAAAAATGTAGAAAAGGAAGTAGATGGAACTGATTTGGTGTAGTGTCCCAAGGGGCAGGTATAATCTGCAGGCTGTCAGATTCCATTACAGGGGTGATGCCATCCATCAGAGCTGACATGTGTATAGCAGAGGTTAGTATAACTATAATTATATGTATGTTTATGGAATCTAAACCAAGTGACATTTTAGATTTAATCTTTATAAATTAAAGCATTCATATAATTTATAAGCTTGTTGTTGAGTAGTATGTGATTATATATTTTTAAAAGGAAGATAGACTTCCTAAATCCTGCAATTTGCCTGACCTATGTCTACAGCATTAGAATGTGATTTGTAACAACTCCAGGCAGTGTTTTCACTACAGAAGATGTATTGAGCAAGCACTGATGAATATTGCTCTTTAACTTAATAGATCCTAACATTTTCAACTAAGTATACCATATTTCATCAATTATAAGACACATTTTAAAAATTTATTTGATAGTGCTTTTCTTTTAACTTCTTAGTGACAGAAAATAATGAGGTAGCTAATAATGGCTCCTGAGATTTGATGAAATTGAGTAATATACTCTTGGATTTTAATAACTATATTTTCATATTTTGTCATTCTGATTTATAAAAAATCATTTATGTAATTAGTTTAAACATTTTTTTATAATTTTCTCCAGTCTAAGTACCAAAACTTTCAAAATCAATTTTAAATATTATAAAGGCAAGAAAGTATACTTTTACTTTTAAATTTTTTGTGTTCTTTTGATTTAACATTCTAAATCTACTTTTAACCTATAGCCATCTGCCTCAAGGAAAAATACCTCTCCAACAGTAAAACGTATATAAAGAAATATTTAGACTTCAGTATGATATCAATATGACTTGCATAAAGTTATAATAGATGTAACAGGATTTGTTAAACATAAAACAGACGACTTTTCAGGATCACAAACATTTCCCTGTGTCTTAGGCTAGATATGTATTGCTGATAGTAATATAATTTCAGGACCATGTTTTTCTATATAATGAGATAATTTATTGGAATTAGAATATGGACTGGGCTAGATATGAAAAATATGAACAGACAAGGATATATTTTGTTTTTAAGTAGGGAGCAACAAGGATAACATTAAAGAATTATAGGGATCATGTAGTCTAAATTATGTGTCTGATTTCTCTTCTTGGTTCAAAACTTTCCTATGAGTGTATTGAACTTCCTTATCTTTTTGCTTTTGGTGGTTATTGATGTCTGTGGTTGAGGAGAAGATTGATAAGTGGGCTGGAAATTGGCCTATAATTAGAAGCTGTTTATCAGTGGATAAATGGATAAAGAAAATGTGGTGGATATGTACAGTGGATTATTATTCATCAACAAAGAGAAGGAAATCCAGCCTTTTTCCACACATGATGGACATTGGGGAAATTATGCTAAATGTAAAATAAGACAGAAAAAGACAAGCACTATATGTTCGCATATGTGGAATATAAAAAAGCCAAACTGAAAGAAATGGAGTGGAATGGTCGTTGCCAAGGGCTCAGGGGTTGGAGAAATGGGGAGATGTAGGTCAAAGTGTACAAACTCCCAGCTATAGGATGAACGTGTTCTAGTGATCTAATGTACAACATGGTGACTATGGTTAATAATACTGTATTATATATTTGTAAGTTGTTAAGAGAATATACCTTAAATGTTATCAGCGTGCACACACACACACACAGACACACACACACGCACAGTAATTATGTGAGAGGATGGAGGCATTAACTAACCTTATTATGCTCATTTTGATATATATATATATATATGTATATATATATATATTTGATACATGTATGTATAAAATTATCACATTGTACACCTTAAATTTACAAGTTACATGTTATTAATAATCTCAACAAAGCCAGAAAAAAAAAGGAGATAAAATTACTTTCCCTAGGTCACAATGTTTTAAAAGGCAAAAGATAATAATATTATTATATTAACATTTAATTGAATTACCAGATGAATTGGTTCTTGCAAGTCTTAGGTTCTGTCAAGTCCTTTGGTTTTGCTGTCAAATGGATGAGCATTTTAAAGTTGAATACACCAAATTTTTGCACAGTGGTGGTATATAGCATCTCAACTATGTCATTTTTCCAGTGGACAGGCTGAAATTGGAACAGTTTGGAATAATGATTTTTATACTCCTTATGGAATAAGTACATGTATTGAGAGGAATTTAAGTTGACAGTAAAAATATTGACAGTTAACCCATGCCATAATATAAGAACAAATGGAAATAACATGAGAAATTCATTAGGCAAATGTGACGCTTTATTTTCTAGCCATTTTAGTTTAGAGAATTGAAGTGATGAAATAGTAATATAAATGAAGCCACTTCTCACTATGCTGAAAGTAAAGTATAGAAAACAAAATTCTAGAATGTATTTTTAAGATTTGGTGGTATAGTTTTCTGATATCTGAATAATACGATTTTACAATTTAATTGTCACCACATTATTATATCTGAAAGTTACTTATAAGAAAGAGTTGGCACAGCCTTCTACATTTGTGGAGAGGTAGGTAGCTAAGCTTTGTATTTATTATTATAATTTAATGGTGTACTTTGTAGCTTTAATATTTACTACTACTAATAAGCTTGCTTATTTTATAATTTTATATAAAGTGAATTTATAGTTTGGAGAATTAACTGTTTTTGAAAACAGATAGGAATATTTTTCAGGACTTGTAATGAAAAGGGTTGTTAGTAAGTGATCCATGGGTGTTTTTATAGTAATATATTGGGTTATTTTAAGTTTGTCATTTTTCAAAGTAGAAGTTTTCTTTAAATTTATTATAACGTAAAAGAGATGTTAATGCATAGTGAATGTTTCAGCCCATTTTACATCTCAAAATTCATTTACACTTAATTCCAATAGCATTTTTTTCCCCATAAAATTTGATGTGACCTCAACATTGCCATTTAGCTTTAGCAAATTAACTAAGTAGCTTTGGATTTGTAGTATTTCATACCTAATATATGAATTCCTTAATCTATTTTGTTACAGTTTGCCAATTAATGCGTTGAAGTACAACTACTAAATTTTGTGGTTAATGTAGTTCAATTCAAAATGATACCAGTGATATCTCTAATAATGTAAAGGTTATATTGACAAATTTAGATTGCACATTTGTTAAGAATTTATGTATCATTTGCAGTCTAAAAAAAAAAGATTATCTTTCCCATAGGTGAATACAAAACACACGTGAACTAACATAACAAACATGTTTTGAGAACAATCTGACGCCCATCTCAGTGTTAACCTCTTCAAAGCACACTTGTGATTATCAACAGTCTCTATAATCTGATAAGATCTGGCTAAGAGAGAAGCTTTGGTTTTGATTTGTTACCTAATGTCATCTTTGAATTATCCACATATGGGATTATTTCCTAATGTAATGTTATTGTAGTAGATATTATTAAACTTGCCATCTTTTTTCTGTCACAGTATGCTTTTAGAGGGCACAATTCAACATGTAAAAAGCGAATAGATAGATATCTAATTAAGCGTCATGTCAAATGGCCTCCTTTGAAGTTCACATACATACCCTGGGCCTACCTCCTGTCCACGTGCCCTGCATCTGCAGGGACTCACTGTTGGGGTTGCTATTATCTGCCAGTTGTGCTGTGGTATAAGTATTAGTTTTTAGTATAAAGTACTTCAGTAGTAGTTAATATTAAAGGGCAGTTTTTAAAAACTGTATCAGTAGTGAAGTTTCCTCTACATTTGGATATGTACACATAGGTGACTATTCAGAGAGTGGATTCTTGGTTTCTTTTCAATCTCCTTTTAATGCTTTGTTCACTTTTTTCATCCCTTTTCCAATAAATGCCCTAATCAGTATATGCAGGTTTAAAATACAGTGTCATTTGCTTTTTACATTGTAAGACACTTTTTTAAAAAACCTTGTGTATTTTGTGCACTTCACACTAAAATTTACTGACCTACTACGTCATTGAATTTTAAATAACTTGAATATCACAACTTCGAGAAAGGTCCTCTTGAAGTGACCATTGTCTACAATGAATTAGATATCATTCTGGGATGTTTTAACCCTTTTCATTTGATCTGTATATAGGTGGCCAATCATATTTTTTTTTGAATGAACACAGTTGAAATTTAAAAAGTCTTATGTGACTTTTTCCCCTTTTTAAAATGATTATCTTTTCTTGTTTTATAGATGCTTGTGACCACACCCGAAAAGTGGGATGTAGTGACAAGAAAGAGCGTTGGGGATGTAGCTCTTTCCCAAATTGTAAAGCTCCTTATTCTTGACGAAGTTCATTTGCTGCATGACGATAGAGGACCAGTATTAGAAAGCATAGTGGCACGCACTTTGCGACAGGTAAGAGGAAGTTACTTAAAAGCTTATTTTTGAGGTATGAGTAACTTTTTAAACTTATATGTAGTATTCAAAGAAATATTTATATGTATTTTTTATGGGTATAAAAATAATTTTAGTATGGAGAAACCTTCAGCTATTCATTTTCATGTTTAAAGTATCCTATCTTTCTTCCTTCTAACTCTTTTTGAAGTCTCATTAACTAAAATAAATACTGGAAAACTTCTATTCTAAGCCTACATTGCAAAGCTAAATCTAAGCAGTATTAAAATATGGTAGACCATTGGAGAATATTAGAGGTTTCATCTGTTTCTCTCCGCAACTAACGTCTTCCCCCTGAAATAAATCTTAACATGATTTTTTTTCTGATATACTAGATGAAATTAATTATAATCACCTAATGTCCATAATCTTAATCATTATTTTTCAAAATGGACATTTATGTGTTTTCTCTAGTTTTGGGCTTTAGTGGTTATTCATAAATAGTACCACCCCAAACTGGTAAATTCAGCAATGTCTTGTGATTGTTTTTTGTTTTTTGTCAGCCCCTCTTTCCATTAAGTGAAAAGATAAAATATCATAGAATATCTATGAGTATTAAAATGATGTTTGTTGGTAAATCGTACATGTATAGAAAATAGATGAAGACGAGTTTTTCAACCTAATCAAGAACTCTAATTCTTTGACTCCCATCTGTTATTGTTTTGGATTCATATTCTCCTGGCTTTATTTTCTTTCTGAAATAGCCAAGACTTCATGACCAATTTTTCTTTTGTTAATAAGTTTAACTTATTCCCTGACTACCTGGCAAAATTCCAACCGTGAGCCTACCAAATGATGTCTATGCTCACAGCCAGACAGCTTAAACACTAATATAAAAGATTATACAGTGATATGGACCAAGGGCATCATACATTCATAGACTCTGAAGTCACCTGGATCGTTGGGATTACCCTGTAACTTCTAAGCAGCTTTTCTTCTTTTTCCCCAAAGTGGTAATTGCCAAGTATCACTAGACACCTTCTTTACCCTTCCCCCCCCGTTAATGCCTCATAGTTATATGGTATTACTTTTTACTGAGCAGAAATAGAGGCTTTGATGCTTGAAGTCCCTTGGTTTGCATCCCTTCTCTTCTTCCCACCCTGGAAAAAACCCTCAAATCCTTTCCCATAGCTGTCTATACTGATCATTGCATTCCTTGTCCTTTAATTAGAGGTCCGGTCCCTTCTCCCTTGCCTTAGATCCCATTCAATCCTTTCACTCCAGTTAGTTACGCTGTTTTGTTTTTTTCCCCTCCTGTGTCAGTAACTTCTTCTCAGTGGGCACTGATTCTTCAGCTTAAAAGAATTATGAAGTCCCTCTCATCTTTACTAAAACACCTCCCTCAAACCTGTCTCTCTTCAATAACTTCTGCTTAATAAAGCCCTTTTTATCACCTAACTTAATAAAGCACTTTTTATCACCTAGCTTCTGGAAATAATCCATATTCACTGTTTCCTTTTTAGCGTTCAAAACATTGCATTTCTGTTTATTGCTCCAACATAGGTAATAAAATAAGTTTTACCAGGATTGCCAGTTACCAAATCCAAAAGATAGTTCTCAAACCAAAAATGTGCAATATATTTATTTTCTCATTCATTCAGTGAATATTTATTGGACACCTACTATATGCCAGCCACACAGTTCTAGGTGCTGTGGATATAGTTAACCAAGTTTTGCTCACATTTAAATTTTAGGCTGGGGTTAGAGTTGGGTGCATTTGCTCGTACATGAGAGGATATGCAGCAAGCTGTAAAAGTAGTTTCATAGTGGGGTTGGAATTAGAGGATTTGGGACATGTTAACTTTTTACTACATAAATTAAAATATGTGTATATACATGCACATAGACACACATACATATAACACAAAAGATTAATTCAAAGTTAGACTCAGAACACTCAGATTTTAGCTAATATCCAATTTAAGAATAATTTCAAGGATATATGTATTTGTAAGACACACATAAAGAGAAACTTTCTAGCTGCAATAGATCTGCCCGTATTTTACATATGAGGTCTCAAAGGAAGTATGCAGGGCATCATTTAAACAAAAGAGAGCTATTTTGATCATGAAATGTTTGATCTTGTACCCTGTACTTATATAACTTAGTAGTGTTTTTCAGGGAGCCATGCCACATGAATCCATACATTGCAGGTTTATTTAGATTGAGCCTCCTAGAGAGGCTACCTACATCAGCTAAAAGCATTACAAAGATAAGGACTTTCCTACAACAATCGAACATTAGAGGTCAAATAAATATCATTAGTAAATTTACCAGGAAGTCTGTCATTATCATGTTTACACGGAAGGTTGACCAGGATATCTTTCTTTTTTGAACATTCCCAGTTAAGGGAGAAAATAGATTGCAGGCTGGCTGCTAATACTTTCTATATGTATGTACACAGAAACACATACATTATTTATCACATATACTTTGAAGTGATCATTGTAAATTTATAAATATTTTGTAAATTATTTGTAAATGTATAATGTTATAATTTTGTATATGTAATTTATAAATATGACCTATATAAAGTTAAATATATAAACAAAATATATGAAACATATTATAGATGTGTTTATTATACATGATATAATTATATAAATATACGTATTAATATGACATAAAATATATATTATGTGTAATATAGGTATATATTCCACACATTGGCATCTCCATAACATAATCAAAATCCTATTGTATAGTTTATCGCTACTATGCTCATAAGTTTTTCATGACTTGCTGTTTGTTATCTTAAGAAAAATTTTCAAATTTATTAGCTGGACATTAAAGACTATTGAAGCCCCGATCTATCTAATTTTAACTTCTACATATTGTTTGGCTGCCATAGGTTCCAGCCACACAAAACTATTTATTCCTTTTCTACTACCTTTCCAATACCACTGACCCTCTATCAGAGATGAAAGTAGTCTTAAATTAGAGTATATTTTTGGCTATAAGATTAAGGGTTATAAATGCAAAATTATATATATCTTATCACTCTACGCATCCATCTGTTGAAAACCTACTATTCTTTTGAATCTGCCAAATATCATTTCTCTTGTGAAGTGTTTCCTAGTTCACCACTCAGAATGAATTACACCTTTTCTGTGTTCCCTCTGTACTCCCTTTCTTTGCACATTTTTAGCACTTATCAGTCTTGTTTATAATTTCACAATTTGCTATAATTAATTCTACCTTCATCTGTATTCCTCACTAGATTTTAATCTCTTTGAACAAAAGGTCTGTGTGATTCTTCTCATATTTCCAACGTACTAGCACAATGCTCTTAACTATTTTTATTAAATAGCCAAGTTCTTGTTTTTATTTCTTCCTTGGAATTACCAGATTGTCCCAGTAGATGGCAGTGTTTTACACCGCACTTCAACATTGGCATCTAACAGAAGCACCATAGGGAGCTCCTCTAATGCAGTGTGGATTCTGTTCAGGTTCTGAGTTGCCTCATGGTATTATGGATTAAATTCACAACACTGGATCTAATTCACATCTTGGCATGATTGAGGGAAAGTTGAAAAAGAGAAAAATGTAAGAAAGGTCAAATCTGTTATATTTAACAACATTCAACTAATATTAGTGGTTGTCTTAACTACTTTCAGTGAGTAGGGTGACTATCAAAACTTAGATTTCATGTGAGGGAAAACATCATAAACATTTACTGCCTAGTTTTGGGGGTAATTATAAAGGAAAAGCGGTAAAATACTAATTTTTATAGTTTTCAACAATTGATAAGTTTTACATGAATACTTACAGTGTACAGAGCTTCGTGATTTGGCTTAGAAAGTAAAGTTCCAAATTATCCTTATTTAAAACAATGTATTTTTCATAAGGCTTATCTATAGTGAGAATAATAGGATTATATCCTAAGATTTAATAATACAGTTGTAAAATAGATTTTTAGCAGAAAAATATCTCTGGTGTTTATAGGGTACTGTGTATTTCAAAAGAACTTAAAAATATATTCAATAACATTTGTGTTGTAAATGATTTTAAAACCAAAAATCACTTTTATTTCCTTTCAAATCACCACTTAGAACTATTGCTTAATTAAAAATCATCATTCGAATCACTGTAAAGGATTCTAATCACACCATATAAAGGAGATTTCATAAATAATGGATGTAGTCATCTTTTCCCTCTATTTAAATTTTCTTGGTTTTTTGGGATTTGAGTTTTTGCTGATATCCTTAGGATTTCTTTAGTGAAAGCAAATTCATAGTAAAATGTAAGCAATCTATAGTAAGGGAAGGAAAATACTAATTTTATAAGTGATTCCTCGAGAATTTAAAAAAACTTTTAGTTTCCTGAAAATAATTTTTCATTGAATATATATACATATATATATAGTTTCAAATATTTGTCATGCAATTTTATCATTTTAAATTTAGATTTTGTAAAACACTACAAGCATCCATCTTATTTTAAATCTTTGTGTTTAAAATAATTGAACTAAAGAATAAACAGCATATATTTTTAATACCTGGAATTATATGGTAGAACTTACACTAAAACCTAACCCATGTACTTAATTACCTTGTTACATTTTTACAACAACAAAAAAAGAAACTATTTAATTAATAGGATTTCCCAGTTCAGGAAATCTGCTAAAATTATACTTTTAATTATTTTGTATCGTCCCAGATGCTAGATTTAGGCCAGTTTTGTTTCATATTATCTCTTTTAGACTATGTGTTGTTATTCAGTGTTTCTTCAGGGATCTTGTTTTATTGTGAATGTTTCATACTTTACTTTTACTAAAACTTATTTTAAACTTAGTAAAAACCCAGGGTATTGAGTCTACCTCAAACATTAATTAAAATAACCCATGCAGGTTGAATCCACACAGAGTATGATAAGGATTCTTGGACTTTCTGCAACCTTACCCAACTACCTTGATGTTGCTACATTTTTACACGTCAATCCCCGCGTTGGCCTTTTCTACTTTGATGGCCGTTTTCGACCAGTTCCTCTTGGACAGACATTTCTGGGAGTTAAAAGTGCAAACAAGGTAAATTTCATTTTAATAATTATTCATTTTTTTCTAAAAGTATCTCTGTTAATGTATTTTTTAATACTTATTGGGAATTAGAGACTTCAAAAGACCATTTCTATAGTATTACAAATATAACATTCTAGACAAAATCAAGCGGTTCTCAACTATATGTAGTAGAATAATTCCTCCTTATAGTTTGCATTGTTCTCATCAATGTATGTTTTGTATTCTCAGCTAGGAATGCAAGTTATATATAAGAATATGTATTTTTAAAAGTTATTTTGGTATGATTGAAGGCCAGTGTGAAATAATAAAAGGCTCTCATTAAACCTGTAATACATATTTTGATGTATTATTTATCAAAAATGAATAATACCTTATATGCAATTGAAAAATAAATTCATGATAGCAACTATAAAGGGAGATGCCCTACTTATAATGTTTTGTAATTACTATATTAGTTATATATATGTAAGTGGTATTTCTGAAATTCTTTGTAATGCATTTAGTTTGTCTATCTAGTTCCTTAATAGTATTACCAGGTACCACCGTGTTTCCCCAAAAATAAGACCTAGTCGGACAATCAGCTCTAATGCGTCTTTTGGAGCAAAAATTTATATTACATTATACATTATATAAGACCCGGTCTTATTTTAAGTTTGATATTAAACTTCTAATTAATCTAAAATATGTTCTGTAGAAGAATATCTACCCTTCTATATATACATCACAGAAACAGTATGTTTCCTTAGATTTCAGCTTTATATGCCATGACATTCTATGGGTAGTGTTTCGGTGATTTTGAGAATTACACAGAAAAGCTCTATAGCTTGTAGAATGAAATAGAAGAAAAACAGCTGAAAGAATGGACTTCTCTGAGGAAAGCAGAGAAAAGAATTTTAAATTATTCCAAAATATGTATAACTAGTACATTATCCTTAAAATTGTTTTCTTTGAAAAACTCGACACTCTTAGAAAGTTAGTGCTCTGAAAGTATTGTATGATGTATTTGTATTTTTTAAAAAAATTTTTTTTATTAGTTTCAGGTGCACAAAACAAGGGGGAAGGTGTATTTGTATTTTTAATCGCATTGTGTTTGTATTTTTAATTGCATTGTGTTTGTTTCCTATTGCGTTATATGTTAGATGTTTATATTGCATTTGCTTCTGCATTCTAGCTAGTCAAAGTACAGATGCATTGTAATTGGCAGGTTTTTTTGTAGTTAGAAAGTTTATAATTGCTTCATCTGATATTTTTCATGTTTTAAAAACTTGAAGGTGCAACAATTGAATAACATGGATGAGGTATGCTATGAATGTGTTTTGAAGCAAGTAAAGGCTGGACATCAGGTACGCTTTATTTTATTTTATACTATTTTTAGACTGCTTAATGATTAAAATTATTGATTTATTGCTCTTAAGAAAAATTTCTGGAATTCTGAGAATGACGCAGAGGTTTCATTTCTTAATTTTTTAGCCCATGTAAGTCATAAAATATTTATAGATAATATTATCATCCCAATATTGGTAAGTCTTGCTATTTGTTTGCCATTTTTATTCAATAGACGAGAAAGAATTTTATCCTTTCTGTTTTTAAAAAATATTTTTAAAAAGCACCAACCTTCTCTCTCACCTCAAAAATTTTATTTTGTGTTTTTTTTACATAATATAAAACTTTTAAATGTTACATCATTCTTACTGTTTTCATGAAGTAGTTATCACTTGAAATATATATAATAAAGTTTGTATTGTTTCATGGTTTAGAAATTAAGCAGTTTTGATTTTAAACTCCATTGTCCAAAATGCTCCAGTCAAGATTGTTAAAGAAAAAGGGGAATGATAACACTTGTTTACTTAAAACTTAATCATTGCCCAATTGTATATGGTTCTTTGAATCACTTTTTTTCCCCTATGTTGTTAGCCTAAAAATATGTCATGTAAAATATTTTCTGTTTGTTTAGTTTTTAAATTCATTATAAGAGCAGTAGAATCCGTTTTTTCAGATCAAATCTTGTTTGGAGCCCCAATATATAAAACAACTTAAAGATGAATTAGACTTGAGAGCATGGAACACTACCCCCGGAGCTTTCCTGAGGCACTTTTCCCCTTTTAAAGAAAGTTTTAAAATCAGTTTTCCAACGAATCTCAAGAGAATATCGTTAGTTTTAAGAATAATTTTTAAAGGGGGAAAAAAATTATGATTAGATCTTATAGTGTTAGTGGCTTGCCTTTCCTAGTGATTAGTAAATGCCTGAAACTGCTAAAATTATCTTACATTTATCATCTCATTGAATTCCTTCAGCAGCCAAAGAGGTAGGCACTATTATCCTCAAGACAGATGAAGAAAATTAGGTACTACACACAATCAAGTAGTTGTTGCCATCGTTTTACTAGTGCACTTACAAACCCAGGCCTTCTGAGTGTTGTCTCTGCTTACCATTGTGTCATGTTTTCATTTATATCAGTGTTCTTCTTTGCCCCTCATTAGCAAACTGCTTTGTGGGTTGCATTGCTTATCATGCACAAATAAAGACATGTAAAAGACCAGTATTCTTTCTTTAACCAAAAAGTATTACCAAATACCAACCATTTATTCTTGGTCAGGAGCTAGAAAACTTTTTCTGTAAAAAATAGCCAGAGTGTAAACATTTTAGACTTTGTGGACCTTATGTTTTCTGTTGCAGCTACTCAGTTCTGTTGTAGCATGAAAGCATCAACGGACAGTATATGAACAATTGAGAATGGCTGTGTTCTAATACAGCTTTATTTATAATAACAGACAGAAACTGCATTTGGCTTGCAGGCTATGTATGCCAATCTGTGTTCTAGATTGCCCGGTGAGATTTAATTTTAGTGAACGTTTGATGATCCTAAAATGCTATCTAGAGAAACTGTTGATAGCATTTCACAGAAAATCCTAAGAGAAAGAAATATCATATATAACTACCAGTGTTTGTACCTTTGTTGTAAAAAAAAGGAGGACAAATTCCGTGTAATGTAACTGGAATAGACATTTATTTCCAACTTTTATATTACAGAAGATACAAACTATATTTTTAGCTATAGAATATAGCTGTGGAGTCTATAAAATTTACTTATGTACCATATTAAAAATATTCAGTAAATATTTAAATGTTTTCTCATTAAACATTTTAAATTTAGACTTTATGTTTTTGGAGCAATTTTGGGTTCACAGTATAACTGAGCTAAAAGTAGAAAAAGTTATCCTATGCCCTCTGCCCCACATGTGCAAGCTTTCTTCACCATCAACAGCCTGCACCAGAGTGGTGCATTTGTTTCAATCGATAAACCTACATTGATTGGCAGGTCAGAATCACCTAACGTCCATAGTTTACATTAAGGTTCAGTCTTGGTGCTCTTCATTCTTTGGGTTTAGATAAATGTATAACAACATATATCCACCATTATAGTGCCATAAAGAATAATTTCACTGCCCTGAAAACCTTCTGTCCTCAGCCTGTTCATCTATCCTTACCTTTAACCCCTAGTAACCACTGATGATTTTACTGTCTCCCTAGTTCTACCTTTTTCAGAATGTCATATACAATAGCCCTCCCTTTATCCATGCTTTCACTTTCTGTCATTCTAGTTACCTGCAGTCAACTGCAGTCTGATAATCGTAAATGGAAAATTCCAGAAACAAACAATTCATAAGTTTAAATTGCACACCATTCTGAATAGCATGATGAAATCTTGTGGCATCCCGCTTTGTCCTGCTCTGGACCTGAATTATCCTTTTGTCCAGCGTATCCATGCTGTGCAGCAGCTCCTTGAATAGTGTCATTTCATTCAGCATCGTTTTATTATATTGATGAGATGCCATAGTAATTTAACTCTTGTTTGTATCAGTTAGCCAGTGGTAAAATTGGTTTTGTTATACGTCATTCCGTCTCAGTTTCACGAACCTATCGATAACCTTAAGTAAAGACTTAGTGTATACGCCGCAAGTCTAATAGTTACTTAGTAGCTGTCTCAGTTATCAGGCCAACTGTCGTAGTATCGCAGTGCTTGTGTTCAAATAACCCTTATTTTACTTAATAATGCCACATTCACATAATTTTTATTACAGTATAATGTTATAATTGTTCTATTTCGTTATCAGTTGTTAATCTCTTACAGTGCCTAATAAATTAAACCTTATCACAGGTATGTACGTGTAAGAAAAAACCATAGTATATGTAGGGTCCCATTCTGTCTACAATTTCAGGCATCTATTGGGGATCTTGGAAGTATCCCCCAATGGATAAAGGGCAGTTACTGTAGTTGGAGTCATACAGTATGTAACCTTTCCAGATTGGCTTCTTTCACAATATGTATTTGAGGTTTCTCCGTATCTTTTCATGGCTTGATAGCTTATTGTTTTCAGCACTGACTCATGTTCTGTCTGGATATACCGTAGTTTATTTATCCATTTACCTACTGAAGGACATCTTGATTGCTTTTAAGTTTGGCAACTATGAATAAAGCAGCCATAAACATCTCCGTACAGGTTATATGTAGATAAAAGTTTTCAACTCCTTTGGGTAAATACCAAGGAGTGTGATTGCTCAATCATATGGTAAAAGTATGCTTAGTTTTTTAAAAAACTGCCAAACTGTCTTTTAAAATGGCTGTACCATTTTGCATTCCCACCAGCAATGAATGAGAGATCCTGTTGATCCACAGCCTCACCAGCATTTGGTGGTGTTAGTATTTTGGATTCCGGCCATTCTAATAGGTGTATAGTGGTATCGCATTGTTGTTTAAATTTACATTTCCCTAATTACATATGATGGTGGGCATATTTTTATATGCTTTTTTGGTGAGGTGTCTTTTTAAGTCTTTTGCCCATTTTCAAGTCAGGTTGTTCATTTTCTTATTGTTGAGTTTTAGGAGTTCTTTGTATATTTAAGATAAAAACCCTTTATCAAATATGTCTTTTCCAAATACTATCTTCTAGTCTGTGCCTTATTTTCTCATTCTCACGACTATGTCTTTTGCAGAGCAAAATTTTTATTTTTAATGAAGTCCGGCTTATCAGTTATTCCTTTCATGGACTGTGCCTCTGGTGTTGTATCTAAAAAGGCATCTCAATACCTAAGGTTACCTAGATTTTCACCTATCTTCTAGAAGATAAATCTTATCTTTTATTGTTTTGTGTTTTACATTTATGTCTATAATCTATTTGGAGTTAAATTTTTGGAAGAGTGTAAGGTCCATATGTAGATTCTCTCTCTCTCTCTCTTTTTTTTTTTTTTTGCATGTAGATGTCTAGTTGAGTTGTTCCAGCACCATTTGTTGAAAAGAGTTTGAGACATTTTATTACCTTTGCTCCTTTGTCAAAGATCAGTTGTCTATATTTATGTAGGCTTATTTCTGTGCTTGCTATTCTGTTCCATTCATCTAATTGGCTGTTCCTTCCCCATACCACAGTGTTTTAATTTCTATAGCTTTACGAGTCAGTCTTGAAATCAGATAGTATCAGGCCTCTGACTATTCTCCAGCATTGTGTTAGCTATTCGGGGTCTTCTTTAACTTTGCACTGTGAGTTAATAACTTTTTTTTTTAGAATTTTTAATTGTAACGGGGGTTCTTCCATCATAAGAGAACTTTGTCTAATCTATGACAGATTTCATTATAAATATAAACCCTTAAAGATGTTTTTAAATAATAGAAATTTAAGTGTAAATACTTTGCTATGTACAGAACATGTAAATAAATATTTTGTATTTTGACATTAGAGAGGAAAACACTTATCACTCCTTTTGTAATTGAATAGCCTTGCAAGCATTATAAAAATATTTAAGAAGCCACTGGTAGAAATGTTATTGTTTTGCCCATAGAATTAAAGTAATTAAAACAAACCATTTTTCTTTCATCACAGTTAACACTTAATGACCACATAAGTAGGTACTTGTTACATTACTGTGGAACATAGGATTGCCTCTTATTGAAGTGAATCACTTTTTTAGAATTAAAAAGAAGAGCAGTTTTTGTGAACTCCTTCTTAGTGAGACAGATAAACACATATATCCATGTATAAAGATATATAGTTTTAAATACTACATAAGGAAATAGCTTAATAATGCTATTACTGCCGGTACTACAGATACTTTGAGGCCTTAGGAACTATGAGTCACTTATCTTTGTAGTGTTACAGTATTTATCATGCAATTTACATACCAAGCAATCATTTGTAATTATTATTTAAGTATATTTATTATACTACTCCAGGCTTTTATCAGTATAATCTTGTATTATACAATGTTTTCTTAAAAAAGGAATAAAGCAGACTATCCTTAAGTGTTGGGAAAAGTAGCAATCGTATCTTCCATTGTAGGTAGGTAAAAATCCACGTAAATGTTTTAATTTAAGGGATCTTAGGAAGGTTATATCCCCTTCTGACATAGGTCTCTTACTGTATAGGGACTAACACATTCCTCTAGAAATCATGATTTATAAAGTTCAGATGCTGGCTGGGAGAGTTTGATCAGTAAAGAAGAGCTCTTAGTGCTGGCCCTTTTATTCTTAGTATGAATTTGTTCAGTGCATTACTTTTCAAAATGAAAGCTGCCAGAGGATAGGCACTTGTAGTAATGGTAACTTCTGATAGGAAGGAGGGCTTGGTTCACAGCACTGGTTCCTGTTTAGAAAGGACAGACTTGAATTGGATACCCAGGGGAGGTTTTAGGTGACTAGGCCAGCTGCTCTTGGGCATGAAGAATCTGCGAATGGAGAGGGTGCAGAGCTGAGGCGAAAGTTGCACGTGAGCATTACCTCCCCACCTTTTGTGTGCATGCCACGGCCTCCATGATTGCCAGCCTTTGAAGGATACGTGACTACTTAGCTGTCTTCTGTACTCGGGTCTCGTTAAAATGTACTCTGGGTGATGGTGTAAGTATGATTACAGTTTGACAGCCCACTGAAATACTTTAAGTCCCTCTCTCTAAACAAGAATTAGGGCAGCATAACTATGACCCACTTCAGGTTGTGTGTCCTAAGAATTGAGGTTTAGACTGCAGGTCTCTCAGTTTCTGTCTTTGAGTGGTTAGCGATGATGTTTGTTTTTCATAATGGCAGGACCTTCCTAAGTTCTAGAGAAATACCTACATATCTCCTTTACTTTTGTTCACTTGTAAAAATAATACAATACTGAGGAAAATATTCATAGTTCCACTTATTTTTACCATTTTAACATTATTATTATAATTTTTATGCATACCCCACTAGTCTTATCTATTTTCACACATAGCTTTTGATTTTGCTTATTTAAACTTAATTATTGGTTACAGTCCATTATTAAATTATAATTATTCTATGTATACAGTTTTATGTTCACTGTTTTCCTTAATAAATACTAAACATGTTTTATTGTTTCTACACTGTCTTCACAATTTTAATGTCTGTAAAAGATAAAAGGGAGTTTTAGTTCAGGTTGCAAGTTCCAGGTGCCATATAAGTCTTTTTGGGCTTCTAATCTTCCCAGTCCTCTGAGATTGCATTATTTTCTTTTGTTAAAGGAGAAAATGAACCTAAGACACATTAAGCAGCATCCCAGGGTCAGACAGCTAGTAAAGAATCACCTCAGGGTTGAAATACACATCTTTGTGTTGATAAAGCCCTCATCTTTAGAACGTTACATTGTCCCTTTGCCGCTCAGCTGACATTGGCTGTTCCTCTATTATTGGTCATTTTGCCATTATTGGTGCTTAAATGTTGGCAACTTTCTATTGTTAAAGACAGTGCTCCTGTACTGATCATCTCTCTGCCTATTATTTTCTTCTGCTAAAACATTTACTTAGGATAAATTCCCTAAACTAGGTCTTGCCACATGATCCTGTATTGCATCCGAATGGGTTATAACATTTCGTGTCATAGCAGACCTACATGGGATTTTATAAATTTAGGCCATGTTCTTCTGAATAGTTTTATCAGTGTAGTGTAATATAAGGTTATGATCTGATGTGTGTTTGTCACTTTGAATTTATTTTACAATCTTAAGTCATATAAGACATAGTGGTGTCATACCAGTACATTTTTTTTTCCTAAGTAGCAGCTAGGACCTCTAAATCCTGATTATGAAAACACGTGTTTTGCATACTGTGTTTTTCATGCCTTGCTTCGGATGTGCACTTACTTTCCGTTTTTAAAACCTGTTTTTCCCTGTGTTTTTGCTTCCTATTGTGACCCTGTGGTCTTTGGCCTTTGCGATTGTGTTTTTGAAATATAATTTAAATATGACTGATATAAAAGAGACTGAGGGGAAGAAAAGGAGTTTAAACAAATTTAACCCTTGAGCATACCAAAACGCAAAAATGGGGCGGGGGGAAGTCATTGCTAATTCTACCATCCAAAGATAGTTTCTGTTTCTGTATGTCCTTCCCTTTGTTAAAATATGTTTTAGTCTCTATCTTTTCTACAGTTATTTCTATAGTTTCTCTAATCTATGCAAAAATGTGACAGAACCATAAATAGAAACAATGACATTAAAATGTAAATGAACACATAGATTAAAGAGGTCACATTTTTAAAAATTAAGCAATGTACTGTATTCTTTTAGGTTTTGTGTTTTAGTACCACAGGTACTACTAAGTTAGATTGGGTTATAAGGAACTATTGTTGATTCAGTTCCTAGTATTGTGTCATGTGCATAGGGACTCTGTGATAAATATAATTTGATTGTGATGAATTGCCTTATCTTCAAAGATTCAACATCTTAGTGAGATGGGGAGGTTGGGAAATATGAAATGCATCAGGACTATGACCCACTAGTTATATTTGCCTCTAGTGTTGCTAGTATTACAAATGCCCCAGCCAGTGTCTTCAGATTCTACAAATGCCACTGAGTTATTAAGGCAGCGCCTTAACTTAGTCTTTTATATTAATGCAGTCATCTCAAGTTAGAAGCTCTTTTGCAATATGATTCGAGAACAAAGCTCTACATGTGTAATTTTGGAAAAGTTGCCCAAAACTAAAATATTTTCCTGTTTCAGTTTTTTCAAAGAAATTGTTTAGTTTAAATCTTCTATTTGCAAGTTGCTCTGCCAAGTAACTGTTTGGCCTGTAAGTGCATTTAGCTTGATAAGTGGCAGCTTCCGCTGATTGCCTTTCTAATATGTCCAGAGCTGAAATTGCAGTGTGGATACTTGGAAAGGATGACTATTACACATTTTGATTTTGGAAACTGAAGTAAGTACCTCTCCCAACAAGGCTAGCAATCCTTGATTTAATCCATCACTCAAAAATTGCTACTTCACAGTAGTCTCTGATTGCTGAGGCTCTTGTGGAAGTTTGTTTTCAGGGGCTTAGAACCCCTCACTGGATTATTTTTTTCCCTTTTCTATCTCCTTGAAGTAATACCTTCCCTAAACTGTGGTCCTCTGCTTTTATTAGAAAGTTAACAAAGAGCTTCCCAATAGAAGAGTTTCTGAGCTGTGTTTTACCCCCTCTTACCTGAGGTTGAGTATAATGTTATCCCAATCACTGGCTGTCTTTGTATAAGATAAGTGATAAATTTCAACAATAAATTAGTATGTATCCATCTGTCAGAAAACGAAAAATATATAATTCAACTGTCTTTTTACCTTATTATCTTAAAAAAAACTGAAAACCAGGTTAGCTCTTCAATTATATTATTCTGCCTTACTCTAATATTTAAAAGGTCTAATTATATGTGCTTCATTCTAAGAGGCTCTTCTGTTCAAATGTTTTGTTGTACCTACGAGTATAAGTACAATAAAGTGTGTGTGTGTGTGTGTGTGTGTGTGTGTGTGTGTGTGTGTGTGTGTAGAGAGACAGAGACAGAAGGAGAGCTTCGCTTCTGGAATTCAGTTACAGTTGTAACTAACTGCACATTAGTTAGTTCACATTCTTATTAAGCAGCCAACTACATGTTCAATAAAGGTGCTTTTCCTTGCTGTGAAGTGAATATTATTTTTGTGGTCAACAAAATTTAGCTTTGTTTTGTTACCTTTTAAGTATATATTAGCAGTTAGTATGTAGTAGTAAGAAATTATAAATCAATCTATTGTAGTTGGGGAAACTAATAGAGTCTTTCCTGCTACCACCTCTCCCTGCCAACTGGTTAAAAAATCCTCCCAGTGAATATTTCTTGATTTTGTTTGTTTTCTTGTATTTTGGATTTTCTCTCTAGTTATGGTTTCCCTAAATACTTTAATTTTATCGGAGCAGCTACTATTCAGACCATTATTAAGTAGACTGATAATATACATGTCCATTTTTAAAAAATGAACTATAACTCTCAGGCAAGTAAATACTTTTTGTAATTAATATTGTTTTTCATAAATATACAAATGAATTCATTTTTTTCTCTTCATTTAGATTAAATTAGAATAAAGCAAATCTGATGTCCAAAAGCCATGCCAATAGTCTCCGATCATACTATTCCATGGATATCAGTACACAAATCATCTAAACTTGTGTGCTCATGTACTTAATAGATTTTATGTGCAGCTTTGCCTTAAAAGTATTAAAAACAGTAGGAGGCAGTTGTGTTCCACTCAAGCATGTGTGATGACAGATGGAGAAAATCTTTTCATGTTGACTTTTCAACAGTCACACTCTGCAAGACTTCAAGCTCTTCGTGGCTATTGGGAAATTAAAAGTTGGCTATTCAGCCTTTAATTTTGATCCATCTGCTCAAACTAATGAGACGTCTCATTCGTAAGCTTCTCTTTGCATTACCAAATGCAAGTACAGCTTTATCATTCCTGTTAATAATTCCCCTCCTCCTGTGTAACTTGCAGAATGGGAAAATAATTGATGCCTTAACCCTATTGAGATTTTTCTTGCAATGCAAACTTTGTTACAACGATAGGAAAAGAAATTAGAAATTGCCTCAGAGATTATTGCATATTTAGTAAGTCAACTTGTTCTTTTTTCATATTATCAAAAAAGTTAAGATCCTTCTTTAGTAGCTTCTTATTCAAAATCTACCTCCAGTTTCAAGGTTTTACAGTATTAAAGAGGGAGAAAAAAAAGTCATCTTCAACGTTGGACTAATATTAAACGTCAGCCTTTTCTCATTCAGATGTATATCTCGTTTTCTCTTTCTTCGTGGTTTGTAAGTTTTTAGATGTTTCTAATTCTGATAAGAAATCACATTTCATAATTGACTCATGATTATTGATTAACTTATTGCTATATAAAGGGAATTATTTTTGTTTCTTAGCATTGCTTCTTAGTTTATATGGAAGTAATTATATACAATTGAAACAAATTTTACCATGCTAACTTTAATAATGGAATTTTACATTGGCCCTTTTGCCTAAAATTTTTGTCTTCTTCCAGATAGATACAAGCATCTTTAATTCTTTGTACCAATGTTTCTGTCATATCTGATTTCTCTAACATGACTTTTATTTGTGAATTATTTAAATTTTGCTTTCTTTTCTGCCTTTTTTTGCTCCTCCCTTTCCAAATTGAGACATATTCCCAAAGTAATATACAAGCATAATTCTTAAGAAGGAGACATTTTAACAATTATAAGCACCAAAAACTCCTTTAAAAGAGCATAGGGACAAATAATTTTCTACAAATGAGCCACAGCATACAATGGAGAAAAGAAAGCCTCTTCAATAAATGGTCCTGGGAAAATTGGAAAGCCATGTGCAAAAGAATGAAAAAAAAAAAAATGAAACTACACTGCTATCTGTCACCACATACAATTAACTCAAAATGGATCAAAGACTTAAACATAAGATCTGAAACAATAAATTGCATGGAAGAAAGCATAGGTACTAAACGTAGGGATCTTCAGTTCAGAGAGTATTTTATGAATTTGACCTCAAGGCAAGGGAAATAAAAGCTAAAATAAATGAATGGGATTATATCAAACCTAAAAGCTTCTGCACAGCAAAAGAAACCATCAAAAAAACAAAGAGACACCCCAACAGAATGGGAGAAGATTTTTGCAAACAGCACCTCCAATAAGGGGCAAATACCAAAACATGAAGAACTCATACAACTCAACAACAGAAAAAAACAAGCAATCCAGTTTTTAAAAAATGGGCAGAGGACCTGAACAGACACTTCTCCCAAGAAGACATGCAAACAGCCAACAGTTATATGAAAAGATACTCAACTTCACTACTAACTATTAGGGAAATGCAAATCAACACCACAATGAGATACCACCTCATACCTGTTAGAATGTCTATTATTAACAACACAAAAAAATACGTGTTGGAGAGGCTGTGGAGAAAAAGGAACCCTCATACACTACTGATGGGAATGTAAATTGATATAGCCACTATGGAAAACAGTATGGAGGTTCCTCAAAAAATTCAGAATAGAATTACCATATGACCCAGCCATCCCTCTTCTGGCTATCTACCCAAAAAAATCTGAAAACATTTATCTGTTAAGATATATGTACCCCTATGTTCATTGTAACAGTGGCCTAGACATGGAAACAGCTGAGTGTTCTTCAATAGATGATCGGATAAAGAAGATGTATATATATACACACACACACAATGGAATATTTGTCATAAGAAAAAATGAAATACTGCCATTTGCGACAACATGGATGGATTTTGAGATTATCATGCTAAGCAAAATAAGTCAGAAAAAGGCAAGAACCGTATGATTTCACTCATGTGGAATATAAAACTGAAAGCAACAAAGGAACAAGACAAAGAAAGAAACAAAAACTCAGACACAGACAATAGGTTAGTGGTTATCAGAGGGTAAGAGGTTTGGGGGGTAGTAGAAGAGGGTAAAGGGGGTCAAATATATGGTGATGGAAGGAGATTTGATTTTGGGTGGTGAACACACATTGCAGTATATTGATGGTGTATTACAGAATTGTACACTTGAAACATTTATAATTTTGTTAACTAATGTCACCTCAATAAATTTAATTTAAAAATAAAAGGGCCCAGCGGTACCCATGTTGTTTCGCCATTACCTCCTTTCATATTTATCACATATCTCTCTCACCCTCATTTTTCTCCACCTTCCTGGTCTTCTTTCATCATTGATATGCTCTTCTATTTACCTTTGGGCTTTTACATAACTTGTTCCCTCTGCCTCACACACACTGTCTTATTCGTTGCTTGGTTGATCTCTGATAAACCCTTCAAATTTCATCTTTCTTTCAGAAGGCTGTTTTACCTCCTTGACTCTTACACCTCCCTATTATGGACTATATATGTTCGTAATCACACGATGTATGTCTTTTTCATATTTCTAACGACAGTTTTCCTTTGTTTTTTGGCTGTTTTTGATTAATGCCACTGTTCATTAAAAGATTATAAATCCCATGAGGAAAGGGACTATCTCTGATTTTGCTCATCATTGTATTGTTATGGCCTGTCCGGTACCTGGCACATAGTGGGTGTACAGATAGTATTAGATAGTCAGAAGGAGATGTAGTATTCTTTATAAGTCTGAACTTATTCTTAAAGGATGGGGCAGCAACCAACTTCAAGGAAAATCAGGAAAGTAATCTTTAGTTTTATGGTAAGCTGAATGTTCAGGCTGAGTGGAAAACAACCTGGAGATGTGAAATGACATCAAAGATTGCTTTGATTACCTTTTTAGGGAATTCCCTCCCCCCCCATAGGCTGTAATGATTAATAAAAGAATGTTGGTATTCTTCTTAAAAATATTTCATTATGTAAATTTACTCTTCATATTATTTCTTCTAGTTATAGTCTTTTCTGTTGGACATATTCAATTACCTCAGTTTCTCCTAATTTAAGATATCCATCTGAATTAGCTATATTTCATGATAATAGGCATCATATGTACTACCAATTATTTCCAGTTAATATATTTTTGTTTCTTTTATTTCTATTTATTAAGCCCTAGGGGAGTATTTTTGAACCCTTTTAAAATTTCACATTTTTAAGAGAACTGATAAAAATCCCGTTTTTCTGAAATATAGTTTACCATAAGAATACTCAATTATGTTCTTGAAAGTTTATACACATATATATATATGTGTGTGTGTGTGTGTATATATATGTATATATATAAGTTTTTTTAATTAACCTTCTAATGTTCTATTCATTTGCAAAGGGAGTATTTTTTAATGACAAATATTAGTGTTGCATTTTTCCTTCATTGCTATTAACATGACTTTTTTACTAAGTCTTCGAGAATTTTCCAGGTACTGAAATAATACATTCTTGTAACAAGTAAAATCCACACAAACATGTAAAAAGAAAAGAAAAAACTGATAAGTGACTTGGCCCTCAAATCACCCTCAATACTCCTACCCTTGAAATGTATTCAGTTTTCCCCTGGCACATACAGACATAATACAAGTATGTATGTATCTTTAGGCATTTGAGCTTTTTAAATTTGGTAATCAGTGGTTTCTGGACTTACACCACAAATTGACAGAGCATAATGGAACCGATTGTTTCAAAATGATGTTTAGAAATTTTGAGGATATAAACTAAGTTTAGATCTATTTTTGTACAATCTACAGATCTTTAGCCAAAAGATCAAAAGTGGAAAAAAACTGCTGTGCATAATCCTGGAGAAAAATGGAAGCAAAACAAGTAATTTTTCTGAAACTGGTTTTCTTTGTTTTAGATACATTGTGGAACACCAGGGAACATATAGAATCAATCAAACCTAGAAAGGAACACTTATGTACCATCCACTTCATCTATTATCTCTATTTTTGTGTCTTATTTGTATAACTCCCTTATAGAAATTATCAACTTCTCCATCCATTTTCTCATTCTTTGTGTCTTCTTCGGTGCCCCTCTTCATGTTTTACATTGTAAAATGTGAAGATAGTGCAAGTTACTTTGCTCTGTTACTGGGTGCTATTTTTTAACCATTTTATTGTGTAATTTTCCTCTATTTGTGCTGTTTCACAACTCCAGAATTGCTTGCTTAAAAACAACTATAACTGTTGGGTTTTGCATATGTGTTTTATGCATGTAGCCAGTGCATAAATGCATGTTTTCTGACATAAATGCAAATTTTACATAAAAGATAAAGTTAGTTAAATTACATATAACTTGTTGTAAATTTTGTTTGAAAGATTCTATATAGATCCATAGCTGATTTAAATCAAGCATTCCAGACTTAGGAAGTGAATTTATCAGATTGTTTGGTAATTTATTTATGTGATTTTTTTAATTACAGCATTAGATTCTAGTAAATATATAATTATCAGGTTAAATAATATAAAAGAAGCATTGACTCTTATGGTATTGGTTTTTGTGAAGTACTTTGTCTATTTAGGATTTCCATTAATCCTTTTGAAAATAAAAGCTAATTTACATATATGTTTATTTTATTATGTTATTTGAATTATTTATATTGTTTAAATAACAATAACATAGACTTGGGAAGTACTAAAACAATGTTTGCTCATAATCATTTTTGGGTTTTAATAACAAGATAGAAAATTCTATAGATAGCTATTCAGCATATTTTACGTTAAATTCTCAGAAGTTAATTTGACAGCTATTTATTTCATTTTAGAAAATGATACATTGAATCTCTTTATTACTTGGTTTCCAGCTGATATTTGGACTTGGAAGCAGTGGGAAATATATTTAATAAGTTTAGTTACCACAAGAATTTTTTGACTATATATTCATACTCATCTTTTGATAAGATTGAACAAGCAGTATCTTTATTAAAGCTAAGTATAAAAATTTGTCTCAAGGAAATCTGATACAGTTATTCATGTGTTTGCTCAAAGTGCAAAAAAGGGAGCTGAACATTCAAACTAAATTAACCATTGCAGATTTTTACTGTCTTGTCTGTAGCTGTGTTTTGTTTTGTTTTTTTAAATCAGGTTTTTTGTTGTTGTTGTCACAGTAGCATATGTAAGTGTGAAGGAGTGGGAAGGAAGAAATTATGTCTCTAAAGTTAATATTGTAAAATAGGATTCTGTTTTTAAGAGAATAACCTAACAGTCTCCGATCTCACCTCATTTTTTCCTTAGTTTTATAAATGAGTAAATAGGAAATGCAGCTCTAACTATATTATGACAAATACAGTGGGCATTTCCAGTTGTACAGCATTCATCAAGTTAGTGGCTGCTCCTAAAATATGGTCAGAGGCCTGTTAAGTCTTGTGAAGGATCCTATTGTATTACCCTACCTGCATGCAAACCTGGCACAGGCTAACTTCATTATATGCTTTACACACACACACACACACACACACACACACACACTCACAAATAGAAACAGGAGACACCTGGATTGGGGAACAGACCTTATATTTATTTATTCACAGAGCATCTTGTTGGTTTTCTCTCCCTAGCTTTCCACAGGGCTACATGGTAAGAGCCAGCTACCTCTGAGCACATGGGTTGCACCATAAGAGCATAGCTTAAAAATTATGAAACTTGGAGCTTATATTGTTGTTGCTGGCATATCTGGTCATCCTCCCTGCTGGTGGTGGCCATTGGGGGAGGGAGGGAAAGAAGTAGATCAACTCAACTTCCCAAGGAATCTTTTACTCTGGAATAGAAACAGATTCTCTCTTGAGGAACGAAGGGAAGACTTGTATCCTGGGATATAGGCAGTTGCCTCTTTGAGAGGTAAGAAAGGAGTTTCTAGGTTTTATTACCCTTAGAATGGGAGAAAATGGGTCTGGGGGAGTGTCCGGAGAGATTCTCCACCATTAAAGTACTAGAGTTTCCACTGCTCAGAAGGCCCTGACCATGTAGGAACACCAAAAAGTTCAGAAAGGATTCTTTTCCAGCAAGACTTAATGGTATCTGGAAAGGACTCTACTAAACCATCCCAGTAAGACGGTAATCTCCTATTCACTACTACTGACTATTTAAAACAAAAAAAGGCTAGGAAAAGAAAAACAAGGTTTCTAACTTTATCTACATTGCATACTCTCTCCCGCAGTCCTTTTGTTCTGTTACTCCATGGACCTAGATCTCTTTTTTTTTTTTTTTGACCATGGTATTTGATTTACTCTGCTTGTGTTTGTATCATATGGAGAAAAGCCCAAATGAATTTAAATGGCTTAAAGAAAGGTCAAACGGCAATGTACTGTTTGTTTGTTAATGTGATGTAACTATCTCTACTGTGGGTTTGTAGGTAAGTCATCTTTTTTCCTTGTTCTTTTCTTAATAAAGAGTCGACTGAAGAGTACAGTACAGTTTTATAGAGAAATGTATGTTTGTTTGAGGAAGTGGCCTAAAGAAATGGAGACAGTGAAGAGCAAATCTAAGAAGAATTATAATTTTGTGATTTTTCCCTTTAGAGCAGTACAGTTTTAATTAGTCTAGCTAGTAAATTTGATTGAGAGTATATTGGCTTAGTAGGATTTCCTCTGCTCAAGTAAGTTTGAAAAAAACGCGTTTTGTTTTGTTTTGTTTTGTTTTACCAAAGAATCTGTAAATAGTCTGTTACTTGAGAATATTAAATGCACATTTGGGTGTTGAGGAATTATAAATACTGATTATTGTCTATGAAAAATACTGATAGAAACCTTAAAAATACATTTTTATGTTGTTAATTTTATGAAATTAGATTCAGTTCAGAACATCTTATTATGTTGAATAATAATAGGCCTTCAAGTCCAGTGGCATCTGTAGAAATGAAATTGCTAGTTCACTAATGAATTTTATTTGCATAGTAATAGAGCTAGTTGATTTTGCCTAATTTGCTACAGAATAGATATTGCTATTTTGGGACCATTGATAACAAACTTCAATGCAATTTGAACTGTCGTGGAGGTCAGTAAAATATTTTTCTGTGTGTGATACTGTAATGTATTGAAGAAAGATTCTTAATTCTGTCTTATCAGCCTTTATTGGATTGACCTAGGTTCAGCAGTGAATTAAAGTGATCCACGTTAGGCCTATGTGGAGGAGTGTAGTTTGGGTTACATCATTCAGATTTTAGTCATATTTGAGTACATCTTTGATACACATGAATTCAGAGTGCTTGAATTTTAGAACGTCATCCTTGAATTCTTTCAACACTAAATTATTTATTACAAGTAGGTTGGCTTCAATATATGTCCCTTAAAATATTTGTTTATGTATGTGTGTCTATATGAACTTCTTAAATTGAATAATAGATTATAACTATTTAATAGTTATAATCTAGACTAAAATTGAAAAATGGAAATAGAATTCTAGACTTAGAAACTTCTGAGAACCATCCATGATTTGGGATCTCTTCTGTAGTCTCTTTGCCTTGTTAAGGTCAGAGCTGCAGTGGATAGAGTGCCAAATATAGACACTGCTACACTTTCTTTTAGCACATGAACTATATATGGGTCATCAGTCTTAATTCTAAATATTGAACAGAATAAAGATGGTTTTTAAGACTAAACGAAGGCAATACTGGCACTATTTAGCAAATATTGATTGATTACCAATGTGTGCCGTAGACTGTGCTGACGACAGAAAGCAGAAAGAGACACAATGCATTAGTATTGCTTATAATCTGATGAGGGAAACAAAGGTTACACTATATATATACAGATTTGATAAATGAACCTTTTACCCACTCGCTTTAGATCTATTGATTTTCTAATTCCATCATTCCCTCCATTCTACTGTATGTAAGGAAGTGCTTATATCTCCCCTATTTATTAATTTATTTCTTTGTTGACTCAGATTCTTATTTTATTCAAAGGGTTATAATTCATTGTTCTGTTATTTACTTTAATGATCATAATGGCCCAAATTTGGCGAAGGGACCCTCTTCAAGCTGACTTCTTTGTCCTTTTGGCATGCCCCTGTCCCAGACTTGGAATTAATCATTTCTGAGTCATCTTTTCTGCAAGCAAACCTGTTCCTTTTTAGTAGAGAATGGTATTTAGAAACAAGTGAAAACTGTTTTATTTTTTAGAGGCATATTTTTACTGATTTTTTTCTGAAAAATGTTATCCAGAAGAATGAAAGAGATGGTGGGGGTCTAGAATTTTCAACCTTATAACAAAAAGGAAATACAATGTTTAGCAGTTTCTTTTCAGTAAGAGAGTTCCTCTAATAGCTGTTATTTCCTGACTGCTCCGGGGCTCACTGAGGGCAGCACAGGAACTGCTGAGGTTGGGAATGGGAGATGTGTGCTGTTTGGGAACGAAAAATGAGATTTGGATCTCTCAGGTCCACTACAGGTCCACTTAAGTAGCTTTAATCGTGTGTGTGTGTGTGTGTGTGTGTGTGTGTGTGTAGCTTTTGCAAAAGAGTTTATTGGAAGAAAGAATTCCACAGTCAAAATAAATTTTCAAACAACTGTCCTACAACATTAGTTTTTCACAGTTTACAAAAAGATTAATAGTTTCTGTTCTTATGGTAATACCAAGTAGACTGATCTTTCATCTATAGAATAACAATTTAGCTTTTCGTTTAGAGGTGGGATTTGGTCTTCCACTTCTTCATGTTTACTACATTGGACCGAGTAAACCAGTCGTTTTCCCTTGTGGACCTGGAATACTAGCTTGAATACCAATAGGATATACTGAATGAATGTAGTAGCCTAAAAGTTTTCAAATGTAATTTATTCACCAAGCAAATATAATTCTTTCATCTCTCAAATCAGGTACAAAGTCATGTATTTGTAGATATGATAAGACAGACCTGTAGCTGAAAATGCTGCAGCAGCTCTACAAACTAGGGCTGAGCCAGAAAGTAGAGGGTTTGCCTTTCCACAGAACCCCACACCCCCAATGCTGTGGGTTCTCCTCACTAATTGTGAGCTCTTCCCACAGAGAGTTGCATAGTGCATGATGTCTTTACTGACCAAAACTTAATACCCCTCAGTTTATTGATTTGGACAAATGCTTTTTACATAAAAACCCATAACAAAATCAACTTTTCAATTGAAATGCTTTTATTTTAAAAAAGCAGTTATAGTTGTGTCATAAGTTTATTAACATTATGTATGATATAAAGAAGAATATACTTTATAAATAGACATCTTAATTATTTTGTCATTATAGTTTGAATCATTTCCTAAGTCCTGTTGAAATATGTTATTTACTTGAAAATTAAGATGGATAATAGTCTAATTTTTTTCTATTAAATTGTAGGTTATACTTATTAAATCATATTTTTAATCGTTTTCTGATCAGGTCCTTAATTATTTTATTTCAGATGGAAAGTATTTTAAATACAACATTTAATAGATTACTTTTATGTTTATTTTGACAATGAATTTATGAAAGCATCATTCGTGTTCGTTAGTCCACCTTCTTATTACAGATGACAAAGCAAAAGACTAGTAATATGTCCAACATCAGACGACTAATAAGCTTTGCAATTAAAACTAGAACCTTGGTCTTTTCACTTCCTTTTTAATATTTTTACCCCTACAAGACTGACATTTTCATTTAACCAGTAAAGAGAAGAAAATGCAGAGAATATGTTTGTAAATTCTACCTGAAAAATCTGGCCTGAAGAAATCTTCAACACCATGTGCAAAAAATCTACAGCTACCTAAGAATTTTCAGTGATGATTTTTTTAAAACAACTTTTAATCCTTTCAAAAACGTATGTGGTCTTTCAATTATTGCAAAAATCTTTTTTTCACATTTTTAAGAAATGAATACTAATATATGTCTTTTAAATTCTTTCAAGTTTCTCAGTAGAGTTCAAATTGATACATCTTTGATAATATAATATAAAGTTACATTAAACTGTGTAATCAAAGTGAGAACACGCTAGTCATAAAGCCTTTATACTTTTAAACAAATCATTTCTTCAGCAAATCATCTTCCTTCAGTACATAATTTTAGTATTAAGAAAAGAATAAAGAACATAGAACTCATCTAGTGTCAAACCATAAAAACTATCATTTATGAAAAAACTATCATTTATGAAAACAGCATTGAAAACTGGTGATATTTAGCTGAGGAAAGAGCTGTCATACTGGAGGTATGGTAGAAGTTTTTCAATATTTGAATAATTGTTATATGTAAAACCAAGTGCATTTGTTTCCTATTGCCTTAGAGAACAGTACTGATCTTGGTCCCAGTGAGTGGGATGTGTAGGGTGGGATTAGATTTGTGGTGAAAATAAGGAAAAACTGTGTAAAGCAACTAAACCTTTTTTCCTACTTAATGGGTCACCTTTTGTGTGCCAGGCTCCTTCCTTGTACTTTTTCATTATCGTTTGTTGTCCCTACGGCAGCCTTGCAAGGCAAATACTATTTTCTCCATTTTACAGGTAAAAACAGGCATCGGTAAATTTGCCCAAGTTCATGTAGTATATAAGTGCTGCGTTATTATTGAAACATAGGTCTATTTGATTCGAAAATACCGCTGGTACTCAAAATAAGTCTGTATAGGTTAGTTTGGCATTCACATAAGAGTTTGGTCTAGATCGCTAAGAAATTTTTCCTAAACAAAAAAGTTAGTTTGAATGTATCTTAAATTTAAGTCATTATGAGCAAGTAAAATTAATGTTCATGATTATGTTTGTTTATTTTTATATGTTATAAAAACTGGGTGAAAATTAAAACATTTTTCTATGCTTAAGACAATTTTAAGGTGTAAATACACTGTCATCTATAGCATATACAACATTTAAAGTTGTGTTTATAAATATATTGAATGAGCTCCAAAGATGAATTCAGATCTAAAAAAAATGAATGTATTGCATAAGTGTATATAGTACACATATAAAACAGGACCCGAATTAAGGTGGTTTCCAGAGGGAAAGGAGAAAGGGGCGGAGATAGAAAAGGACATCAAATATGTGATGATGTAAACAAATTTGACTTTGGGTGGTGAATCCACAATGCAATATACAGATAATATATTATAGAATTGTACACTTGAAACCTATATAACTTTATTAACCAATTTCAGTCCAATAAATTTAGTAACTTTTTTTTAATTTACAAATAATTTATTCAAGCAATAATTGGATGACAAATTATATTACCTCTAAAGCATATATATGTATTCTTAATGTCTTAAGAAAAATGAATGCTTAAGAAAGTATTGTTTTTAAGTAAGTCCAAGAAAAAATTTATAGGAAAAGGACAATGCAGTCAAAATATTTACCATTTTAAAATTATATTTTAAAAATTCTTTTTTCTCTATTTTTTTGTTTTCTTAACAATTTAGAGACTAGATTAAAATATAAATGTCTTATGCTTCTATTATTGTACAATGTCCTGATATGGTGAATTGATTGTAAGATAATTTTTTTGCAGTGGACTAAGCTAGAAATATGATGATATGTGTTTTTGCTGTCACAGTACATACATAGTACACTAAGTCCTTCAAGTTTTTTTTTTAATTATTATTATACATTTTGATAACAAGTATCTTTTAGGATTTAGAAGATGTGAGTAAAGTATGTAGATTTCTTTTAACCAAATATAGCAGTTAATGCTCTCTACAACTCAAATATAGAAGCTGATAAATATTACAACAATTTCTTTAGAGAAATTGGTGAAGAATATATTTTACATTCAGGGTAATGCCCTAAATATAATTCAGTAATGATAACCTGAATCTGTTTATCACTTAAAAGCTTAGGTTTCTTGAGAAGAACTGCAATTCCTCAGTGTGAGAATCCAGAGGTGGCTCTGAACTGCCAAGTGTAGATCTAATTACACAGCTTGGAGCTGCGACTCCACTTCTGTCTAGTCCACATTACTTTCCGTGGTTTATTTTTCATAACTTAATTCATGAAGACTGATGAGTCTTCATGAATTAAGTTATGAAAAATACACCTTCAGAATTATACAGTTTTCTGATATAGTTAGGACAAAATACATTTACTCTATTTGAGGTAGTTTGTATTTTCGTGGTGTATCTGATAAATATTTAACCAAGTCTTTTTTAACTAAAATATATGCTTTAGTCATTTAGTTAGTTACCAGAAATGTCTAATAATAAATTCTAGTTGTTATACCCATGATGAATAAAACAGAGAAATTTAAAATTTATTATTTTAGTCATATTCTTAGTAATAGTAGTTTTATTGATGTAATCCAAATATAATCGTTTCAAAATTTCTACTATTATAAAATGTAAGAATGCTTTCTTTCTTTATGCCCATCTACAACATTATTGTAGTTAATGAATTAGATTGATTTGACTTATTGTAAACACAAGTAGCTTAATTTCAGAACTATCTTTGACTTTAAAGTCCAAAATTTTAGTTTTTTTTTAAGATGCTCTCAAAATAGTTCATTTTATACATTGTTTCTTTTTAAAAATCACAAACTTGGAATTTTGCAGTGGCATTAAATGAACATACACGTACCTTTACAAACAGAATCAAAAGACTAATCATTAGCAATTTCAGTTTATTAAATATCAGTGGAACATTTGCTAATAAATTTAAATGACAGTATACAAGGAAAGTAATTATCTAGTTGAATAATTAGAAGTTAGCTTGATACCTCATATTCTAATACAGATATCAGTAAAAGTGTCAACTCAGACTATCCTATTATGATTTAAATTCAGATCTCTGCTCAAAATATGCTGAAAAAAATCAATCTTTTGTGAAAGCTGACCATTTCTGACATTGGAATTTTAGGAATCATTTATTGAGTGCTCACTGATTGGGTGGTAGCTGGGAAAGTGATGGGGGCTGACAAGGAGACCTCCCAGTTAGTAATATGTAAACTTGCCCTCAGGCAGCACCCAAAGAGAGCATATAACTTGATGGGAAGAAAGCTGGCTGTGGAATGTTAAATCAGAGGCGAATTCCTGTTTAGCTCTAGAGTGAGTAACAAGTTATTGAAACTGTCAGCTTCAGTTTTCTCATCTGTAAAATACTAATAAAATTACCTACCTAATTGTGTTGTTAATAGTAAGATACATAACTATTCATGGCCCCTAGTATTGGACCTAGCACGTAGTTAGCACTTAATAAATCATGTCTTTTATTCTTAGTCCTAGTAATTATTAACAGCAGAGGAGGAACCTATATACCACAAGGCACAAATATGAATAAAGTAAAGTGGTATGGGAGCGATTGATTTTCCCTGGAGATATTGGAGAAGAGTCATTATAACTATCCTTAAAGGTTTTACAGAAATTTCCACAGATGGTAGGAGAACCAATAAAGTAAAATATAGGTAAAGACTTGGAAACATACAAATTCATGAGGGTTTTGAACAATAGGAAGTAGGATTTAAGAGATAACACCATAAGGCCAATAATGAAGAAACTTGAAATATCATGACCTTTAAATCAAGTAATTTGCTAATTTTGAGAGAGGACCCCCAATTAATTTCTAGATTATGCTATTCTTTTTTCTTTCTTTCTTTTTCTTTTGATTTTTCCTTCCTTCCTATAGTTGTTCATGTAATGAATGACAGCTTCTTTGTTCACCATCTTCCCAGACTCCAATCCTGTACCATCAGAACTAGATATAAGTTCCAAAAACCACAGAAACCAAAGGTGGACTTACCTACTGACTGTTAAGTCTCCAGTGCCTGTCATGTAATTGTTGGATGACCGAAGACTGGAGGACAAACTAAATCAAGCTCAAAAAAGCTAAAAATAAAAGGTAGTAAATGGTAAATACTTAAGAAAGAGGCATATGTACACACTCAAAAGAGTAAAGTATTGCTTGTATCTGGAAGCATCAGGGATAATTTTTATTTTTATTTTAATTTAACCATGATAGTAACATCCATGTCCCTTGTGGAGGTATAAGGATTTTTTTTTTTTAACATTTTTATTAAAATATAGCTAACATACAGTATTATATTAGTTTTGGCTATCTCTTTGTTGAAGTTCTTACTAAGTTCCTTGAGCATCCTTATAACCATTTTTTTTTAACTCATTGTATATGTACCCCATAGTTATTAAACATTCATATATAAAGAAGTGATCACCATGAGAAGTCCAGAAACTATCTGACACCATACCATGCTATCACAATATTAATTACTATATTCCCTGTGCTGTAGATTACATCCCCATGACTTTTTTATTTTATACCTGGAAATTTGGACCTCTTGTTTCCTTTTACCTTTTCCTTTCTTTTTAATTTTTCAATTACAGTTGACATTCAATATTATTTTATATTAATTTCAGGTGTACGGCATAGTGGTTACACATTTATAAAATTTAACAAGTAACCCCCTGACTAGTCTAGTACCCACCTGACACTACACATATTATTGACTATATTCCCTATGCTTTACTTTACATCACTATGACTATTTTATACTTACTAATTTGTACTTCTTAATTCCGTCACCTTTTTCATCCTGTCCCCAAATCCCCTCCCATCTATCACCCCAACAAATCTAGTACCCATCTGACACTGTGCATATATAGTTATTACAATATTAATGACTATATTCCTTATGCTATACCCTACATCCTCATGATTACTTTATAACTAATTAATTTGTACTTATTAATCCCTTTCCCTTTCTTATCCACTCCCTAACCCTCCTCCTATCTGGAAACCATCAAAATGTTTTCTGTATCTTTGAGTTTGTTTCTGTTTTGCTTGTTTATTTTGTTCTTTAGATTTCACATATAAGCAAAATCACATTGCACCTGTCTTTCTCTGACATACTTCACTCAGCACAGTACCCTCCAGGTCCAGTCGTGCCACCGCAGATGACAAGAACCCATTCTCTTCCATGGCCAAGGAATAGTCCATTGTATATATGTACCACCTCCTCTTTATTCATTCTTCCATCGATGGATACCCAGGCTGCCTCCACATCTTGGCCATTGTAAACAGTGCTGCTGTGAACATATGGAAGCGCACATCCCCTGGAAGTAGCATTTTGGGTTTCTTTGGATAAATACCCAGAAGTGGGATTACTGGATCCTTCTTTGTCTCTTGTTATATAGCCTTTGTTTTAAAGTCTGTTTTATCTGGTATAAGTATTGCTACTCTAGCTTTATTTTTTTCCATTTCTAATTTCATGAAATATCTTTTTCCATCCCTTTACTTTCCGACCCTGTGTGTCTTTCAATCTGAAGTGAGTCTCCTAGAGGCAGTATATGTAAGGCTTTTGTTTTCTTATCCATTCAGCCCTCCTATGTATTTTTTTTTTGGGGGGGGGAAGGGGAACAGGACTTTATTGGGAAACAGTGTGTACTTCCAGGCCTTTTTTTTTTTCCAAGTCAAGTTGTCCTTTCAATCTTTAGTTGTGAAGGGTGCCGTTCAGCTTCAAGTTGATGTCCTTTCAGTCTTAGTTGTGGAGGGTGAGCTCAGCTCCAGGTCCAGTTGCCGTTTTCTAGTTGCAGGGGGCACAGTCCACCATCCCTTGCGGGAGTCGAACCAGCAACCTTGTGGTTGAGAGGACGCACTCCAACCAACTGAGCCATCCGGGAGCTCAGCGATAGCTCAGCTCAAGGTGCCGTGTTCAATCTTAGTTGCAGGGGGCGGAGGCCACCATCCCTTGCGGGACTCGAGGAGTTGAACCGGCAACCTTGTGGTTGAGAGCCCACTGGCCCACGTGGGAATTGACTCCGGTAGCCTTCAGAGTTAGGAGCATGGAGCTCTAACCACCTGAGCCACCGGGCCGGCCCCCTCCTATGTATTTTGAGTGGAGCATTTATTCCATTTACATTGGAAGTATTTGTTGATAGATATGTAGTTTTTACCATTTTGTTCCTATTTGTCTTTTTTTTGTCCTAAAGAAGTCCCTCTAACATTTCTTGTAATACTAGTTTGGTGGTGATGAACTCATTTACCTTTTTCTCTGGGAAGCTCTTTATCTGTTCTTCAGTGTTAAATGATAGCCTTGTTGTGTAGAGTACCCTTGGTTGTAGGTCCTCGCTTTTCATCACATTAAATATTTCATGTCAATCCCTTCTAGCCTGCAAAGTTGCTGTTGAAAAATCAGCTGACAGTCTTATGGGAGCTCCCTTACAATTTACTGTTGTCTTTCTCTTGCTTTTAGGATTCTTTCTCTGTCTTTAACCTTTGCCATTCTAATAATGTGTCTAGGTGTGGGCCTCTTTGGGTTTCTCTTGTTTGAGACTCTCTGTGCTTCCTGGGCTTGAATATCTATTTCCTTCCCAGGTTAGGAAAGTTTCCATCCATTATTTCTTCAAATAGGTACTTAATCCCTTGCTTTCTCACTCTGCCTTCTGATATCCCTATGATGTGAATGTTATTATGCTTGATGTTTTCCCAGAGGCCCTTTAAACTGTTCCCATTTTTTTAAGTTCTTTTTTTCTTTTAGCTATTCTGATTGGGTGTTTTCTGCTACCTTATCTTCCAAATTGCTAATTTGATCCTCTGCTTCATCTAGTCTGCTGGTGATTCTTTCCAGTGCATTCTTCACTTCAGTCTTTTTTGTGTGCTTGCTATGTCCTTGTTGAAGTTCTCACTAAGTTCCTTGAGCATCCTTATAACCATTTTTTTTTTTTTTAACTCCGTATCTGGTGGGTTGCTTGCTTCCATTTCATTTCATTCTTTTTCTGGAGTTTTCTCCTGTTCTCTCCTTTGGGACATATTTCTTTGTTTCCTCATTTTGGCTGTCTCTCTGTGTTTGTTTCTATATATTAGGAAGATCTACTATGCCTCCCAGTCTTGGGGTGGCCTTATGCATTAGGTGCCCTGGGGGGCACTAGGACAGTCTCCCTGATCACCTGCTCCAGGTACTCTAGGAGTGTACTATGTGTGGGTTGTGTGTGCCCTCCCGTTACAGTTGTGCCTTGATTGCTGTTGACAGGTCAGTGAATGGAATTGACCCTCACGCTGACTGGATGTGGGGTTTAGCCACATCCACAGCTTTTGGGCTGCTGTGTGGGGGACTTACCCCCACTGAGTGGGATTTAGCTCTGCAGGCTCTGGTGCCTGTTGAGACCTCCTCTTGTGTGTGCCACTTGTGGGGGCAATTGGGTGGTGCTTTGCTGTGGTCTGAAGCCAACTTCCAAGAATGTTGGTTCTGGGGCCTTTGGGGAGGGACTGCAGTGCAGGCCTAGGTCACCTACTGCCTGTGACCAACCAGGGACTACCTGGTAGGAGCTACAAAAAGATTCTTGGGTGTTTTCTGCCTATGCTAAACCTGGAGGCACATGGGAGAGGCCACGTTGCGAAATGTAGCCGACTGCCACCAGTACCAGGCCTTAGAGCACTGCTGGCTCCCTTAAGGTCAGCCACTGGTAAAGCCTTGTGCAGTATGCAAGTTGGGTGAGGCAGGGTCTCAAGGAGTCACTAGAATGGAAACATTTGTGTTCACTAGGTTAATGTAGATTCTGTTTCTGTGCCAGCGCTGAGCCTGGAGCTAAGTAAAAGTCTCAGAGCACATCAAGGCTAGCTGCCTCCTGCCTGGGGCTCGTGGACCTTAATAGTTTTTCCTAACAAGAGTGCAATGTGTGCGGTGCTGGCTGCTTTCAAGAAAGTGCCTCAGGCACTGGGGGAGTTGGGTGTTACAGCATCCCAAAGAGTCACCCGGGTAGAGCAGCAGAGCTCACCAGAGCAATTCAGATTCAGATTTGGCCATGTGACAGAGGGCTCAACACAGGAATGATGGTGCCTGCCTGCTGGCTGCCTGGGAAGAAGACCCTACAGAGGGAAAAGGGTGATTGTCCCTCCAGTCCTCACCTCAAAGCTACACAACTCAGTCTCTCCCCTTATGTCTAGAACGACCTCTGAGTCACTGTTCCTTTGCTGGTGCTTAGGGTGAATGTCTGCAGGTAAGACTGTGCATCGCCCGTTAAGAGAACATCTGGTTTTCCCACAGCCTTCTGTCCCATTCATATGGTTGGAATCCCCACTGGTTTCACAGCCAGATGTTGTGGGGGGCTTCTCTACCAGGCAGCAGTAGTCTGGGCTGGGGAGCCTGGTGTGGGGTTGGGGTCCCTCCCTCCTCCAGAATAACCTTTGCAGTAGAGATATCCCTCCCACTTCTCAACTGCCACACACAGGTGTGGGGCAGCCCATTCCGCATCTCCACGTGGCTTATTCTTTATATCCTTAGTTATAAAACTTCTGTATAGCTAGACTTCAGATAATTCTCAAAGTTGGTTGTTCTATAATCTCGTTGTAATTTCAGTGTGTTCACAGAAGGAGTCAGGCACGGCATTTATCTACCTTCTTTTCTTTCTTTAAAATGAATTTTTATGAACTTGTGTTTTTCTGGTACTTCAGTGCCTACAAAGATACATTTTTAAAAGTTTATTTTAAAATGAAATTTTCTTTTTTAAGCTGTCTCAAACAATCATACTAACTCTTTTTCAGGGATTACTCTCTTAAGTACTTTCTTGCTCATCTTTGCTCATCATAAAAATCAGAGCCCTCTTTCTTTTTTCTTTTAATATCCCTGCCCTTTAAAATTTGTCCTGTCCATTGTTCTATCAATTTGCAATTCCAGAATCATCGTTAGTTACTTCCTGTTTTGTCTACCTTTTTTTCATACTTCCTTGAGTCATATTTTCTTTATTATCATGTAATGTATATTCCTTTACAAAAATCCATATTTTTGTTATAATGGTGGCTTTCTCTCTAACTGTTCATTTCAAAATCCTCTAACATAAAAATAATTTTTCAAGTATTGTTTTTAGTGGTATCTTTTTTTCTGAGTCTTGAATGAATTTTTGTTTATCTTAGTACGTATTTTATAATGAGGTTGTGTTTTGCCTTTCTAGATATTACTGCACTCCTGTCCACATGTCAGTTTCTGCCAAAAGTCTATATTCATCACTATATGGATTTTTGTCTTTTGTGTACCTTTGACCTCTGTATACTTTCTCTTCAAATGCTATTTATTTCAATCTGCTATATCATGTCTCTTTTCTTCTTAAAACATTTCCAGGTAAACTAAAAGATAAATTTTTCACTTAGATCAAAAGTACCACCATCATCAATCACCCTTATAAATGCATTGTTAAATATGTATTTTTTAAAATTTTTACCTTGACGTCATAATCACTTAGCAAAAAAAAAATTATATCAAATATACTAGTACAATAGTATATTATACTATTATAAGCTCATCATCATTGATCATTTCTCCTGTTCAATATAATTTCTATATTTAATTATAAAACTATTAAGGCTTGTTTCAATAAGACAAACAATACAAGATATATAAAGGAAAAGCTATCTTTTTATCTCCCTCACATCCCATTTCATTTTGTGAGGTAACCAATTTTGTGGGTGTCCATTCATCTCTATTTTTAAACACATACACATACGAACACACCCACACACCCTTTACACATGCACTCAGGATAATATTATGGAAATTTTCTTTAACTTGATATTTTTTTCAAATAGCACTATACATGGATATCTTTTCAGATTTGTGTTTGTATGTACAAGAGAAAAATCCAACTCTGTTTTCACTACCATTGGATTTCCAGAATCACACAGTACTAGTGAAGTTCGGCATCTTTGCAAATGTTTATGACTATTTTCACTTTCTTATCTATGAATTTCCCATAAGCCAGAAAAAAATGCTGACAGATTTAAAGAAAAACTATTTCCATACTTAATAAGATACCATAAATACTGTCAAAAGATAAATCATAGACTGGAACAAAATATTTGCCATGTAGAAAAAGGCAAATCATATTACCTTCCATATACAAAGAGCACCTATAAATTGATAAGAAAAAAAATGCCCAATAGTAAGCAGACGATATGCAGAATAACAGTGCAGTTCAATAAATAGTTACATGTACTTTGACCCAACAATTCCACTTCTGTGAAATTATCCAACAGATATATTCACAAACATGTGAAATGATTTGTGTACAGTTGTTTATTACAGCATTGCTTTAAATATGAAAAGATTGGAAACAACATAAATGTCCTTCAGCCAATGACTGGTTAAATAAATTATGGTATTTCTAAGTAATGGACTACTATGCAAATATAAAAAATAAATGAGAAAACTATGTACTGATATGAAAAATATCTTCAAATGACCTGAGTGTTTCAGCCAGACAGCACTGGCAAGACTGAAATGAGAACTCTATAGTAACTTGTAGTATCCCACCACAGATGACTGTTATATTCACAGCATGTAGAATGAAACCTTTTAAAATTACATTTGCCTGATAACACAAATGTAGAAATATGACAGCAATAAAAACTATTTTGTGCCTACATGCTCTTTTGGTATATAAATATATCTGAGATAGATCTAGAGTGACACTCCTCATTCAAACTATAAAATACAAAGAATAATTTGACTATTTTCTTAATTCTCCCAAATATAATACTTGCCAAAACCATTCTAAAAACACAAAGAAGCTTTCCCCCTCCCCCACCATTTACAGTAGCTGCCCTTAACACAGGGCTCTCAAATTTTAACATGTGTCAGAATCACCTAGATGACTTGTTAAACCAGTTTACTGGGTACCCCTTCAGACTTCTCATCCTCAAGCCTCTTTCTTGAACCCTTTTAAGAGTCAGTAGCATATATTGTAGAACATCATTGCTCGTGTCTAATATGTTGTATCTTTTCAGATATCTCTGTTCTTAGTCTTCTCAGTGGAAATTTCTAGGAAAGGCTTTGATTCAAGATTGTATAACAGTGATTTACTGACCTAACCCGTTAGTCTTTTAGTCCAAATTGATTTTATTAATGTTTATTACCTTTATAATGATGCTAGTACTTTCCAGCTCCAACAGAGATTCTCAAAGTTCCTGCCCAAAGAGTATTAGCATTTCCTTAGAACTTGGTAGAAATGCAAATTCATGGTTTGTCTCAGACCTAATCAGAAAAGTGAGGTAGAGGGAAGATGCAGCAATTTGTGTTTATAACAAGCCTGCCTGGTGATTTTGAAGCATTCTAAAATTTGACAGCTAATTCTTTACTAAGTGTAGTGTTTTCACTTACATTATATCCTTCAATCCTTGTAGTAGTCCTGTGACACTAGTAACCTTCTGGGGACGGGGTGGGGGGGGGGGGAATCAGAGATTAAATAATTTGTTCGTCTTTGTCAGATACGTTCTTTACTTTTAATACACTGAAACAATATCAGTTACATAAATTCTAGTTTTTTTAAATGATTGTTTGAGCTTTTGTTCTGTTAATTTTAATAAGCATTTCATGTGAAGAACACTTGCTTTGGCAAGTCAAATAACAGGAACAGAACTCACATTCACATTCTTTCTTTCCTAGTCCAGGACTGATTTCATTATATATATTTAAACGAAGTGGCTTTTTAAACTACAAATAAGTATATAAAGTATTTTAAATGCATTAACCTAACAAACCTCAAATAAAAACACAAATAGTTTTATAAAACAATTGAAATTTACCAGCATTACTGACTTGAACCTACTGTTTTAATCTTATTTTAATGCCCTTCAACTGCTATATGGTTACCAACAGTGTTTCCAAGATTAATTTGGAGTTATTTCTGCCAAGTGAAACAATGCTGTCCTCTCTGTTAGTTATAATTTTCATGTGAGTCTATTTAAATTAATTAACCAAATTAACAGACCATAAAATCAAATATGTTTATAGAGACCCCAAACCTTGTAATGGCTTCTGTTGGAGCCTCTAGACAGAAAATTCTTAATAAGAAAAAGAGTTTATTTTACTGAACAAGACATGATGGATCCTCTAATAAAAAGAAATTGCTACTTTAAGTTGTAACTAATATTTCTCTTGGCTGCAGTAGAAAATAATTTGCAAAATGATAAGTTGACGAGTCAGACTGAAATAATTAATGAAGATTTAGGGTCATATTTTATTTTCCCTTATGTTCTCCATATCTGTTATTTCAACAGGATTTACATAATGTGGTATTTGAATAATGGAGAATAGAAGTGTGGTTGCATTATAAAACCCTAGCCCATCTGGAAAATGATCTTGGGGCTACACTGGTTATATAAAATACCTCAATATTCCTTGATATTTCATATCTATGTAAAGATAGTTTATTAGAGAATTTTAAAAATTACCTTTGTAATGGTGGTTTTATTTGTGTTTCCTTTTATACTTCTTATATTTTGGGAGAGGACCATTAAGTTGGTGGTGATCATTAACTAATTTCACACAATAGTGCAGTGGTCATCTCAGCAGTTGTTAATAATTCAATTTTTAGACTCCACTCCTAGATATTCTTATTCGGTTGCTTTTAAGGGAGAACCCAACAATCTATTTTAACAAGCATCAGCAGTGGTTTTGATGAAGTGGTCCCTGAGCCTCCATGTAAGAAACTTTGAAGGAGAATCCAGCCTTGCACCCTGCTTCTACAGCCAGATCGGCTGATTACTAGTGGTTCTTTCTCACCATAACAGTAGCATTCCAATTTGGAGCCTTATCGTTGTATCCCTGGAGCTCAGTACATTGCTTGGAACACAATAGGGACTGTGTACATATCTTTGTATGCATAAATGAAGGAGACCCACTAGCTCTATATATTTAGCATTCCTGTGTTAGTCACACTCCATCCATTTTTTGGATCAGCTGCCTAAATTATGTATACAGTTTTATCTCCCTCCTTCAATTGTGCATGTCTTTCATAGATGGGACCATGCCTTTTCCATTTTCATATATCTCCTTTTAAGAGGATTTTGCACATATATGGCAGTAAATATTTATCAAGTACAAAAATATTTTGTTCTTATTTAATCACATCATTCTAGAGTGTCATCTCCATGAGGGCAGGGACCTTGTCTCTCTTTTTCACAGCAGTTTTCTCAGGGCCTGTTAATGACTGCATACACAAAATTGTTTTAATGAATGAATAAATTAATAAAATCATAGGATAGTTCGTTTTAATTAAGATTTTTTTAAACTTTATGTTGAGGTTTAATGAGGCTTTGTGTGTGATCAAATATATTTTTATGTAAGAGAAAAACATTCAGCCTTACCCTTTAAAAAGCAATTTAGTTGAAATATCCTTACGTTTTGCAAGGGACAGGATGATAAGAATTTGACAGATTCTGAACTGGTGAAACTTCAGCAGGGCATTATCATTAACAGAATTTTCTATCTAACTTAGTACCAAGCAACGCATGGCAGTAATTATGAGAATATCACAGTGATATTAAATGGCAGGCTCTTGACAGCGTATGAGGTAAAGATTTTTCCTCAGAAAGAGAGCCTATCAAAATCAGATTTACTGTTTTTTTGTTTTTCAGTTAAAAATAGGGAAAACAGAAGATTTTTCCTGTATCTGCGAAACTTTCTGAAATAAATTTTATTAGTGTACTCTTTAGAAATATTCTTATGATCACAGTTTGCAAAACACATTAGTATCAGCAAATAAGTTAGAGCTCTGACAGAGTGTGAAATCTTAACCTTAATAGCCTTGAATGCTGTCATTGACATATGTAAAATTTCTTTCGATGACCAACGATGCTTGTTCTGTGTTCTCTGAACACTCTGAGGGTTTTTCATTGAGGAACTTCTGGTTTTCTCCATATTATCTACCCTCCTTTACTTTGAATACACCCTAAAAGAATATTAGTTGTTTAAGTATTCCAGTTTCTTCAATGATTGTTGTTTAAGATTTTACTCTACTGTGAATTTTAATCAGCATCCCATATGTGGAACATGTTCTTTGACAAGGTTATAAACATAAGATTACTATGGGTTAATCATGTAACATGTGCTCTGTCACTCTGTCTCTTTTCTGGTCAAGTCTCAGAACTCTTTCTCTTTTTAACTTTTGTGTTAGTCTTCAAAATGATCTTCTCTTTTACTTAGGTCAACTCAAATAAGCCTGTTAATTTCATGACTGAAAACAATCAGTTGCATATTCTTCTAAATGTGCAACCAAAATTCTAGCTCCCAGGAAATTAACAGAATATGAGGAAATATTGGGAAGAAGAAGCCAGAATTAGTACCTTCATATTAGGGAGGCTTAAGGGAAATGCCATGGTGACTCCAGAGTGATTTAGAGGTGTCAATCTGATCGGAAGCTAGGGCTAGAACTTGTCTTTAAGACATCCGAAGCACCCACCCTGATACCCTTTGATCGTGTGTTTCAGATTGAGAAAAATGTCAAAGTTATCTGAAGATGCTTTTATTCATACCATATAAAATGTAAAAAGATCAGTTGCCCATATGAAAGAACAAAATTATTTTGTATCATAGTAATGGCTTTTTGGGAAGTCTGCGATTGAGCTGAATGTGGGGGGAAGTGAAGGCCAGAGAAGAAACAAACCAGGGGAGAGAAGACAGACTCTGATAGGCAGCAAATAAAGGATGCTAATTACTCTCTTATTTAATCTCTTCAATTGTATTTACATTCTGCCTAGGTGACTCTCCCTGAGAGTACTCTTTTCCACTTCTCTTTGACCAAGGATCCAGACACCTGACTTTCTCCTAATTCAAATTTCCAGTCACTTTGTGAATAATTCCACAGGAAAGTCTACCACAACAAAAATTTCTAAATACCTCTCTAGAAGCATTTTCACCTCCAGCAGTCACCTAAACTCTATTTTAAATGTTTGTTCTTAGACATGATTTTGTCCAAGGAAGAGTGTTCTTTATTGTTTTCAATTTCTTTAAACATCTTTATGATTTTCAAAATTTCATTGACTGTGGAGAAATAAGGATCTCATATTTTTGTACTCTGTCCCCATAATATATGATTGTTCTACTGAATCAGGTCTTCAAAAGAGAAAATGCACCAATTAAACTCCACATTTTAAATAACCCATTAATTTCAGTTCTAACATCTGCCAGTTTTTAGGCAAATGTAGGCTAATTAAACTATGCTATTGAATTTTATTTAACTTGCCTTTATCCTATACATACTTTGTTCTAAAATAAGGAAATGTTGGAAAATTCATCAACTGGGGTTTTATTTTGAAAAATTAACAGTTGTTTATATAGGGTGATATCCAGACTAGTGTTAAGCCATCTTTTAATGAATTTGAATATTAAATAAACTGTTTTCCTTTATTTTAGGTGATGGTGTTTGTGCATGCTCGAAATGCCACAGTAAGAACAGCTATGTCTCTAATAGAAAGAGCGAAAAACAACGGCCAGATTTCCTGCTTTTTACCTACACAAGGGCCTGAATATGGACATGCAGAAAAACAGGTAGGGGACAAATCACAGCAAGATCCAAGAACTAAAGCACATAATATGCCAGATACCAAATATTTTATACCTGAAAGATCCATGGTCTCCAATTTTCAAGAAGTTAATTTTACAGATTTATCATGTTACAGTCTTGACTTTTTCTTAATGATCATTCAAAAAATCCCAATGTATGATGTATTCAATTATCGCTTCTTTCTGAATGATAATGGTAGTGTTTAGTCCTGCTCTTTAAAATATAGTTAAAACATAAAATACAGTTAAATTTCATAAAGTATGTTAACACCCTAATATATTTATTATTATTTTAAAGAACTGATTGACAAATATTTTCATTAATAATTTTTCAGTTTTAATTTCTAGGGTTAGTACAGGGAAGACATACCTACATAAACAAAAGCTCTTTTTAACTCTTTTACTGCATTAATTGATTTCAAGGTGTGTTTTTTTCAAAATGTGTCAAAAATCCACAAAAACTAAAAAGTTGATATTTTGACTATTTCATGCATTTAATAAATTTTGAGCTGCTTTATATATAAATGACATTGTGTTTATTTTAAAACTTTGTTATATGGTAATAAATTTACCATTATATTGAATTTTAGCAAAAAATACTCAAAACATTCTAAGTGGCATCATTAGATTTAAGTATAGATAAACGGGATAAATTACAATTTGAGAAACACTTCTCTAGGTAATTTGGGTATTGATAGTATCCTACGATTTATAGGTTTTATTTAATTATATCAAACAGTGGTTTAGATCAACAGTGGGCAAACTATAATCCAAGGGCCAAAGACATTCATCTCTTTTTGTAATTGAAGTTCTATTAGAAAATTGACAGATCCCTTTCTTTATTGTCTATGGCTGCCTTTTTGCACTACAAGGGAAGAATTAAATGCTTGCTACTGGGACTATCTGGCTCACAAAGCCCAAGATATATACTCCCTTTCTCTTTGCATAAAAAGTGTGTCCTGATTTATAGCTATGAAAATAAATTTTCAAATAAAAAAATCTATGGGCATAAAATTACGGTAACTTTAAAATATTTTATATGCATAACATAAGATTTAACTAATATTTACTGAACAGTCTAGCTGCCATACATTGTTCTGTGTACTTTCGCCTTTATCAATCTTAGTAAAATGTATTTAATTGTTATGATTGCATTGTAAATTTCACCATTTTTATTGATATTGTAAGTTCTGAATATGATAATCTGCTGCCAGTTGTTTTGAACATCAGATTCTCTTTCACTTGGGAACTACAAACTTTATTCATTTTCTTCATTTTTTTCACTTTATAAAATTTTCTATTGCATAGCACTTATTATACAGCTTTGTATTCTTCTAGTTATTTATTATTTATGAATTTATGAGAGTCTTTTAAAACTCAGGTTGGCATGCGTAAGTCTTGTTTCATTTCTTTGGAAATACAAAGCAAGTCTGTTATATTTAAAAGCCAAGCCTTGAGAGCCACCTTGTGGATTTCTGGTTATTTCAAAGTTCTCAATCTGGAGAGCTGTTCATATTCTAAATAATTCAGGTTTATTATTTAATTGTTATACTAATAATGTGTACATTATTAGTATAACAATTATTTATCAAATAATTATTTATCAAATAATGTGCACATTATTTATCAAATGTTCACTAGTGCCAGGGATTACTTTCATTGCTTTTTATAACTCATTCAACCCTCACAACAACCTACAGTGTAGGTTTATATTTTTATCCCTTAATATGGCATATGTGTAGGTAATTCAAATATAGCAGGAAATATTCTAAAGCATAGAAATAATTTACATATTCAAATAACATTTATTTAAGACAACATCATCAAACACAGATCACTATGCTAAAAAAACATGGAAAATGGAAAGTGTTAATACAGTGGGGTAGATTTGAAAATCTGTAGTTATTTGTGTTATCCATTTTGGGAGTATTTTTATTATACTTGATTTTTATCCTGACCCAACTGTTATTGGATTTTCTCAAGAAGAATGAATTCCACAAACATTTATTAATAAATACAGGAGCATTGTCCTGCTCACCATTATATTCCCAGCATTTCATATAATAGTTTGCTGATAGTAGGTACCCAAAAATTACTTTTTTTTTTGCCTTTGTGCTTCTGAGACAAACATTGTAAGAGTTGTTCTCACTTTAATTTTCTCATGACCAGCACCACTATTCCATCTTTTAAGATTTTTATCCCCATTTTACAGATAAGGAAACTGAAACTGGGAGAGAGTAATTTTCCCAGACTCCCATGTAATAAGTAGTGCAGCCATAATTTGAGCAAGTCTGACTCTGTAATCTACCCTTTGCACCACATTGCTTCTTATTTGTTCAAAATCAAACAGGTCAAATCCAACCTGGGTTTTTCTAAAGCTTTTAGGGCTTTGCATCATTTTTTAAAATAAAATGGAACATTTCTTCAGCCCAACCATATTCATTACTTCTCCTAGAAAATGACTTCAAAAAGTTGGCTCCACCACAGTGGATATTATTTGATAACAAAAAAATAAGGTAATCTTTCTGAATGTTTTCTCAAGGCTCCAGAATTTTATATTATTCTTCTAGCTAATTGTGTATTTCTTCCTATTTCTTCAAAGAGATTGAAGTGTCTTTGGAACTTGAATGATATTAATATTCTAATACTTCTAAGGAAGTTATTACTATGATGGTAGGAGATATCTCTTCCCATGTTTTTGAGAAATGGAAAATTCAGTACTCAAAACATTAAAATAAAATTGGAAGGTAAATTTGCCATGCTAGTACACAGAAATTTAACCTCGTAAGTCCTGTTAATGGAAATGTGCCTGAATCCGTACCGTGCCACAGTGATACTTTACTCCTACGTGTTTAATGCAGCCATCTCAATTCCAACTTACCAGATATGGTTTTATTCACAGTTTTATTCATCTATAACTTTATTTGTATAAATATTAAATAAAAATTCCATTAAGGAAATGCGTGTGTGTGTGTGTGTGTGTGTGTTTATAATAAGGTTTTTTCTGTGCCTCAGCCTCAACTCCAATGAGTCTTTCTTTCCAGTAACTCACTCCTCATATCATTTTCCATCTTTAATATCAAAGTTACCCCCTCTAGCAGAAAGCCTGCTATATTTTCAAATTGTCTACTGAAACAAGAAAATAGGGAAAGGAAAGTGAAGTACTCAAGAGTAGCTTAAGCTATAGAAATGGAGCTCAGGGTGCCCCCTGGAGAGATGAGTGTCTCAGGAATTCTGAATGAGGCCCAAAGAAAGAGGCCACATTAACAGAAAGCTCTAGACTTCATCTCTAGAAGCCCTGTGGCCTTAAACACCTAAACATTTAGGAAACTTTCTCTTCTATCAAGTGGAATAATAATGGGATAAATAACACCCATTTTAGTAGTTTACTATGAGAAACAAATGGAGTGGTATATAAAATTATTTTGGAAACTGGCTGAACTTTACATATTATATAGTCTACTTTTAGAATATATATTAATAACTAAATTTAAAATGGTTAAAAGCAAGCAATATGGATAAATTTTCCTAATTCACATTGCATACTACTACTTTCTGTCCTCTCCCACAAAGATACTTTCTTAAGAAACCACAATTTTCTGTATAATAGAACATACCTCTGGGAAAAGTAGCAGCTTACATTTACAGAAATAAGTATGTCATTAAGGATGAAGACGTTTTCATTATTAAGTGATTATTTTCCATTATGATTTTAATTGTAAGTTGAACGAATATTTCAATTAGAATCTTTAGATTCTGTTTCACTCGGGATCTCAAATAAATTTATTTTCCCCCTTAGGTACAAAAATTTTAACAGGCTTTAATTATTCTAGTGCTGATATAAGTATTTCCATCTTCCCATCCATCCTTAAACTGTATTTCTCTGATTTATGGGTAATAACGTGGTTTAATTTTGTACATATATTAGTGATGTTAAGAATTTTTCTTTTTTATAAAGATGGTCTATCATACAATAAACCTCATGAATGTAGTTACTAGAAATGTCTATTAAACAAATCAGAACACTGGGGAAAATCCAATAATAATATGTACCTTCAAGCTATCTTAAAGTATTATTGTATGACTTTTTATTATTATCTTAATTTACCAACCCTCTCCTTGCTATTTTCATAGATCAGCTTTAACCATTGCCTAAATTTATGGAATCTGGCTTTGATACAAGTTACCTGATAATATTGACAGCTTTCTTTACTTCAACTTTAGCAGCTTTATAGTGTCAGTATGGCCAAATAAAATTAGAATGTCTTCTTCCTGGAATAGATAATTCCTGTTAATTAAAGATAATGCCAGATGTCTGATAGCCCCATTTCTCTTATTTTTACTTTAAATATATGCAAAATGTTATCTTCTCAGGTTATTTTTTTCCTCTGCCATATCAACCTCCTTTCCTTTCGGAGGCTAACATAGTAATTTTACTGTCTGTTGTAATCACACAGAAATAATGTCAAAAGCATATTATTTTTTTTAAATAAAATCAAAGAAAATTAATAAAAGAACTGTATGTTTAATGGATTTTTGGAAGGATGACTTTTCTGTTTTCAAAGTGAAGTAGCCACTCAAATAATAAAGGCTTTTGATCCAGGAAAACCCAGGTGTTAATCTTGACTCAGATGTTCTAACATCACCTTTTAACTTCCTTAAACCATAATTTAGTCACATACAAAATGGCAATGATATCTGTATCTTAAGATTTTTGTAATAAGTGAGGTAACAAATCTTGCCTGACACATAGTGGACACTGTATATAGTTACATATGAGCTTTGAAGGAAAAGATGACAGCTTTAAAGAATGATAGCTGTGACGACATTTAAATTTAAAGCTTTGGACAAAAAAAAATATATAATATATTGAATTGCAAAAGGCAATAAACATGTTGGGGAAAATATTAATAACAGAACAGACTGGTTAATATCTACATCTTTAGATGTGTTCTTATGTAATAACTAAAACATGAAGTTTCCAGTAAGTATGTGAGCAAGAGGAGAAAATACAATAGGTGAATAAACTGGAAGAAAAAATTATTAGTAAAGTTGTATAAACGAATAAACTATATAACTCTTAAACCCAGTAAATCATTAAAAACTAAAATGATAATGTCCATTTCTGAAGATGATTTGAGGATTTTTGGGCACTCCTAGATTTTCTGTGGCAAAGATCAGTTCAATCTTTTTAAAAACATTTTGTTATATATTTTAAGAGCCAAACGTGTTTTTTTTCAGACCCTTTAACGTTGAAATCCTAAACCTGGGAATCCTTTCAAGGAAACATTAAAAGAAAAGTTAGTAGACACCAATAGTTCTTTTCCAACATATTATTTATTATGAAAAAAATACGGATGGCATCAATATCCAACAGTAGAGTAATTTTAAAGTAAACTATGGGCAGGTATTCAATTAACTATTATATACGTATTTAGACCAATGCTTTTCGGATATGTAAGACATCCAATTATAAATTAACATGTTAATATTAATTCAATTGATCAAATATCTTGTGTCACTGAAAATAAGAGGCCGAACAAGTCAGTCTCTCTGCTTTTAATACAGTCAGTCTCACAGAGGATTTAGTAATACATATGTACGTTAAGGAAAATGTGATGAATGACATTTTGGGAGCAATGGAAGCACAAAGAGAAGTAGATTCATTCAGGCCAGGGTTTTGTATATCACTAGGCAGCAATAAGGGTAAAGAATATTCCAAGGAAAGGAGAACGAGAACACAGGCAAAGGAAACCACTGCATGTATTTGGAGAATGAGAGTGTTCTGTTTTCACTGGAATGTAAGGTGGATGAAAGGCTAGGCATGTAGATTTTGGTCAGAATATAGAGGACCTTAAGTTACGTGCTTAAGTGTTTATTCTAAATGCACTGGAGAGCTATTGAAGTTTGTTGGAAGAGCCAAGTTTTATGACCAGAATTTCAGTGCTGAAAAGTAGGATTGATTTTCTTCTGAGCAGGGGAAATTACCATGGCTGGTTTTCATTTCAATATAGTCTAATATATGGCTCACTTGGTGAGACTCTTTTTTTCCCCCAATTTAATTGAGAAATAATTGACATACATCACTGTATAAGTTTAGGGTGTACAGCATAATGGTTTGATTTACACATACAGTTGACCCTTGAACAGTGTGGGGGTTAGGGATGTGTCAGCACCCTGCACAGTCAAAAATCAACGTATAAATTTCGACTCCCTAAAAACTTAACCACAGTCATCCCTTGTTATCCTTAGGGGATTGGTTTCAGAACCCCTACAAATACCAAAATCCTAGGTTGCTCAGGACCCTTATGTAAAATGATGATGAACAATGCATGCAGTTGCCCTCTGCATCCATCGATTCCCAACCACAGATCAAAAATACTGTGTTTTTTATCTGTGGTTGGTTGAATCCACAAACGTGGGACCCGGGGCTATTGAGGGCCAACTGTATGATAATCGGGAAAAAAATCCATGTACAAGTGGACCTATGGAGTTCAAACCTGTGTTGTTCAAGGGTCAAGCGTATTGTGAAATGATTCTACGTATAAGTAAGATCATACAGCATTTCTATTTTTCTGTTGACTTACTCTATTTTTGTCTGACTTATTTCACTCAACATAATGTCTTCAAGGTCCACTCATGTTGTCACAAATAGTAGTATTTTCTCATTTTTATGGCTCACTAATATTTCATTGTGTGTATGTACCACAGTGTCTTTATCTATTCATCCATTGGTGGACACTGCAGTTGTTTCCATGTCTTGGCTATTGTAAGTAATGCTGCTTTGTACATGGCGGTGCAGATATCTTTCTGAGTTAATGTTCTCATTTCCTTTGAATGCATTCCCAGAAACGAAATTGCGGGATCATATGGTAGTTCTGTTTTTAATTTTTTGATGAACTTCCATACTGTTTACCATAGTGGTTGCACCAATTTACAATACCACCAATCGTGCACATGAGTTCTCTTTTCTACACATCCATGCCAGTATCATGTCTTTTTGATGATAGCCATTCTAACAGGCATGAGGTGCTATCTCATTGTACTTTTAATTTGCATTTCCCTAATGACTAGTGATGCGAACATCTTTTCCTGTACCTGTTGGCCATTTGTATATCTTCTTTGGAAATATGTCTATTCAGGTCCTTTGCTTTTTTTTAAGTTGGATTTTGCTGTTGAGATGTATGAATTCTTTATGTATTTTCCATATTATCCCCTTATCAGATACATGTTTTGCAAATATTTTTTCCCGTTCTGTAGGTTGTCTTTTCACGTTATTGATCGTTTCTTGTATTCTGTAGAAGCCTTTTAGTTTGATGTAGTTCCACTTGTTTTTTATTTCATTGCTTATGCTTTAGGTGTGATTTCCCCAAAATTATTACCAATACCCATGTCAAGGGGCTTTTTAGTGAGACTCTTTTTAAGGGACACAGAAATTAACATTAGGTTTTAATTTCTTTTGTTATTACATTTAAATATATTTTGATTGAAGCAATTTTTGTTCCTGTGCTTTAAGATGTATTTTAGAGGAATAAAATAAATTTTTTACAACAAATTTATACATCTTATTAAGGAACCATGTGTGTTTGGAAAAGTATGATAACTGGACTCTCATTTGCACTCTCATTTGAAAATACTTTAGTAGAGGAAGCTCTCTAAAGACATATAGACTAATGAGTAAGGTTATTAATCTCTAGTGATGTAGATATTTATATTGATAACATTTAAAATCAAAATCACATTTCACAGTGTAATTTTTTAAAAATTGTATTTCAACATTTATTTAAAGATGACAGACAGATATAAAGAGTGCAGTTTTAGATGAGGTCTCTCTTTTGCTAATTAGGGTACTCTCTGGAATGCCAAATTGTTTGTAAATTAGGTTGTAGAAATATCAGGGTAGCCCATGTGGAAACCAAGACCATCTTTCAAGGGCTATAACATGAAACAGAGGACCTGGTACTTCCTTTCTCCCAAGTTAAAGTGAATAATTGGCACAGCCAAAATGACGTGGAAACTGGTTATGGCAATTAGGCTAAGCATTGTGAACTGATAGTGTACACATGTGCCTCAAACTGTTTGTAGTGGTGGTCATTCAATGAATATTTACTGAGTATAAACCACTACCACTCACTGTAGTAGATCGATAGGTATCAAGATAAATAAACTGCTGTCAACCCGATTTAAGTGGACCGAGAAAGACATGTGTTGTATCAGTTAGGATTCAGTACAGGAAATAAACCACTCCAAATACATTTTAAATAGAAAAGAATTCTTTAAAAGAAATTGGGTACTTACTGGAATGTTGGTAAGATCAGAGTCGAAGTCAGTCACTGGAACTGATGACTTTAAGAAGCAGCCATCATGCTGGTGACCCAGCATGTAGAAGCTGCAGCTGCTACTGAAGATGCCTTTCAACATTCATGGACACACTAGCAAACCAAATCTTGAATGCATAGTATATCCATTATTGCTTTCAGCCCTCATTTCTCCAAGGTCTTGCTTGCCAGCAAAAGACAACAGCAGGAGGATGTGTTCCTCTACTTCCATTGTCTAGTTCTTGCCTGAGTGCATCTAATTAGAAGAATGGAGTTTTGCATCCACCACCCTGATTACAAGAGATCTGAGAAACAATAGGTTTTACCTTCTAGCTCATGCAATACAGGAAGGCCTCGTAGTGGAAGGAGGTGGGAGTTGTGTGCTGATTAATATTCTTTGCTTTAATTGGGAATGGAAATATATTTAGGAAGAAAAATCATCTACCCGTCAACCTTATGGAGTTTATGTTCTGGCAGGACAGAAAGATTAATCAACTAATTAATTTATTTTAATTGCTTTTTTAATAAATAAAGAAGGACAAAGCTAAGAGAAAGTAAAATTGGGGAATCTGATCTATCCTGATGATGTTAGAGGAGGCTTAGCTAGCAACGTGACATTTAAGCTGAAATTTGAAGGTTAGGAGTTCACAAAGCAGAAGTCAGCAGCAGAGTATTCCAGGGAAAGTCACAGATGACAGAAAAACAGTAACACATTGAAGAAGTGGATAAAATCAGAATTACCAAAACATAGAGAATGGTAGGGGGTGGCAGATGGCAGGTTTGTAGCCTAAGACAAGTCTAATGTTGCAGGCAAAGACCAGATTGTGAGGGCCTTCCACATCATGTTACAGATTTGGTATATTATCTTAAAAGCAATGGGTTATAATTAGAGAAATTTGAGAAAGGGAGTGGCATGATCAGATTTGTGTTTATAAAAAAAATACCACTGCATACAGGCAGTGCAAATGAGAATGGGAAGAACCAGTTAGAGAGGTTAATTTGTTGAGAAATAGAATTGTTAGCACTTAGTAGTTAATGTATGAAGGGCTGAGGAAGAGAGATCTAGAAGTTTTCTGGCTTCTAAAAGATGTCTGGTTTGCATTGTTGAGTGGGTAGTTGGGTCATTTATGAAGAAAAAGAATGGTAGATAGGATTCGTTGCACAGAAGGGTGCAGATGATGAATTCCATTTGGATTTGCTAAGTTTGAGATCCCTGGGATATTTAGAGACATAGAGTAGACATCTGGATGAATACATATGTATATGAGTCTGATATATCATAAGCACAGTCTGCTTTGGAGTGGGGAAAGCATGGGAGTGCATATGAGTGGTAAAAGAGCCTAGGATGAAGTCTTGAGGAATTCCAGTATTTAATGATTACATATAGGAGAATAAGCCAACAAAGGAGCCTCCAAGACGTTGGACTAAACCCAAGGGAGTATAATGTCATGAAGGCCAAGGAAAAGAGTGATTCAAAGAAAAGAAAGTGATCATCTATATTGACTGCTGCAATTAGTGGTCAAGTAATATGAAGGTTGCAAAATATTTACTGTACTTAGCAATATGGATGTTGATGACCGTATTTAAAGCATTTTTTATCCACACAATGGAAAGCAAAAACTAGATAAAGTTGGCTGATGAGTAGATACTGAAAATTAAAGTGTAGATATCAATTTTGTGAAGTTACTTTATATGCAAAAGGAAAATGGATAGCATCTAGAAAATATGAAATAGCATCCAGAAAGGTAGACAGACAGATTATTTTCTTATTATTCATGTAGGAAGGTAAAGAATAATATAAGAGTCCTGAGAATTCCAGAGTCATGGGATCCAGAGACCAAGTAGAGAGATTTTCCTTAGATAGGAAAGTTAAAAAGATGGGTTCTTATGCAAATAGGTTTTAGGTGTATGGCAGGAAGATGAGGGAGTTTCCTCTGATGTATAATATTTTCTTTATTAAGTAGGTGTTAAGGTCATTCTCTGACAGTAAGTGTAATATGGTGGTCAGAAATTTGTGCGAGCAAATAAATGTCTAACGTAGACATTGTGAGACATGTGAGAACAAGGTGACTATAGACATCACAGAATTGCTGTCCAGCGTTAAGGGCTTGTTGAGATTGTGATCATGGATTTAGAATGGTCTCAAGTTGCCCTTGTATATAATTTTTCTTAAATTATATACACTAGTTACTTTGGTCATCCAAGTATGGCACATTTTGCCAATCTGATATGACAAAAAGGCAAATGAATTTAAGAAGTTGGCAGGAGTGTGGTTAAAATGTTGGGCTCTGCTATCTAAACTGGAGAAAGAACAAGAATAAGGACTGGGGCGTGGATTGCGGAGTGCTGCTAATGAATAGAATGAAAGTAGAGAAATTGTGATTGGAGGGGTCATTAAGGATAAAGAATGAGCTTAGAAAAATTAATTGGGCAAGCTTGAATTATAGAAAGCTTTGGTCAGAAATTGCGATGTTTGTCCTAGTGATTTTGGAAGTGGTACACGTAGTTGTGGGTTGATGACAAGGCTAGAATATAGTCGTTGGTATGGCTGAGGTGGAACAGAGGCCATGGGGTATGAAAGATGAGCGTTTTGGATGTCCACATGGAAAATCGTGTCACCTAGGAGGATGACAGGAGTTGGGATGAACAGAAGATTAGGATCCATGGGTATCACATCTTCATTGGATAAGGTTGGTTCACAGAGCCAGATATACTGAATCTTAACTGAGCAGCCTTTTACAAACGGTTAGTACATACTGGAAATGGTGATGGAGAAGAGAGACCTCCTCTCCCACCACTTGAGAGGTATGCATGGGAAACAGGCCGTGGAGGAGAGTCAAGTTTCACCTAAGGCAAGGTGGGAGAAGAGATTGATATAGTTTGCTGATCATTGAGTGGCAGTTCCAAAGAGTAGAGTGGAGAATTTCATATCCTCAAGTGGAGAAATAGTACAGAGGATAAGGAATTGAGGCAAGAGCAAAAAAAATATCATGTATTATGGGGACAGTAGTATAATAGATCATTGGTTCCCCATTACCTGTTCCCATGCTAGATATCAGAATCAGAATCTCTGAAACTAAGGCCCTGAAATTTTTAAGATGATCCTCACAGATTCGGATCATAGCCAGGTTTAGGTGACCTAGTGAGCAGATTCCTAATGGACCTATCCTGAGAACAGGGATGTTTCCTTCTGACCGCCTCGTAGAAGACAGAGCATTGCAGGCTTTGGCTCTCTTAGAAGACACGCCAGAGGGCCAGTTTCAGATGTCTCAGAGAACAAGGTTTAGAGTGGAGTAAAGCTTTAAAACAGAGAGAAAGAAAAGTGGCATATTATATCCCTTAGATCTCTAAAACTCCTGTGCCAAAAGCGAAGCCAGGTTCTGGTTTATATTGCTAACAATGTCAGTGGCTCCACCAACTTATGCTGATTAACTTTATAAACATTGAATGATAAAAATAGCACTTAACAAAGATGAGACATCTTTTAATATTGATGAGACATGCTGACTAATAATTGTGGGAAAGAATGTGTTGTCATTTGGAAGACAATATTTGCTTCCTCCTAGTTACATTTTAGTTTTGATAATGGCACTTATATTTTACTAATGGATTTGAAATTATCTACAGTAAAGCATACCTTATCAAGATAAATGACCTCAGAAGGCTTACAAAAGTCACTATAAATTATTTATCCAATTTCGTCATGCTCAAGCTTTGTTTTTAAGCTTAAGGTCTTGTGTGGCTTCTGTATGTTTTTTCTTTTTGCGGGGAAAACAAATTTGTTCTCCTTTGACATCCTTAATTGCTTGCTGTCAGTCTTTTTTAAATCATATATTTGTGTTGGTTCAGAAGTCAACTTTTGGAAGTGGTTACATTTTAATCTTATTCATTTTTGAAAGTACTTACATGATTTTCCATTTCACAGGTAGGTAAAAGATGTATAAAGTCATGGAAGGAAGGAAGCCCTGCATACTTTCACTGGCAGAAAAGAATGTAGTACCCTCTGTGTGCTAATGGATTATTTTACGTAACAGTTGTCCATTCCATTTTAATTTCACTGACTATAAACCCCTATATGAGAAGTTCACTTGTGAAAAGTAGAAATGTAAGGTCAGAGGAAACCAAGCTTAGACAGTTCTTAAACCATACACACCTGACTCCCTTTACCTTTTCACAGCTGGTGTATTTTTGCTGAATTTCCATGTGTAGAAACACTTATCCAGTGAGTATACTATTAGATCTCAATGGCTTCCTTAGGGGATCCAATGCTCTTTTAAGGGAATGTGAACAAAATGAATTCTATCTTGCAGCTCTTCAGAGGGTAGCAAAGCCTGGACTCCAAATAGGGCTTTCCCTGGGACAGCAGGTGGGAAACAGTGATTGTTCTGATACTTCAGAAAGCAGCAGTCATCTTGTAATAAACAAGCTTAACTCCATGCGTTGTGATCTTAACCATCTCTTCTCCATTAATTTCTCCACATAAAACTCCTGTTTAGAAGCTTCTTATGTTCATATTTCTTTCAAGGGAAGATTTTGTACACCATTGCATGTGTATACATGTGAGTTTTAGTGTGAACACATTGGATTGTGTTATACAAACTTTTATGTCTCTTGCTTTTTTCACTTAGTAATAATATGTCAAGGAGATCTTTCTAAATCAACACAGAACTGATTCTTTTAACAACTACATAGTATGCTACAATGTACAATGCTACATTTTTAATTCATTTACCCAGTCCCGGTCTTGAGTGTATACTTTTATTTTTTCTACTTGTTTTGTATTGTTAACAGTGCTGCAGTAAACATTCTTGCTCGTACTCTTGGCAGTTGCAAGGATGTCCATTGGGAAAATTCCTAGCAGTGGAATTCATCCATCAGCATGGTACATGCATTTAAAATTTTGGTGAATGGTTCCAGATTGCCCACTAGGGAGATTGTTCCGATTTATACTTCCTCAAACAGCAACTTCGAGGAAGTTACTTTGCCCACATAACTTTGCCAGCGCTGGGCAATGTCAGAGTTTTTAAGTTTATGACAGATAAGCAAAAAATGGTACTTCATTATTATTTTGACTGGCATTTCTTTATGAGTGAACCTGAGCACTTCCATATTGGCCCTTTGAATTTCTTTTTCTGTAAATTGCATGTTCATATCCTTGACCCATTGTGTATTAAACTGCATGTACCGTCACACGTGTTACAGACATTTTTTCTAGTTAACCTTTAATTTTGATTTTGATTTGTTTCTAAATATTTTTACCATGCTGAAATTTTTATTGACTGACTTATAGCCGTTAGCCTGTGTCTTGCTATAAAGACCACACGCTTATAAAGGCCACATCTACTTCATCCATGATTTTCTCCAGCCCTTTTTAAATTAAATTAAGATTTTATTATTAAATCTTTGATCTGTCCAAAACTTATTCCATATAGTCATAGACCCATAATCTTTTTTTCTGAATACTTCCTGTTTATTCTGTTGATTTTAAAGTTTAATAGAACATATGTGGCATGGCAACTAAATTTGCGAACTTGCCACCATGTGCTTACATTGGCAGCACTGGACAAACAGCTCAGTAAGGTTTCATAACCTTGGTATATCAGTGTCTCACAGCTGTGTTTGTGTCGATGTGTGGTGGTGTCTTGCTGAGTGGCGTTCATTATTGTTGCATGTTTTTGTGTGCCATCGCGAGAATGTCTGAGCTTGAATTAAAGCAACAAACAAACATTAAATTTCTTATTAAACTTTGCAAGAGTGGAAGTGAAGTCAGGGACATGTTAGTCCCATTTTATGGGGATAATGCCAAGAAGAAAATGGCAGCGTACAAATGGATTAAACGTTTTTCTGAGGGGAGAGAACGCGTCACTGATGAAAAGAGGTCAGGGTGGCCAGTAATGAGCAGAACTGATGAAAACATTGCAAAAATGCATTGAATTGTGTGTCAAAATTGTCAGCTGACTGTGAGAAGCATAGCAGACCAAGTAAACCTCGAGAAACCAGAAAATCTTAACTGAAAATCTTGGCATGAGAAAAATGTGTGTAAAAATGGTCCTGAAGGAGCTCATCAACGAACAAAAAGCAAAGGAGAGTGGAAGTTTGCCAAGACCTTTTAGAGAGGCAAGACAATGTTTTGGGCCATATTATCACTGGTGATGAAACATGGGTGTACCCATACGACCCTCAAAACAAAGCATCAAAGGGCACAATGGAAGTCAGCCAATTCTGCATGACCAAAAAAGTTCCGTCAGTCCAAACCAAGACTTAAAACTATGTTGCTAATCTTTTTTGGATATCAGCGGGATAATTCATTTTGAATTTGCACCAACTAGACAAACAGTTAACCAAATTTACCATCTGGAAGTGCCAAAAAGGCTGTGTGAAAAAGTTAGATGAAAACTACCTGAACTTTTCACCAACAATTCATGGCTCTTGCATCACGACAATTCACCAGCTCATACCGCACTGTCTGTGAAGTTTTTAGCAAGTAAACAAATATATTGGCACACCCCCTGTACTCACCTGATGTGGCCCCCAATGACTTCTTTCTTTACCCTAAGGTAAAGGAAATATTGAAACGAAGACATTTTGATGACATTCACGACATCAAGGGTACTATGACGATAGCTTCTGGTGGGTATTCCAGGAAAAGAGTTTCAAAATTGCTTTGAAGGGTAGACTAGGCGCCGGCATCAGTGCATAGCTTCCCAAGGGGAGTACTTTGAAAGTGATCATAGTGATATTCAGCAATGAGGTATGTAGCACTTTTTCTAGAATGAGTTTGCGAACTTAATCATCAGACCTCATACAAAATTCTCATATTTGCCTCGTTCAAGTTCTAGGCTTTCTCTTCTGGTTCATTGATCTTAATGTTTCTTCTCTGGTATTTATCTGTTTTACTTACTCTGTTTTTATAGTATTTTTAATACATGATTAGGACAAACATCTTGATTATTCTTCAATTTTGATTTTTTTTCCTGGCTAAATATACATGTTTACTTTTCAAGATGAACTTTAGTATCACCTCCAAGAAATCATGTTCATCTTTTAGTTGAGTTTAATGCATTGATTTTACAGATTAAATTAATGAGAATTGGTATTTTTACCAAGTCAGTTTTTCCCATCTCAAAAACAAAGTGTATCATTTCACTTCTTGAATGTCCTTTGGCAGTATTTTAATGCTTTCTTCATATAGGTGCTACCTATTTCTTCTTTCTATTTGTGATGGTTGCTATAAGTGTTTTTTTCCTTCATTTTTACTATCTAACAAGTTATTGTTTCTATTTAGAAAGACTTTAAAAATACTGATTTTCAAGATGGCCACCTTTTTTAATTCTCTTAGTAGTTTTTGGTTCATCCTCAGTTTTCTAAATAAATGTTCATTTCATCCATAATTACTTTGGCCTCTTCTTTTCCAGTATTTATATTGTTGGTTATTTTCTCATATCTAATTCCATTGTCCAGAACATTGTAAGGTGATAGAAAACAACTTTGCCTTGTTCCTAATTTTAATTGATATACCCCTAATGTTTTACTGTTAAACATGGTTTGAGATAGCTATTATATGTCACTTTTACTCGTCAAGATTGAATGTATCCTTTTGTCAGATTTCAGTGCCTTGAGATGATCATGTTTTTTCTCCTTTGACTTATTAATAAATATGTTAATATAAGTATATTTATAAATATAATGCCCTTGCATTCTGAGGTGAAGTTGTACTTAGTTGAGGTGTATTGTTTCAATGCATTGATGAATTCTGTTCTCTAAAGTTCTTTACTATTTGGATTAATATTCTTAAGAGGAATTTATCTGTTTTCTGCTCCTTTATCAGTGTTTAATACCAATGCTATTACACTACCTGCGTAAGATTAATTTTGAGGCTTTGCTTCTATTTCTGTGCTGTGGGGCTTCTTAATAACATCAGAAATCATTTGTCTTTTACAAGTTTGAAATCCCAGATGTTAGATACCCTTTAAATTTTCTTCCATTGCTTTTATTTTATAATTTTCTATCACTTTAAGATAAATATTAATAATGCATTTTCCTAGATAGTCATCCATTTCAAATAATTTTTAAAACGGATATTGTAAATAATTCTGCAGTGAACATGGGCAAGTGCATGTATCTTTTTGAGTTAGTGTTTTTGTTCTTCGCATAAATACCCAGAAGTAGAATTGCTGGGTTGTATCGTACTTCTATTTTTAATTTTTTGAAGAACCTCTAATACTATAGAAGCAACCTAAGTGTCCATCAATAGATGAATGTGGGGTGTGATGCATATATACATATATATGTGTATATACAAATATATATGGTGTGTGTGTGTGTACACACGTATACATACAATGGAATATTACTCAGCCATAAAAAGAAAGAAATATTACCATTTGCAACAACATGGATGGACCTAGAGGGTATTATGCTAAATGAAATAAGTTAGACAAAGAAAGACAAATACATGATTTCACTTATATGAGACATAAAAAGGAAAAAAAAAACAGAATAGACAAAACAAACTTATAGACACGGAGAACAAACTGATGGTTTCCAGAGGGCGGGTTGGAGGGATGAGTAAAAATGGTGAAGAAGAATAAGAGGTACAGACTTCCAATTATAAAATAAATAAGTCATGGGGATGTAATATACAGCACAGGGAATATAGTCAATAATATTGTAATAACTTGTATAATGCCAGGTGGTTACTAGACTTATTGTGGTGATCACATTCTAAGGTATATAAATAAATGTCAAATCGCTATATTGTACACTGGAAACTAATATAATATTGTATGTCTACTATACATACATACATACATAAATGGGAAAAATAAAATGGACTGTATTGAACTTTACAATGTACTCTTTTCTGATTCTTTTCAATTGTGGTATATTTCTGAACGATTTCTTTTGCGCTTTACTATTCTTGTGTCATTGTGCTTGTGTTGCGATGCTTGTGTACAGCTATGTATCTACTTTTACTTAAAGGCTGGATAGTAAATGTTTAAGCCTGTAGATATATGGTGTCAGTCATAGCTACTCACCTGTCCTGTTTTAGCTCAATAGCAGCCATAGACAATATTTAAACAAATTAATATGCCTGTGTTCCAATAAAACTTTATTTACAAAACAGGCACTTGGCACACAGTTTGGCAGCTCCTGCTGGCCACTTATAGCCATTGTCTATTTTTGTTTAATTTTTTCTTGTGAAATAAGGATTTTTGTCTACTTATCAATTTCACATTTTTAAAATCAGATTGTATTTTAACTTTATTTGGGCATATTATCTTCTTTCCTTGATTTTGTTACAGTTTTATTTTTTTAACTTCTTGAATTAGATTATTAATTTACTTGTGTATCATTTTCATATTTAGTTACATAACTATTTCAGGTATGATATTTTTTAAAAGTAGAACTTTGCCCTTTTATTATGTGTTTTCATTAATTTTTAGACTTCTACAACTTTAATAGTTTTTATATCTTATTTGTTAAGAAAGCTAAGAGAGATACATATATAGAATTGTGTGTGTTAATTTAGACTTATTTATTATTTTCTTAAAATGTTTTCCACGGGGCCCAATGCACCATCACATCTCACCTGGAATGTTGTCCTAGAGTTACCTGACTGGTCTCCCTTTTCTCTCTGCAGCTCAAAAACCTTGAGTGGCTTCTCATTTAATTCAGCATAAAAGCCAGAGATTTTATAATTGATGTCTTCAAACTCGTGTCCCAAATGCGTCTCCTTCCCACCTTCCTAATGCCCAGCCTAAGCCACAAGTCTTGGTTACTGTACAGCCTACTTGAAGTGATATCGCTATGTATTTCCCCTGCCTCCATCTTCTCACCTGGATGGTCATAGTAGCCCCCACAACTGCTCCTCCAGCCTCTGTTCTTAGCACAACTATGAAGTTACCTCTTGAAACAACAAATCTGATACTGCTTACAAATTTTAATTGGCTCTCCATTCACCGATGTTTGGGACCATATAAAGACTGACCTCGATTCTCCTTCCCGGCTTTATTTTCTTGCATTTACCCCCATACTCCCTGAACCTATTGCCCTCCAGACACACTATATTCTTTCATTAGTTCCACCCTCTAAGTTTATTTATCCTACTGCCTACCTTCCCCTATTTAGCAGTATGTCACTTTTCCTTCAAGACCCACATTTCATATTTTTTGATAAAGACGACTTTGATAAAACTGGCAGATCATTGATTCATTCATTCAAGAAATTTATAGTAGGTATAAGCTATGCAGAAGGTACTCTGCCAGGTGCTAGCAGTACAAACACAAATGAACCATAAGGCCATCCTCACCTAGTTTTACCTGTGTCTACCTGCCTTTATCATAAACATATCATGTTTTATAGAAATTATTTGTATGTGTGTCTTCCTTCCAGGCCACAGATTATCCAAAGCTCTGATTTTGTCATAAATTTCTATGTATTCCTAGGATCCAGCACGTGATAAATAGCTGTTTCTTATTTAAATGACCGTCTCTTTGGTTCTTTACAGTGCTTTTTTTTTTTCCGGTTTACTACTATCATGTTTTTTAAATTTGTTAGAAAGTACTTTTCTTGCAAATGTAAATAATTAGTACAATAATGAATGTGAAATTGTATAGTGCTAAATAATCTCATAAGGTCAAAGTACAACTATACTGTGCGTAGATAAGTAAAAATATCACTGCAAGTACCTTCCTCTAAGGAACTGAGGTCCTTAAACTTTTGTGTGCATCAGAATAACTTGGGGAGCTAATTAGAAATGTACATCAAGAACATGAAGAGATGTTTGACATCATTAATCAGTAAGGAAATACAAATTAAAGCCACAATGAGATAACACCACACACCTATTACAATGGTTAAAATAAAAAATAACAACAATATCAAGTGCTCGAAGAATGAGAAGCAGCTGGCACTCATTCATTGCTGATGTGAATGCAAAATGGTACAGCCATTCGTTTGGCAGTTTTCATAAAGTTAAACATATATTTACCATTATGACCCAACAATCCCACTCCATATTAAAATATATGTACACACACAAAGAAGAACCTATACGTGAATGTTCAGAGAGGCTCTATTCATAATTGACCAAACTGGAAACAGCCCAAACATCCCATCAGTGCGTGATTGGATAAACAAACTGTAATATATTCATCCATACTATGGACTACTATTCACAATAAAAAGGAATGAACTATTGATACTACAATTTGGATGAATCTCAAAGACATCAAATTGGGTGAAAGAAACTAGTCCCAAAAGTTTATATACTATTCGATTCAATGTATATGACATTCTTGAAGTGACAGAACAGTAAGGACGGAGAGCAGATCAGTGGTTGTCAGGGGCTGCAGGTAGGGAGTATTTAACTGTAAAGGAATAACATAGTGGAATTTTTTAGGGTGTTTTGTATCCTGATTATGGTGGTGGTTACACAAACTGAACATAGGTTAAACTTTATAGAACCGTATACCAGAAATGGAAAAGTAATTTTACTGTATAATAATTGTTAAAATAAGATTTTTCAAAATGTACATCCCTAGGCCTCATCCTCAGGATTGCTAGTTTGTTTGTACTGTGAGCCAGATAACAAATGACAGATTCATATTCAAAAATAATTAAGAATGAAGAACCCAGGCTTACTTTCAGATTGTTATTACTTCAGGTCTCAACTGAACCAAGAAAAAAGCAGTGCACAGAATACTAGCAAGAATACACTCAAAAGAGAAGTGACCCCCCAGTGCCTCTCAGTTCCTCACAGAGACCAATGGTTGAACCCCCCTGGTGGAGTGGGAGGTGCTGTGTCAACACTCCGTGGTCTGCCTGTTGCCTTATAAGAATATTCTTCACCACAGTTACATATTTCCTACATTCAACTTCTTAGTATGCCAGTGGTGTAACCAGCTAAGCCCTACCTCAACTGGAGTATGACTGAGGTATCTGCGTTCAGAACAAGCACATCAGGATATTCCAGTGCATGGGTCTATTGATAGCAGATTCACCTGAAACAAAGAGCAATCCAGCAGTATGATTCGTATAGACCTTCTTCTCCAAGCAATATTTTTCAGTTTCCTCTGTTAGCTCTGATTGTTCATTTGTGAATATTAGAGAAGAAATGGAGTGGGTGAAATGTTTCTTCTTTCCCTACCCTTAGCCCATGAAGGAGCTCTGTTATATCCTAGCAAATACTCCACGACGGACTTTATCCCATATTCATGAGATTGATAATAACAGTAACTCATGTCTGAATAGATGCAAGTCGAGGCAATATGATCCAAATGTAGTTAATCATAAAGTGTAGGTATATCATGATTTCTAAGAGGCTGAATACCCTGCACAAAAATGAAATAAGAATACACTCCCCTTGAAACTGAAGAAGATAGTCTTTTTGTGTGTATGTATATTTTATTTGGGACTCTTAAGGCTCAAAATGTGTAAGTTGTTATTTACTTAGCTGGCCACTAGATGGTGGGGTTTGTTAATGATTACCTTCCGTTTTATATTTGAAGCAGATTTCATGGAGTGCTGTTTTCTTAGATTGTTTTCTTAGTTAATTGTTATTATCGTAGAAGTTTAAAAATTTAAGTAACATTAGAGATAATCTGTGTGACAAAGTCTGTACTAAAACCCCAGACCCCTGAAATCCCACTCCCTGCCAATGTAGTGCCCCTTACATAAAAACCATGGAAAAGGATGGATGTCAATCAAAAGAAGCTGTTGAAATGTTGGTAATAAAATTTTCAGAGCAAGAGCAAAACAACGCAGGATGTTATGCCTAAACAGAAGCTTTGACAATATAAACACCTATGTTAATCTAAAGCCTTTAATTTTGCAGAAAAATTTTCTCCCATTGTGTGGTGTCATCAGTGAATTTTGTAAAAATTCTGTAAAATTTTGTAAAAATTTTGTAAAAATTTTAGCACTTATACCCATTGTGGATAAGTGGACCACATCCCACATCTGAGCTCAGACCAGGTCAAAGAACAGACACCAGAAGTGAAGTCAGTATATTCAAGGCAGATAGAAGGTTGAGGAGCTAAAAAAGGGGCCAGTGCCCTCCGGTCAAAGATCACCAGGAAACACAACTGTAGGTAAACATATTGGCTTTGTAGGCTCATTGCTGGTGAGGAAGCCTGTATGCCACATGGAACCATAGGTCATCTCAGGAAGAAGAGGGAAAGGCTTCCAAGGCAGAGTGTCTGGAATAGAAAATGTCACCTGACATGAGTGTGGATTTGTCAGAAAAGGGACATAGAAAAAGTCGGCCCTTGTGGCTGGCATGAGTAAGTGAGGTTAGTGGATGGAAATGATTTCTGTGGGGCCTGGCCTTGTAAGGACTCTTGGCTTTGCTCTGAACGAGTTGGAAGCCACTGAGATTTATTCTTAGTAGAGTATGTTTGTAAGGGTAGGAAACAGGCAATACTGATTGATTGGAAGAAGAGGACGCCCAAGTGGAAGACACACTTGGTTTTAACTTCTTTCCGTTGGGATTTTGTGTCATGTTCAGGATTACCTATATTTTAAGATCTATTGAAATGGCAGTTTTTAATAATTGTGTATAAAGTATCATAGACTAATACTTAGTAAGACCTTAAGATGCTTAAAAATAATTTTTTGCTCTTTGATAAACGCATTCAACAAAATGCTAAGTAGCAATCTCTTTTAAATGCTAAACACTTTTATGTTTTGTTTTATATCGGCTCTAGGTGCAAAAGTCAAGAAATAAACAAGTACGAGAATTATTCCCAGATGGTTTTAGTATTCATCATGCAGGAATGCTTCGGCCGGACAGAAATTTGGTTGAAAACTTGTTTTCTAATGGGCATATTAGAGTCCTGGTGTGTACAGCCACGTTGGCCTGGGGTGTGAACCTTCCTGCCCACGCTGTAGTTATTAAGGTAAGAGCTTCCCTTCCTTTTTACATGGATTTGTGGTGTCTTAAAACAAACCTGTGGATTGATTTCTTTAGAGAATTATTGTGAGTTGGCTGCTTCACTGACTTTGAATGTTATTTATATAAGGTCAGAATTATTTTCTCCAAAAGAATCTAGTTTATATTGTGAAAATTTAACTCTATCACAGATGATGAAAGGATTAGTTAAAGTACACTTGTGAGATCTTTCCATATTTGCCTAATTTCAGTGTTCAGCCCATCAGGATTATATTTGTGTGTGTTTATGTAAATTTTTATTAACTTTTGCTCATCTAGGGAACACAAATGTATGACGCAAAAAGAGGCTCCTTTGTTGACCTTGGAATATTAGATGTCATGCAGATATTTGGTCGAGCTGGAAGACCACAATTTGACAAATTTGGGGAAGGAATCATCATAACAACACATGATAAACTCAGCCATTACCTCACTTTGCTCACTCAACAAAACCCCATTGAGAGTCAGTTTCTGGAAAGCCTTGCAGATAACCTAAATGCAGAGGTAAGATCTAATGAGTAAAAGGTTGGCATAGAATCATCAGCTGCAAGAATGACCAAGTAAAATAAAGGTTGGGGTGGTTCTATTTTGTAATATTTAGGAATACAGCTTATGCCAGTATACAGTCATAAGACACAACAAACTGAATGGTGATATTATTGATTAGTTCAGAGTAGTACAGATACAAATGATAACTGATAAGAACTCATTGCTAAAAGTATGTGTGTGTGTCTATATATATATGTGTGTGTATATATATATATATATATATGCATATATATATATATATATAGCATGTTTTGTCATAGGGAAGAAATCTAACCAAAGCTATAAAAACTAGGGAAACAAATAGCAATGACAGCAACTGTATTTGTATTATACTTTTACAAAGTTTTTTATGAAGCATTTTTTAGTTTTTACAAGGTTTATAAAGTTCTTTTATTTTAGTTCATTTGATTAACTTTGTTATACAAAATATGATTGCCAGAGTATTATAATTTGTTTCATGTGTTTATGTAAGTATGTCTGTTTTGTGCTAAGATTTAAATAGCAAACCCTAGAAGCCTAGTTAACATCATAACTGGTAAAAAGGATAAACATTCTTAATTTAAGAGTCTATGTGTCAAACATTCAAATGAGGTTTTACTGTTTTCTTGACATTTTTAATTATTGTTCTGATGTTCCACGCTTTTTTACTTCTATATCCTTTCTTACATTTAAAGTTGATTCAAAGAATTTTTGAAAGTAAGAGGGATATAAATATTAAAGAGATGAATAAATGAAATATTTACAATGAAATATTATTTGTGTACAAGCCCTATATCAGGTACTTCTTAAACAATTTATAGAAATTTCACTTACATTCTATTGATGTTATTTATAGTCTTTTTAGAGGATGAAAATCATGCTCACTCTGCAGTGCCGTGTTAGGGAGCATATAGTCCAAAGGGAAGAAAAAGAACAACAACAATAACAACAAAACCCACAGTGCAATAATGTTGGAAAGCGATAAGTTCTATAGGACGAGAAAGAACTTTTCGCCCCAGGCTGTCAGGAAAGGCTTTGCTCAGAAAGACGGTAAAATTTGGTCTGGCTTCAGAAGGCTAGATAAGGTTTGGACGATCTGGTTGGAAGTTAGAAAAAGTCATAAAAGATGCTGGTTTCTACTATCATAATTACAAAAATTAAAAAAAAAGATTAGGAAATAAGTTTTGACTCTAAAGAAAATATTGTAGATCAATTTCAAACCTCATTGCCTACCTACTATGATTGGTTTAAAAATTAGTTCTTTGGTCAATAGTACCTACGATGGAATAGTCTGTTGTACAAGGATAGTAATAGTAGCAGTCTACCGAGAACCAGTTAAATCCGGGACTCTGCTGGGTGCTTCTTATATATTCTATCACTCTCTCAATATTCCTGCTAAGTAGATACTACTGTCCTCAGAGAGATATGCAACTGACCCAAAGGTCATTTAGCTACTAATGTTTGGGACTAGTATTCAAACTCAGATCTGTTTAACTCCAGACCTAGGCTTTTCCTTATAGCCTAGAGATCTGTTACATTATAGGAAATGAAGTAAGTTAAAGGTGAATACATTTCTCTGTATGAATACCTACCATTTGCTTTCTTCTAAGACCAGGAGTGAACATTTTTCAAATTGGTAGTCATAGTTCTCTGACTTACAATAAAAATCAAGGCTCTTTTATGTAATTTTTCTAGAAAAGCATATCAAGGAAAACTATATCTTCATAAACTTAGGATTACTGTCCTTGATAGCTTTCTGTAAGTGGTAAACACAAGGTGATGATGTTATGCAGAAGACACAAGGGGAGTAAAATCCTGCTCTTGTCCTCAAGGAATACTTTTTCTTAGGAACTATAAAATACCATCAGTGCAACTATTGGTCAAGTCCTGAGAAATTAAAACTAAATTGTTGTCCATAGATTCATTCACATCCTATTCATAAAGTACTTACTAGGTATCTCATTTTTAGAAATGTCAACTATAACCATTAATTCCATAAAGGGCATTCAAATAATGAAACATATATCTTGATTTTTTTAGCTAATATGGTGAAATATAGGCATTACTAAAATTTCTTTCTCACATTTTGGTCTACTGGAATAGCTCCCAATTTAAGTACATTTTATTCTTAAGAAAACAAACTCCCTTAAATTATATTTGAGTGTGAAATTAAATTTGGAATCTGTGGAAATCAAGTGTGAAATTAGTTTATAAAAGGAATGTGTGCTGTGTTCTTAAAGTAATGGATTTTTAAGTCTTCCGACTCCTAAAATATTTGCAAGACTATACAGTGGCAGTGATCACCATAAAGGTCATGTTAGATTAGGAATGTTGCATCTGCTAATATATTTGATAACATGAGTGTCGGTTCTGACCATTAGTTTAGAAGAACTGGAGAAAATACAAACCTATTGCGAGGCATCTTTGTTGATTAATGCCTAATGGGGCTGACTCCCTAATGCTAATGCCAAAAGGTTGCAAATCCCAGCCCTGTATAATGCTGCTTAATTTTACACTAGGAGAAAAACTGAAGCAAGTTTGAGGCTTATTAAAATTTATTCAGCAGACATTACTGGGTCCCTGCTCTGTGCCAGCCCCCTGTAGTCCATACTTTAAAATATGTTGGTTTTTCTATATAACCAGACATCCATTCCTTATATGGAGACACTCCCATCTATGCAGGACATAGTACAAACACCTTGTCCTTAGATTTGAGGCCTCCACAATCTGACCAACCTTCCCCAGTCTGGCTGTGGTTACTCTCCAGCACAGTTCTGCCCTACACGAGCTCTTACTGTACTCACTTCACCTCTGAAGTCCTAATTTTCCCGTTTACAGAATAGGGATAATCTCACTGGACTGTTGTGAAAACTTAACAAATGTCTGTACCACATTGATATTCAGGAAAAGATTGTATAATTTACCATTGTTTTACTCAGCCCCATTTGTACTTACTTCCAACACTCACATTTTAGTTGAATAAATAAATGAACGAATGGTAGCATAAATTTTTTATGTATTTAGTAAATTTTACTTACTAAAGGAGTTTTTATATACATACATATACTCATGATGATTATATTTGCTTATTTAGTTTTTATATGATTTCAGCCAGTTTTAAAAAAACATAAAATAAGCAACTAAAATAATTTTAAGACTAACGTTTATGTATGTAACTTAGATACAAAGTGATACTTTGAGCCTTACTTCTAAATTAGAAAATTGGGGGTGGATTTTTTTTCCCTCTTTTACTTCACAGAGCATAAGGCGGTATTACACTGTATACTAATGGCACTTTTGTAAGTTTCACATATTAGGTGTTTTTCTTTAAAAGAAACTTTGAATACATATTATGTGCTAAGCACTGTATATATGGTGGTTTCATATATGTCATCTTAATTACATAGGTCTCATCTACAAGATTGGTGAAATTTTTGAGACCGTGGACCACGCTCTGTTAGTTACCATATCCATTGTGCTTTATGTGGTACAGTCTTGTGATTGACTAACTATATAATTACTGAGATGAATGGATAAATTTCAAAGAAATACTGTGAAAATTTCTTATTTTAGAAAAGGCTCCTATACTAAGTAGCCACTAGGTGACAGCAAATATTTACAGGTAAATTTTAATTTTTGTCACTAGGTGGCAATCTAGGATTAATCTCAAAATATGATGTACCATCATAAATTTTCATTCATTTTTCTAGGTAGTCTGTTTCTTTTTGGTGAACATTTAGAAGACTTGCATTACTTGATTCGATCTTCGACACCTACTTCTTCCTTTCCTTTTAATCTTATCGTTAGTGGCAATAGATAATTACTTATTAATGTTAATTTATTGAGTCTGATTTAGAAAATAATAGCGTTTATTTTATTTTGTATAAAACTTTCTACTCTTAGGAGTTGCATGATATTATTTTAAGATATCTATAGCTCATAAGGGAGTTAACACAATTTTGGCTGTCAAACAGTAGAATCACAAATGGGGAATGTTGTTGGATTTTTAGCCATATCATTAAAACTAGTTTCCTTTACCTTAAGCAGACTAGAAAATGTTTAACTGTGTTACTTATAAATATTTACAAAGTGTTGTACAACTCCTTCCTTGGCTAAATTTTAGTTCTTACTACTTTTCATTTTGTGGGAAGTGTTACAGTTCACATTTTAGGAAATGTATCTATTTACCTACATAGGGGATGGTTTAGTCATTTGTAAATACATTAGTCGAAATTTATTTTTTCCAGCTCTCCATAATTGACATATGACATTGTGTAAGTTTAAGATGTACAGTGCAATAAATTGGTACATGTATATATTGTGAAATGTTTACCACGATAGTTAATACACACATCCTTCACCTCACATAAGGACCATTTTGTTATTGTTGTTGTTGTGATGAGAACATTAGGCTCTGCTCTCATAGCAACTTTCAAGTATACAATACAGTACTGACTATAGTCACCATGCTGTACATTAGACACCCGGAACTTACCCATCTTATAACTGAAAGTTTGTACCCCCTGACCAACGTCTCCCTATTTCCCTCTTCCCTCAGCCCCTAGCAACCACTATTACTCTCTGTTTCTATGAGTTTGATGTTTTTAGATTATACATACAAGTGAGGTCATACAGTATTTGTCATTCTGTCTGACTTATTTTAAGATAGTGTAAATTTAAAAGTAAACAGATTCTGCCTTATCATGTTTTTACTTTTTGTTATTTCTCTATTTAATGGCTAATAGTATGATGTAATATTATAATGATACTTAGCTATAGCTCATCTTCAACTAACTAAAATAGCTAAGTAAAGTATTCACATGTTTATTTCACAAAGTTATGTAGAATTTAAAATTGTAATGTAGGAGTAAAGCAAACATAAAAGTTTTTATTTTTTTTATATTTAGTACTAAAATCAGAGGGTTTGTTTTTCCTTTTTTTCTTTTAAAATTTAATAATTTAGGTGGAGAGCATCTGTCCTCCTTTGATTAAAATATTAAGATGTTAAAATTATTTTTTGAGCTGCAGGTTCAAGAAATATACAAGTATGAAGTTTCACTATTTGGATAAATTTTTAAATTAAAATGAACACTTTAAGTACAAGCAAAATGACTATCTATAGATCCAATGGCTAAGGATATGTATTTTTAAGAAAATTTTTTATTGCAAGTCTGTGTTAGAATCATTTTCTAACAATTCCCTTTTCTTTATTACACAGATCTTACATGTCATTGTGTTTTTAAATTAACTTTAGGTTTTATTGTTATATTATAAAGCTATATTGAAAATTATATTTCCTTTTAGAATATAATGTAAAGAATTACCCAGTGCTTATTATACTTCAGATATATAGACATCTACTTTTTCCATAAGTTTTAAGTACCAATAAAAAGTTAAAACCATTCCCCGTTCCTGTATGATTTTTTAAAAGTGTATGTATTATTAATATATATAAATCTCAATAAAATATGCTTTGTTATTGTGCAGAAATGATGGCATTTTCCATTCTGTTCATGTTGTATATTTATACTTGCCATCTTTAGAGGTAAAAACTAATGTTACATCCTCTGTTGTTTTGGTAATGACAGTACACAGAATCACAACAAAGAGGGATAGAATTGGCAATATTGTATTTTGATTGTGGTGCACTTACATTTTCAATTTTCAGTAGTGTGGTCACATAAAATAAAATCAAAAGAAAAATGAAACAAGATGAAGAAAAATGAATACCAAAAATGTTTCTACTGTTATATACAATTAAACTCAATTTAGGGAAAACTAATCAAATGCCATAATCTGTAGTAAGTTCAGTTTTGGAAGATAGCATTTCTAATGTACTGTTCCCAATTAAATGAGGCAGGACTGATTTTTTAATTAATTGGAGTAGTGCATGTCCAATAATAATGCTTGCCTTCTTTTAAATACAGCGTATTGATGTGTTTTAAAAACTTAACTTTTGAAAAAATGATCTTTGATGTATGTTTATATTCAACTTTAATGCATTAGTTTAATTTTGGTTATATTTTTGACTTACAGATTGCTCTGGGAACAGTTACTAATGTGGAAGAAGCAGTGAAGTGGATAAGTTACACTTATCTTTATGTGCGGATGAGAGCAAATCCATTAGTGTATGGCATCAGTCACAAGGCTTATCAGGTAGAAAACTCATTTATAAAAAAAGAAAATCAAACCTTCTTTTTGGTTTTGTAATCCTTTCATGCTATGAGGATAAATATTTGCTACTTCTGCCTCATCTGAAAAGAGTAAGGTATCTGGAAGAAAAACAAAGAGCTGTAATCTTTTTTAGAAAATACTGAGGAAAATTAAATTTGCCCCCTATTTATTTCACTTTATTTATAATATCTCTCTTCCCACTGATACTAATAACTTCATCTTTATATTATTATCAATCTATTATTCACATACAATTTGTTATTTCCATTGAATACTAATACTTTGCTGTGTTTTTGTTTTTTTTTTTAACCAAGGTAAATTTAGTATTTGGACTACTCCTGACATGAAATAACTTACAGACCACCTGTAATAATAGGCTAATGTTATATGCAGTCTATTCTTCTTCTCAAGTCCCTCTAAACCCTTATTTCTAAATTAAAAGGTGGCATTCATGAGTTATTATCTTAACAGTTTGGTGGTTGGGATTAGTTCCACTGTGCGCATAGACTGAGATCAGATACATGTAGTAGGAGCTCTTTTTAGGAGCGTTACACTTGTGTGCCACATGGCTTACAGATTCTGTGAGATCTCGTCTTTTCTTTAGAACTCTGCTTTTTACACTGTAAACACTTCCTAATTACATAAAGAACCCTGTTGTTGTCTAATGAAAACATTATTTTACCATCATATGGATATTCACTAGTGTTAAGTCAAAATTAACAAGGAAGCTGAATTTAACTTAGAATTGTAGTTTTCCTGCATTAACTGATAACTTAGTTTTCATTTATATTCTGTTGTGTTATCAAAGCAGTTGCCAATCTTGTTTCTCTTCCTTTTTCCTTTTCCTATACAGCAGATTTGACCATGGGAAAATTGAAACGTAAGACTTAGGAGGGAAAAACAATAAGAAAAACAGCAGCAACAACTAGTTCTGAAGCTATTAATCTGAAATCATTATGTTTTTATGCTTAGGTTTACTGTAATTGGGATTTAACTACCTTTTTTCTCAGTTAAAATATGTCCTATTCCTCAAATGGACATTTTCTTTTACAGCCAAGTTGTTGTCCATTATAAAATCTAGGTGCATTATAACCTGTAACCTTAAAAGTTTTAAGGAATATGACAGTAGCTATTCTCATCACAAATGTGAATTTGTGAAAATAGTCAATGGCACTATGAAAATATACTGAAGGGGTAAAAGAAAACAAAACACATGTATTCTTATGGGCTAAGCTATCTCAATTCTTGGAGCAAGATAAACGCAGCAATTGATGTTTTAAGTACTAGGTTAATATCAGAAGTCATTTTTCTATAATTTTCTAGTATAAAGAAAGTGAATTTTTTTATTCTGAGATGTGTAGTTTTACTACCTTCACAGTTCAGAGAATTTTACCTTCCTGTTTTTTTTTAACCTACGTGTTTTCATTTTATTACTCAATATGAATTTGCAACTACTATACTCATGTGAATCAACACAGATCATGCAGTTTAACATATTTTTAATGGTTTAGTAATATGTGATTAATAAAATGTTTCCATAAGATGAACCTGACATATACAGTTTATCACTTGTAGCAAATAACTAGGACTTTTTGTATTTGCTAATATGATTCTTGACTCTGTCATACTTCCCTGCAGCTGATTATTCCTTTGCCTCATTTTTCTGATTTTTAAATTTGTTTGAGCTGTATACCACCCCGCCCTTCCCTTTAATGGTCATATTCCATTTTATTGATCAGAGAACGATCTTTAGGACCTGGCATGTGCGCATGTGTGTGTGTATGTGTATACATATATTCACACACGCACATTATCGTAACAAGAAAACTTGTTAATAAATATTCTTTCTTCTTAGAAAAGACTGTAATACAATAGTTTCAAAACTATTCAAAAATTCATTATCACATTATTTTACTCTTTGCTGCTATTATTACCATTACTATTATTATTATTATTACTATTATTATTGCTAAGAAAATGGGTTTTCCCACCGTGAGTGATGAAAACTGCTAAAACACTAAAACCATACTTTTGAAAGGATCACTTTGCATATTTTTTTTGTATATTTTAACTTTGACAGAGGGGAAAGCACCCTCACTGTCATTTCTCTGAATACTGATAAAGTAAGAATACAGTTTGATATTTTTAAATCCCTATTTATTTTAGTGTGTGAGGGAGAAGACAATGATATTTTTCTTATAGCTGGTTTCTGATCTTTATGATCGTAAAGATTATAAGACCATGTAAGAATTTTAGATTCCAAAATATTACTGTCTGAAGATAATATACAGATTGATGATTTTAATGAATTTTATAGCTTCATTCCATTCAAACCAAGTAAATTTGGGATTATATGGTTTATTTAAGGGAGTAAAATATTTTCTATTTATGTCCTAAATTTATAAAAATATACTTCGTTAAAAATTATAATAAAAATTTTATTTGAATTAAAACATCAACAAAAATTTTAACTTTCATAAATAGGTATAGGGGACTCTCTAAAGAAATAGGATGACTACCTAAAAGAAACATTCAAATGTTTATATTTTTTCTCTATAGATTGACCCGACATTAGCAAAGCATCGAGAACAGTTGGTCATTGAAGTTGGACGAAAACTAGACAAAGCTAGGATGATTCGTTTTGAGGAGCGAACTGGATATTTTTCCTCAACTGATTTGGGTAGAACCGCCAGCCACTACTATATTAAATACAGCACCGTTGAGGTATTATACTGAGTGGGACAAATACAATCATATGTTTGCTATTAGATGCAAATACTTTGTAGATATCAACACATAGCATTAATGCAAAATAACAAAAGCTACTAATTGAACAAAATGCTTTTGTCTCCTATGAATTCAATAACAAATACTCAGTAAAGACAAGAAAAAAAATAACACTTAGAATTTTAAGAACCTTCTTGCCATCTGTTCACACTCAAGCCTAAACAGTTGAGCATGTTGGTGGAACCTACAGAATGAATGCCTGAATGATTTTAAGTGGGAAGTGATAACTTAATAATATCATTGAAGAAAAAGTTGAGAAGTTAATTGCAGGTAATTGGTAAACACTGACCAAAGAAGACTTAGAAAAACTAATAAAATTATCAACCTAGCTGTACCATTTGGGCAATTTAAGAGATTTTTGAAGAAAATTTTGACTACGTAATTATAGCCTTGCTTGTTGCCTTTTAACAGTCTTATGTAAGACTAGGTATCACTATAATACTTACAGTTTAAAGAGTACATGCATGTCTTCATGTGTATTTAACGTATATGTATGTGCATACATATATTAATACATGGGAAAACTTAGCAGTGATTACCTGTGAAGAAGACTTAAGTTTGAAGAGAAGGTGATGGGTTAAGGTGAATTTTCACTCTTTATTCTTATAGAGAGAAAGTTTGGATTTTTTTCTTATATTCATTTTAAGTTTTGTACTTAGAGTTGTCTTTAAAATGGAAAAGTAATAAAAATCATAAAGTGAAATTTCTTCAGCTATATGAAAACCTAGCCCTATGTGAAACCTAAGTTTTGTACTTATTTAACATGTGCTTATGTGTATAGAAGGTTTCAGAAACATTTTCATGTGCCTACCAGCTTTTCCCCATCTTTTCTCAAACTTTGTATTTGTATAGCACTTCAGGTTTCTTCAAAGCCTTTTAACATACATTCTCTCAAAAATGTGATATGTTGATTCCTCAACTGAAAACATTTTCTGTACATTCTACTGCTTTCATCACCTATTCACATCCACTCATTTTGTCCACTGAGTAACCTTTCTTTCTCATTTGTCTACCTGGTCATGTGTTGGTGCCAAACTACTTCTTAAGCCTGTTTGCAGCTGTCTTTCAGGAACTGTAGACTTTCTTCAGCTTTGTTTTTATTTGTATGGCCTTCTGTTGATTTTTTTCTTCCCAGTTTTCCGAATTTCTATATTCCCTCACTAGTAATATTTTGGTATCTTCACCAGACTCTTTAGGTTAAATATTTTTAGTTATTCCTCTCTGAATTTTATATGATATATAGTCATCTTAAATTTAGTGAGTGGTACAGATATCCATATCCCCATGCCGAAAATGAGCCAAAACTGTAATGTTATGCTGAACATGGTTTTACATATCTAACGTAGGTTTCATTAATTGATTTTATTGCTCTTTTTGTTTCTTAAGGTCCTCTAGCTAATTATGTTTTAGGAATATTTTTTGTCCTTGATGAATTTGATGATGTATAAAGCAATAATTTGGAATAGTATGCCACAGACATCATAACTCTGCATTGTCTAGGGTTCAAATGTTCTTTGAGAATATGTGATTTATAGTCACATTTTTAATTTAAAATATTTTACTGGACCTGTTTTAATCAAATATAACACTTACTTCGATAGACCTTCAATGAACTCTTTGATGCTCACAAAACAGAAAGTGATATCCTTGCTATAGTCTCCAAAGCTGAAGAATTTGATCAAATCAAGGTAAGATTATTTAAAGCTTGAATCAAACACATATAACATATATGCATTCACTCATTTATAAAAGCTTGTAAGTAATTGTTATTCTTGATATTAAGCTGTATGGCACGTCACATCTGGAATACTAGAAAATGCTCTTCCATTTATCAACAATGTCCACTATCCTAGATTATGGTATTATGTCATACCTGACACCATTCTATTCTCTCTACTGCAAATCAAATATAATTTAAGTAGATTTTGCAATAATGAAACTATCGGAGAATATAATGTATAGATTTTTGTTTACTTGCAATTGTAAGGTTCACTAAAGAAAATATGAAGGACATACATGATTCAAACTTACATATGAATTTTCTGTACCCATATTATAATTTAATCTTATTAACAGTGAAAACTTTAATACTTTGAATCATAGTACTTCATAGATTTAAGCTGTGAATGTGTTATCCCATATAAAAATACATGACTGTAATGAATGCATCTGAAGATAATTCAAGTTTGCCCTAATCCATTTGGGCAGAGGTTTTACTCTGGTCAAATAAAAAATGAAATCTCATCAATTGAAAGATGGTGAGGTCAGATGATTTAATTTTTGTAGCATATCAAATTTTGATATGTCAATGGCAACTTTAATATTGGTGATGAATAATGAAATGTAATTATACCAGCCTCACTATAGTTTCTTATTCTATGTAATTAGCTACCTGTGACAAAAATTATTATTTTAGTAGACAAAAGGAAAATGGAAAAAAAATCAAATGGAAACTTTAAAAGCATGCAATGTAGTTTAATTTTAATATAAAAGTGTCAGTGAATCAACCCAAATAATCTACAAAAACATTGCTTCTTCCAGGTCAGAGAAGAGGAAATAGAGGAGTTAGATACCTTATTAAATAATTTCTGTGAACTCTCAGCTCCTGGAGGTGTAGAGAACAATTATGGGAAAATAAATATCCTACTTCAAACTTATATCAGCCGAGGAGAGATGGACAGTTTCTCCCTTATATCAGATTCTGCATATGTTGCACAGGTACGACTATTAATCCCTTCCCATTTTTTTTCTTCCTTGTTTTCTTTTAGAGATGCAGGAATTAATTCATGCTATACTGTGAATATATTGCATTATGTCATGCTACCAAGTTACTATTTTATCTTAGAACTAGTTCTGTTTAATTTGTACAACTTTTATGCCATCTATGTTGTTACATCAGAAATGGGAGTGAGATTTGGTGTTTAGCTTGGCTCTTTTTAATACTGCTGTTGTTTTTATTTTAGAGTTTATAAATACCAATATCTGATTTTTTTTTTTGCTTTAAATGATAAAGTTCATTACTTTTACTTATAAAGGGCAATAAAACAAGAATATTACAAGCAGAGAAAAAAGATTGCGAAACCATTGTAGTTTTCCCCAAATGTTAGAAATATGAACAAACAAATTTTTTTACCATTAAATAAGGCTTTATAAATATACCTCAGACCATAGATTCAGTACAAGTCTCTGATTTAAACAAAAAAAAATCTCTCTTCCCTACTGTTAATGGTTAAAAATCAAGGACTGAAAGAAAATTATTCCCTAAATTGCAGCTTGTTAAATGTATGTTTTTTAAAATACGATAAATAAAATGTTGTAATATTTATATGTTTACATTCAAGCCTCAAGGTGAAGTAAAATAGATTGTTTTGCAATATTTACCTTTCAAATGAGAAGTTTCCTTTACAGACATACATTTCTTAAAAATATTCTATACCTTAAAAGAATACCTTTTTTTCTTTTTTGAATAATGTATCATCTAAGTTAAGGAGAAATAACACCTTAATCTTATTTTAAATATAGAAACTATTGTACTATGTATCTTATGTTTGTAATTTTGTTCAAAGACAATATAAAAAAAAGTATGTTTGTGTTAGATTATTATAAACAGCCATGAATACTCAGGAATGCTTTGATACAACTATAAACATGAAATATTTACAAACATGAACCAAGATATGTTGGTAAACAATTTGAATGAATGTAGTAACTTAAAGTAACCAAGAAACCAGGTGACGATTTCATATGCTATATAAAGTAAATCTGGGTGTGATGAAAACTTTTTGTTTTTTGGCATCTTGTATAGCATGTTTCTGCCATAGAAAATGTATATATATTCTCTAAACCTATACCTTCTATAGGATTCATTGTTTTGACTTATTTTGTTTATGTATTTTCCTGAAAAATAATATAATATTGTAATTTTATATTTTCTAATGATTTTATATTGAAATAGTGATTTAACTAAAATGTAAAGCTTTACTGGGTTGTGGATGAATAATCTGGCCACATTTCTGCTTGATTCAAGATTAGAAGATACTTACCAGAGAGTGATAACGAATTACAATATAAAAGTTATGGTTTCTTCATGATTGGTTCCTAGAAAGTCAATCTCAGAACATTAAGGTTATATCTCAAAGCATCCCTGATTTTTCTCAAATACATGTTATAGGTTTATCATCATTGACTGCATTAGATAAATTGTTGTTGAGTTTATTTATATTTTAATTTTAAGCCATCAGTAGTTCCACAAGCTCTGTGCAATGGCACTTCCTTCTATATTTCTGAAACTTTATTCTATCAGCCTCTAAAATAAATTTTTGGCTCAAGTAGCCTACGATTTTATAAAAGAGCCTATATTTAGCTTCTCTAAACTGTACATCAGAGATTTTGATCATTATTCCCACTCAATTTATATCATTCCAGATAAAATATCTTGTTTATATCTTGTCACATGGGATTTCTCCTTCCATTCCTTTTAGCTTTGAGGGAAAACTGTAGATTCTGAAATATACCATATTTCCCTAAAAATAAGACCTTGCCAGACAATCAGCTCTAATGCGTCTTTTGGAGCAAAAATTAATATAAGACCCGGTATTATATTGTATTACATTACATTACATAAGACCCAGTCTTATATAAGACCCGGTATTATATAAGACCCGGTATTATATATTATTATATTACAATATATATTTTATATTATATTATATTATATTATATTTAATATAAGACCGGGTCTTATTTTACTATAAGTACTTATACTTATATTAATATAAGTACCGGTCTTATATTAATTTTTGCTCCAAAAGATGCATTAGAACTGATTGTCCGGCTAGGTCTTATTTTTGGGGAACAAGTATAAATTATATACATTCAAACCCAGTTGGGAAAATAAGCCAGGCAGTTTTTCACAAAAGCAAATGGGAATGATGTAGGAAGACCTATTTGATACACATAATAATCAAAATGTTCATTTTATTTATCATTATCTGGGCCTAATAAGAGCCATCCTGTCATTATTAATGGGTATCAGAACTATCTTCATACTTCTAAATACATTTTTGTTCTTAAATGTCTACTAATGCAACAAAATGTCAATTTGTCAAAAGACAGGTACACATTTCATATAAAATAAAACTGAAGTTCATATCTCTTATGATCATAATTTCAGATTTTCAAGTCAAATCATCTGCTATAATTTTGACCAGATTAAAAATTCTTCATTTTCAAATACAGATATCATTAGGTATTATGTCTCCAGGTTCATGACTTTAAAAACAATTTTTAATAAAACAATCTGGGAAGTTAATGATAGAGAGAAGGAGCCAAAACAAATGCAGACTAACTGCAAAGGTGTAAAAAAAGTCTTCAGTCATTGTAACTTTCTATATGTCTATTAATGAAGTTATTCTCAGACCACTGAATTTGAAATCTTGTAATTAAGTTTGGAATTGTTTAGACCTGGCTTTGAATAGATACTCTGACACCTACTATCTGTGTGACCTTGGTGAAATTATTAACCTCACCAAGATTCAGTATCTTCATCTGTAAAGTTATAATATCAGAACCAATCAAATGCAATTGTTAAATTAGATAATATACGTAAAGCAGTTAACATATTGCTTAGTTAATCGGAAGCCATTAATATGGGTAACTGCACTCATCAGTATTTCCTTTGTCACCCTTCTCTCACTAACTTTTCTCCCTGACTGGATTCCAAAGTCTTCCTTATTTCCCTAAATAGCCTTATAAACGTAATCATTTCACTATACTAAGCTTTTATATTCGAGATGGCCTCAATAGCCTCCTAAACACTTTGCATGCCTTTTGTCTCTTCTTACTTCCTTCGTAGTTAGGGGGTGTAGAGAGGAGCTTTCTTAGAACTTAGAAATAAGGCTACTCTTTGAAAGTTAAACATGATAATGTCCACATAACGGAGGTGATTATTCTTGTGTAGAAATAATAAAGATAATTAGGGTCATATAAAAATAAATGTTGCCACAATATTAAAGGATGCAGCTGGACAGACTTCTTTTGAAACTGAATAATAAAGTTATTGACAGATTTAAAAGTACATGTTACCTAAGCGCCAGTCCCCACTTTTTATTCTTCAGAATGCAGCTAGAATTGTCCGTGCTCTTTTTGAAATTGCTTTGAGGAAACGTTGGCCCGCCATGACCTACAAGCTCCTGAATCTTAGTAAAGTCATCGACAAGAGGCTGTGGGGTTGGGCTAGCCCTTTGAGACAGTTTTCAGTCTTACCACCACACATTCTGACAAGATTAGAAGAAAAAAATCTTACTGTGGATAAGCTGAAAGACATGAGGAAAGATGAAATAGGTAAGAAGGAAGCAAAAATGTTTTAATGTATTGTTCTGTGCACATAAAATATTTTACCAGATGTAAAAGTAAAGTATTGTGAATTTTCACATTACTCAAGATAAATTTTTGCGAAATTTCTTTTTCATTTATCTAAATTCAAACAGAAGTCCCACCAAATTTTATGAAGTCACTTGAAAAACTTAGCATTTAAAATGCTTAGATTGTCACACCCTTAAGTTGAGTATTATACAGATAAAATCTGAGCTATAAATTATGAGAATTAATCATGAGGTTTATTCTCAATTGATTTCTTAATATTTGATTCATTTCAAAATCTTTCGTTAAGTATATCAGCAGTATTACAGCAAAAAAAAATCATTATGTCAACTCTACATATCTAGAGAGTTTCTAAATGAAATTCATCATTACACATACATATATATCTTTAACCCAGTTGTTATTAGTGTGTAAATAGCATTTGGTCTTCTGCTTTTATCACACAATATTGAAAAATTATTCCTATATACATTTTCATGTAGCGTAACATTTTATTGGACAAACATATAATGCATTGATTAGGTAATATTTCAGATTCTAAATAGAGTAGACATTACACGTGAAGGGGGTCAGGCTGAACAGAAGTAAGAGCGAGGATCACTGCTGAAAGGTCCAAAGATATGAAGAGAGGCTGATATAGTTACTTCACTTGTAGTAATAAGAATATTTCTAAGACAGAAGGGACGTGTCAATAAAAATAGAGAGAAATTAAGGACATTAACAATGGAAGTTGAGAGTACTCACATTGTAATAACATGTAAATATTTTATCAACATAAGGAAGATCACTTTTTGGGTGATCACAGATTTGAGTGAACATAAAACATTTTGATTTATTTATAAATGTGCTATAAAAAATTATGAAGAACCAAGACATACAAGAAGTATTGATACTATAAAATATAATCTGTTTCTATTTAGTTGCTGGGACTAGAGAAAATGTTTATAGTAAGTCACTTCTGTTTGTGACCCCCGCCCCCATCCTGGGACTCCCATACATAATCAGTATTTGACAATCTGATCATTTATGAAAATATGTATAAGTGGTTAATTTTGCATTAGATTTAGATTGACTATATTTAATATTTTATCTTTATGTTTTCTGGAAATGGGTATGGATGGATGAGTTGTGTTTTATTACTAAAGCATTTCCCATCATGGTTATAGATTTCTGAAATAGGCCTTGAATAGAACAACAACTATTTTCAAAAAATACTAAATATTTTTATAATGTGTCATAAACTAACTAGGAGAAAAGAGGAACTATTTATAGTAGTTTAAACACTATTAAGTCTCAGTAATTTTAAGAACCCTGTTAATAGCTGAAGAAACCTTGATACTGGTTTTCTGAGCTCTGAATTGCTAATTCAAGTTAACTATTACAAAATATTCAAACATGCCAGGTCAAGAATGTCAACTATTCTACATAGCAAATCATAAAACAGGCAATAAAATCACCTCCTCTGAAATCCCATTTACAAGTCAGATTATATTGCTTTTTTTCTGACTGGATACATTTCTTCTATGTGATGTTTTCCTTGCAGGTCACATGCTGCATCATGTGAATATTGGACTCAAGGTCAAACAATGTGTTCATCAGATTCCTTCTGTTACAATGGAAGCATCCATTCAGCCCATCACACGGACCGTCCTCCGAGTTACACTCAGTGTCTGTGCTGATTTTACTTGGAATGATCAGGTAGAAGTGGAAAATACCTATCTCAATGTTCAGCAAAAATGTCTCTGCTGCAGGTTCAACTACAGCTTCTTACATCTGTCCTCAAGGCATATAAAACATTTGCATCGTATATATGTACATATATATATATATGCAGTTGTTAAATTAGATAATATATGTAAAGCAGTTATCATATACACACACATATATGTGTGTGTGTGTGTATATATATACACACATATATATATATATATATATATACACACACACATATATATATGATTCATTCAAAGCATTGTTGTAATATTTACTCTCATCCTCAAGGAAAACATGTGGTATAATATATGTTAACCAATGAGACCTCTTCAGAACATTTAAGAAACCTAAAATTTCAATGTTGAACAATGGTTTGGTGAGGACTTTGCTTAATTCTGTCTTTTTTTGTTTTCTCTATGGTATCTTCATTTTTGCCATCTCTAATTATTCTGTCATTTCAGCCTACCAAAAATTCAAGATTCTCCATACTGAAAGAGCCCTTTTTAAGTCCGGATGTTTCTCAAACTATCATTCTCTTCTTTTCTTTACCATTAGACTTGTAGAAAGAGTATTCTACATTTTCTCCTAGGTACCTGTTTCTTTCCTGCTGACACTACTACCTCAGTGATCACCAAAGGCTGACTCGTTGCCATAATAAATGGCTTTTTCTTAGTTACTTTCTTTACTTCTCTGAACATTCAGCACTATACATAGTCCTTCTTGAAGATGTCCTTTCTTAGCTCCGGTCACATTCCTGTTTCCATTTTTACCCCTTCGTCTATACTTTCTTCAATACCTAGATGTTATATATGTGTGAAGATCCACCCTGGATTCTCTTCTTATTCTGTCAACATTTTTAAAGGTCTATAGATACAAGGCAAAGAAGACTCAGTCCTTTCTTTCAAGAAGCCAGTAGGGGAAGACAAGTTAATTAATGATTGTAGTAAACAATGTCTGCTTTACATGATTATTGTTAAGGCTTAGTTAAGTGTAAGTAAATACTTTGTGCATTACGTGATATTAGCACATCTTTAATATAAATGAATTTTATTCAATATCATGATTGAAAATTACCCAACCATAGTCCTAACCCAAATCTACCATTGGTCTGAAAGTGTTCTAACCTTTAATTCCTTCAGTTTCCTTATCTGTAAACATAATAATAATAACTATCTTTCTCACAGAATTTATATGAGGACTAGATGATGTAAAATTGTATTTAATATTTCTATAAATAAAAAACTTTACATAAAATATAAAAGTATAGTTAGCCATAAACTCATATTTCAAGTTTTATATTTAATACAGTGTTTTTGAAATGTAGAAGTTTTATATTTTTTTACACAGTTTTCTTCTCTCAGTATCCATAAGTCTCCTACAACTTGGTTTAATTCATTAGTAAGATAGAGCACTTAATTGGTTTTATACTTAAATCTCTTAGAATGCTGTTGGCTGCAACAATAGAAATCTGACTTGTCTCAGACTGACTTAAGCAACAAAGTATATTTCGCAATAAAGTCTACTGGCAGAATAGGTGCTCAGTATGATTGCGACTTCTGTTAATCCTATCATTCAGGACCCAGGAGCTTTCCATCCTTTTGCTCTGCTGACACTGTTACCTACTTCGCAAATGTTGTCATGCTCCTTTGTTCACATTTAAAGAGAGAAGGAAACAACACCCCATTGCACCAGCCTAGGGCAAGGACCATAAGACCTTTTCTTCAGTCTGATTGGGCCAGTATTGGACATGTACCTATCCTTTATCACAACCTGTTATTAGAGGGACGCCATAAGCTGATTGGCTTATGCTAGTCAAAATCTTCCCAGGAAATGGGATCACCTTCCCTAGAGTCACATGAGAGATTGAATGTTCCCATGTTTCCCCAAAAATAAGACCTAGCCGGCCAATCAGCTCTAATGCATCTTTTGGAGCAAAAATTAATATAAGACCCATCTTATATTACCGTGTTTCCCCGAAAATAAGACCTAGCCAATCAGCTCTAATGCGTCTTTTAGAGCAAAAATTAATATAAGACCCAGTCTATTTTACTATAATATAAGACTGGGTCTTATAATATAATATAGTATAATATAATATAGTATAATATAATATAATATAATACCAGTTCTTACATTAATTTTTGCTCCAAAAGATGCATTAGAGCTGATTGTCTGGCTAAGTCTTATTTACAGGGAAACATGATAAGTAAGACTGGGCTTTGTTAAGGAAAAAACAAGAAAGAGAGGAATGAATACATGAAAGATGGTATCTACCCAATGGAATATTATTTGTCTATAAAAAGAAATGGAAGTACTGATGTATATTATAATATGAATGACCTTGAAAACATAATATAAGTGAAAGAAGCCAGTCACAAAAGACCATATATTAAATGATTCCATTTATATGAAATGTCCAGAGTAGGCAGATCTATAGAGAAAGAAAGTACACTGCTTGTCAAGGGTTGGAAGTTGGGAAGATGGCGAAGGATAGTCACTGCTAATGGGTACAGGTTTCTTTTTGGGGTGATGAAATTATTCTAAAATTATATTATGGAGGTGGTTCCACAACTTTGTAAATACATTAAAGCCATGAACTTTATACTTGAAACTTAAATTTTTATGTAAATTATATATCAATAACGCTATTAAAAAAAAGAGAGGAATGGGTGCTGGGTACACAGACAACAATATACCGTAGTTGAGTTAGAATATACATAGCATTAGGATACTGTTTTTTTTTCCCTAGGTCCATGGGACAGTAGGAGAACCCTGGTGGATTTGGGTAGAAGACCCTACAAATGATCATATTTATCATTCAGAGTATTTTCTAGTTCTTAAAAAACAGGTAAATAAATATGTATGGCTATATCCTTATTATGTTGATATCATAAAGAGAAAATAGAAGCTAACAATTTTTGATTTTACCTATTTCTCTATAACTTCTAGTGTCATTAAAGTTTTACTTTTTTAATATTTCTGTGTGGTTTTAAAAGAAAACTAATTAAATGTTACAGTATTAATATATTCAAATATGATCTTATTTTGAGAAATTACATTGTAATCTTTATCATGGTTTAAGGCATAGCTTCTGGAGGGATGGAATGTGTCAAATGGGTGGGATAAATAATAAAAAAATAAGTTAAATAAGAAGTAATAACTTTAGGTGTTCCATAAACACAGTGCTAATAGTATCGAATCACATTATGAAAAGGGCATTGCTTTTTAAATTTTCTCAGTTTGATGCTACCACTTCTAACTCTGATACTTCATTTGTAATTCCTCTTTTTATCAAAGAGAAAGCAAGCTTCAGGCTGGGAGTCTTGGGTAGGCAGCAGTAGAATTTCATATCAATGTTTTGTTTTCATTGCATTTGTCTTCATGGTTACCTTTTATTTATGCCAAGTGGTTCTGTTTTTCCACTTATGGCAGTGATAGAATTTAAAGAAAAATATTGAGTAACTAATTTGGTAAAAATCATGCAGTTAAATAATTTAATGAATAAAGTTTGGGGAATTATGATAATGAGTCTAATTGGTGACCTGTTAATACCTTGATGATATGCATATGTAAATAATGTAAATTGAGTATAAATTTAACCTTCTGTTATATCAAGTAATTAGAAATCCAAGCTATTTTCTTTAGCTTTAGTACATATTGCTGTATACCATTGTCTTAATAGTAGACTAATAAGACCTTTACAATATTAGAATATCCATTTTCACTTTAAACTTTATATCACATTAGGTCATTAGTAAAGAAGCTCAACTACTGGTATTTACAATCCCTATTTTTGAGCCTTTGCCTTCCCAATACTACATCCGAGCCGTGTCTGATAGATGGTTAGGAGCTGAGGCGGTATGTATTATCAACTTTCAACATCTGATTCTGCCAGAGAGACATCCTCCCCATACAGGTAACATTGATTAGTAACTTGAATCATTGATTTTCCAAAATTGTTTTAGGTAATGTTGAAAAGAGTCTGTGCTTTAAACTTGTCTGACTCTAAATCAAAATCCAACTTATAATAATACAAGTTCATTGCAGTTTCCATTGGCTACAGCAACAGTGCACTTGACACTCTAGTATGATCAGTTGTCTAACAGATCAAAAGTAGTTTGTTATAGTAACCATTCTAGTGCTGAAGTTTGCAAATGATTTACATTTTTCTACAAATTGGGGTAGATTTAGTTTTGTTCTGTAACATGCATGTTTTCATATACCTGTCATTCAAATTACTTTTCTGATTGGAAAAAAAAGATATAGCATTATAGCAGGCTTATGTGGAACTCCTCTGGAAAACTGTCCAATGCGTCAATCTTATAAATGTGGTAATGGGGAAAAAAGATTTGCGACTATTATATATGAATTTATTTTAAGCTTTTTTATTTACTCTCTAAAGAATTAAGGATTGTTCTAATCTATTCCTAAGATACAGTATTCAGTATTGTGCATATTTCCCAGTTATTGTTTAATAGTACCTGTTGTGTCTTTTCAGAATTACTGGATCTTCAGCCTTTACCAATCACAGCTTTGGGGTGTGAAGCATATGAAGCACTGTACAACTTTAGCCACTTTAACCCCGTACAGACACAAATATTTCATACACTGTATCACACAGACTGCAATGTCCTACTTGGAGCACCCACTGGATCGGGAAAGACTGTTGCAGCTGAATTAGCTATTTTCAGAGTCTTCAGCAAGTACCCTACTTCGAAGGTCTGTTTGAAAGAATCACATGTTTACATTCAATTAGAAAAGGCATTTAATAATCTGTGAACTAGTCTGGTCTAAATATATTGCAGGACTCAGTAAGTAGCTTTGTAATTCTCTTAGGAAATTTTTTGAGGCGGGTGGAGGAGGCAGAGATCATTATTCAAATAATTAGCCACAAGAAAATTTACCTTAAACTTTGGAGTCTTCTAGTTCGATCTCCAGTGTGCATATTGATGCTCACATGTCCTTTCATCATTACAAGATCTCTACACTTTATTGGTAATTTCATTGTAAGATACCTAATTGGTAGCGATATTTATAAGATACGTAATGATTCATAATCCAAATCGTTTGGCTGTGAAGGAAATGCTAATACTTTAACAAATACATTTGTTTATACTCAGGAAATGTAGCTTTTTTTCTACTTTTCTCCAAGTGGCCATGACATCCTTTAGTTAATATAAAATAAGATGGCCAGTCCAATAAGTATTGATTTTAAGCATTCTTCAAATATGAAGTACTCATAATTTAAAAACATTATTTTGTAAGAAAGCTAATTCATATGTTGGATTGGAATTATGTCCTATTTTCTTGATCATTTATGACTGCAGAAATGTTTTAACATCCTTTTTCAGTGATTTCCAATTAGTGGCTCTTCCCTGCTTAACTTTAAGTTGTCCTACTTCTCAGTCTATTATGTGATTATTGATCCATTAGGAGACATGTTAATACACCAGTAGAGCTCTACTCTAAATTTCAAACATTTTATAAAGGAAAGATTTTTGGGTTTTTTTTTAGTGAATAATCTGTATGTAACTTTGGATTAAGACCAGTTGTTTTTAAAAATAAATAAATAAAAGGTAGAATACCTAAAATATACAACTGGCATCTTACATAAAATCTACCTTACAATTTAAACAACCAGATTAATTCTCTTCAGAATTTCAAGATCAGTAAATGTTTTCATGAAAGAGGTACAGCTCAGCTCTTCATCATAATACCAGGAATAACTTTTGTTTTTATCTGAACCCTTATTTACTTTATGTAATACATTTCTCATGATTTTTAAAAATTTTTTTACATTATCTTAGAAGATAATTTAATTATAAAATACCTTTTAAAAATCACCTTTGATGCTTTTTAGAAAATATTTAAAATTTTCTGTCAGTATTTTTGTGATGTATTTCCATCTTACTTTGGATAAATGTAAATTTAGTATGTTAATGATTTTTTCCCATTAATTTAAAATTTTAAGTCTTTCTGTGTTAAAATATACATTTTAAAACTACACTGTTTTATTTTGATGAGTATTATGGTTTACCTTTATTTGAAACTACTGTCACTATTTTCATGAGAATCTTCCCCTCCACCCCCTCCTGTTTAGGCAGTATATATTGCACCCCTAAAAGCCCTAGTACGAGAAAGAATGGATGATTGGAAAGTCAGAATAGAAGAAAAACTTGGTAAAAAGTAAGTTTTTACTGTTTTCAGAAAATATACTTTGAATAATCTAAAAGGACCAACAAACAAAAGATTTGCACAAAACTTGAATACTTTTACAATGATTTCCATAGTCTTTTATTTAAAGGTATTGTAACTACTACTAAAATGTTACCAACATTCCCATTGTTTTAAGATTGAAAAGTGTAATTTTGAATTTTTTTTTAAAGATTCTTTTATCCCTGATTTCACTATTTCTCAACATAGTTATAGGCATTCCTCATTTTATTTTACTCTTTTATTTATTTTTTTAATAATTTTTTTAATTGGGGAACAGTGTGTTTCTCCAGGGCCCATCAGCTCCAAGTCATCCTTCAATCTAGTTGTGGAGGGCGCAGCTCAGCTCCAAGTCCAGTCGCCGTTTTCAGTCTTAGTTGCAGGGGGTACAGCCCACCATCCCATGTGGGAATTGAACCGACAACCTTGTTGTTGAGAGCTCGCGCTCTAACCAACTGAGCCATCCCGCCACCGCCCCCGAAATTATTTAATATGAGTACTTTTATTTTCAGGATAATTTTCTCAAAAATTTTAAAACAAAAGAAATAAATTTTCTTTCTAAAACAAAAGAAAAAAATTTTTTCATATCCCTCAGAGTAACTTCAAAAAACTGCTTAAAGACATTTTACATGTAAATAATGTACCAAATGATAGAAATTCCTATAAGAAAATGACTTTTAAAATATATATATTGCACAAGATTGTTCAGTGTAGTGTTGTTTTTTAACAGCAAGATTGCAGGTAACTGTAGTGTCCAATAGAGTATTACTAAATAAATTATGGTACATTCACTCAGCACAAAATATTGTATCACTCTATAAAAGAAAGAGCTCTGTATATACTGAAGGAATGACTTCTAGAGATATAAGTATTCTACCTTTTGTTTTTAAAAAAATGGTGAAGAATATAAATATATGATTGCTTCAGAGAGCTGGGTAACAAGAATAGACATGTTACAGAGACTATTCACTACATATTCTTTGAACCATATGAATGTATTACATTTTCAAAATAATAACCAAAAGTAAAAATGAATCAAAATAAGTAAAAATTTTGTGAACACTAAGCTAGGAGGAAATAATCTTGCCCTTTTTTTTGTTTGTCAAGTGTTAAAACAGCTATAAAAAATATTTAGCGATTTCCTAAAATTTTGAGTTAGCTTCCAGAGTTCCCTTTTTTTTACTATAAAACTGGGATTTGCTCAAAATGAGGTGGCACATACGTATTTGCCCCAGCTTTCTTCTTCATGTCCTAATGTTTGAATTTGCCTTTAATTTATGTAGAAAATTTCAAACTAAGAAATGAAGCTTACACATATATTTTAATTAATGCCTCCTTTTGTCTTTTTTTTAAATTAAAGTTTATTGGGGTAACAATTGTTAGTAAATTATATAGGTTTCAGATGTGTGGTTCTGTAATACATCATCTATATATCACATTGTGTGTTCACCACCGAGTCAGTTCTCTTTCTATCACCATATATTTGGTCCCCTTTGCCCTCATCTACCACGCCACTCCCCCCTTACCCTCTAGTAACCACTAAACTATCAGCTGTGTCTGAGTTTTTGTTTCTTCATTTGCCTCGTTCCTTTGTTGTTTCCAGTTTTATATACCACGTATCAGTGAAATCACATGGTTCTTGAAAAAGTCAAGGACCTCCTTTTGTCTTAGTAAGTCAACACGTTGCTTCATTAGAAAGGTGTTTATTCCAGCATATGGAGAAAGAGATGTGAGTTCATCTCTATAATGACATAGGGCAGAGATTTTGTAAACATAACGCAAAGTCTGTTGCTTTTCATAGCTGCATAAAAGTTAAATTGTCAGTGTTTTTATTTTATATGTCCTTCATTTTATGAGAGGAAATCTTAAAATTCTTAAACATATTTTGGACGCAAATCATAGAAAATTTCAGAAATCGAAGGGAGATAGAGTAGTTTTAAGCACTATAAAATTTTATTTTGAAAGATATATTTTGCCTTTCCAAGGTCACATTACGTGAAAAGTTAAAGGAATCCGTTTTATTCCCCTCCAGAGTTATTGAGCTAACAGGGGATGTAACTCCTGATATGAAATCCATTGCTAAAGCTGACCTTATCGTCACCACACCAGAGAAATGGGATGGAGTCAGCAGAAGCTGGCAAAATAGGAACTATGTAAAGCAAGTCACAATTCTCATCATAGATGAGATCCATCTACTCGGTGGGTACCACTGTATCTGAAGCCATTTTACAAACTTCAACTCTCATACTTGCATCAGCCAGCATCAGGATTTGATGAAATGATTAATGTATATTATTCCTATTTCTTAGGGGAAGAAAGAGGTCCTGTTCTAGAAGTCATTGTCTCTCGAACGAATTTCATCTCATCGCACACAGAAAAGCCTGTTAGAATAGTTGGACTATCTACTGCGTTAGCTAATGCCAGAGACCTTGCTGACTGGCTCAATATCCGTCAGGTGTGTGAAAGATGGACAAGCAGGCATTTGTGTGGCTTAGGTGGCCACATAAGGAGGCACTGTAGCATTATACACTTACATGTCCAAACTGAAAATGGTTTCTCTGTCATTTGTTTGTTTAATTAAAGTTTATTGGGGGGACAATTGTTAGTAAAGTTACATAGGTTTCAGGTGTCCAATTCTGTAATACATCATCTATATATCACATTGTATGTATATCTGTCATTTTTACTCTAGATGGGCTTGTTCAACTTCCGACCATCGGTACGCCCAGTTCCACTGGAAGTTCACATTCAAGGCTTCCCAGGTCAACATTACTGTCCTCGTATGGCTAGTATGAATAAGCCAACATTTCAGGGTAAGCGGCGGATTCTTGGAATGAATAGCAACCGTTTTGTATGATATCCTTTAATTGAATTCTACATAATTTGGATTTCTTTGAAAGGGTGATATTGCTCCAACTTCTACAAATATCTAAAATTGTTTACCTCAAGTGTTAAGAAACATAAATATATGTTGAATTAACTATTGGAAGTTAGATTTATAAATGATAATGTCTTTGTAGTAGAAAAATGTATATAATTTTAAAGAGTAATCATATCAATCTAAAATTTGTTAAGGTGTTTTTGTATGGTAGTAGCTTGAACAAATGATAAATAGAAGCCACAGTAAAAACCAAATCACACAATCTTAATTTTCACCAGAAACCATAAAACTTACAAATTTCAGTACTTTTTTTGCTTCTGTTTCTGTGTTGTGTTTTTTGTTTTTCCCTTTCTAACAAATTAGGCAAGCAGGAAATATTTAAGAATAACACTCTTATTTTATAGAAACATGTTTAGGCTGCATAAGGAATATTTATTGTATCAATTAAAAGTAACATCCAGAATAAATTCTGTAATGTGAACTGCTGTTGATTGTGAGGTGACAGTTGTGAGGTGACTTTTTAGCTGCTGTAATTAGCCTTATGACAGAAGCAAAGTATTGATTGTGAACTAGAGACCAATCTTGGCAGTTCAGATTATTTACACCTCCACAGAAGCATTGTACAAAATCACTAATGAACAATAAATCTGCCGTGAGCTGTTCAGGCACACCTGTTCTTGCAGCAGCAAAAATCCATTAAATGTTGAGGTTTAAAAAAGAAACAGATTCGTTCACTATTATGTGTACAAATGATACCAATATTGTACTAATATGTGTATTTAAAACCGTGTACCTCTAATGTGATTTATCAAAGCATTCTGTAATATTCTGATAAACTGTGAGTGAGAAATAAGATAAATGAGTTATGTTTCATAGTATGTATTGTTGAGATTTCTTATATCTGTCTATTTAAGGAATGTCCATTTGCATACCAGTGATTGAGATGAAGCATTTTGTGTTATGTAAATCAATAGTAAATAACTGAAATACTTACACTTCTCTAGATATAGTATCGGTACAGCAGATATCTTTATAAACGATTTCATTATACTTGTAGTATATTTCTTCTTGTATACTTGTACTACATTTCTTTGAGTTTGGAAATGTGATTTTATGATAGCTTTATTTCTCACTCTTAGGGTATGAATGTAGTCAAGGTCATGTCAGTATTTCCATTATTAACCTTGTTTCTTAGCCCATAAAAAGAAATTATACAGCTCACATTTCAAACAAGAATTTACAAGCAGGTTGAACTTTTTTTATAAAAATTTTAAATGTGTCTGACTGTTTTAAGAGAGCTAGTAGACATAAGTATATATTCTTCTTGTGTCATTTTATCAGTATTTTGGAGCCTCTGGAAATCTGATTTCCAGTGAGGTCAAATGACTTTTGTGGCTCTTTTAAGTATTTTCTTTTTCAGTCTTGTTTTCAAACTACTCATCTTCTGTGTGTCAACTACCCATGTGCCATCACGCAGATAGAGATTCAGGCATGGTATTCTCTTCAGCTCTCTTCTGCATTCTCTTATCTTCCCACTTGAAACTTTACACCTATGTGTTTAGGAAAACATTCTTCTGGCTTATCTCTTACTAGTTTATTGATAAAAACTCTCTTAATGTTGCATCTACTGGTAACAGGGCAAAAATAAAAGGAATTTTTTTTTTGTAGCTTTTCTTAGAGACTTTTCATCACCTGTACAGCACTTGACTCTCTCCACATCCCAGAACCAATTAACTCTGTAATATCATTTCTTAGGTAGGTCATAACACAACTCAGAAATAGAAAACTCAACCTAAGATTTAGTATCTACATACAGCTATTAATGAAAAGTCTCAGCTTTTAAGTGTCTCCTTTCTCAGCAGCTCAAAACAGAACTGGGAACCGACAAAGTTAAATCGTGCCTATCCCAGGCAATATAGTTTCTGAGGTAGGGCCAGCTTCCTTTCCTTTACTATCCTTTCTAACATATGCTGTCAGAACCATCTTGTACCTCAAACAATGCTAAATTTCATGACCAAATTAAGAATTCACTTAAATCATTTACAACATCAGCTTTCATTTATCCATTTGATATCTTAATAAATTCAGATTCCAGTGTAAGTGGCTTACCATTTTATTTTCCACAACTTCTCAACAGCAATTAGAAGCCATTCTCCAGCCAAACCTGTTCTGATATTTGTCTCATCAAGACGTCAAACTCGTCTTACTGCTTTGGAGTTGATAGCCTTTCTGGCTACTGAAGAAGATCCAAAGCAGTGGTTGAATATGGATGAAAGAGAGGTAAGCAATATGTTTTTTTTTCTACTTCATATGTCTGTCAGGTTAATTTGTGTTGTAGTATAATGGAAATAACATACCGGGGGAACCAAAAAAAATGTACACACATTTTAAGAAAGGAAAAAACTGTATTAAAATTACCCAGATCGTAACCACTTTGAGCAATTCTTGTAATTGCAGAAGTCAAATGGGACTTGTATTCATTTTTTGTTATCAGTATATATTGAGTATTACAATTTTAATCCAGTTTTTTCCTTTCTTAAAATGTGTATACATTTTTTGCACCCTCTGTATTTAATTATGTTTAGTTTTAATCTGTGCTAAAAGTTTAGTGTAACATTACAGAAACTTGTGGAAAAAAGACGAAAGAAGAAATGAATAATACTGCCACCTGAACACTAGTAATATTTTTATGTATTTCCATCCAGTAGTTTCCCTCTAAGTATTTATTTTCTATATCCATATTTATCCCTATATTTTTTCCCTTTAACATAATCACATGTGTTTATTTTAATATTCAACTAAGTTTTCATAATATTTGAGTCTTTGCTGCCTTCAAGGAACTTATTATTAATTTTGTAAAATTAAATTTTTATGAAATATATAATACCATGACCATTTTCAAAGATTTAGAAAACTAGTATGTAAAAATTAGCCTGTTTTTAACCTTTAACCAATTAATAACCATCATTAAAATTTTAAGCAATTGTAGTTTTGTCTACATAATTATATTTCTACTATGTGACTTTTCCATTATATTTTCTATGATAATTAATCGTGCATCTTTATTATTCTACAATTTCTTTAACTTAGAGTTATTTCTTCTTTTTTTTAATTAGTTTCAGGTGTACAAAACAATATAATAGTTAGACATTTATCATTTGTTTCCCTCACAAAGTGATAACCCCCTTCCCCCCAATCTACTACCCCCCTGACATCGCATACAGCCATTACATTTCCACTGTCTCTATTCCTAATGCTGTACTTCACTTCTTGTAACTGTATATATATATATACACACACATATATATATATGTGTATATATATATATATATATATATAAAATTGTAGTTGACATTCATTATTCTTCAGCTTCAGCTTCAGGTGTACAGTGCGGTGATCAGGCATCTACATCTTCCCTGAGGTGGTCTCTCTAATGAGATAAGTGTCCATCAAATACCCTACAAAATCTTTACAACATTATTGATTACATGCCCCAAATGGACTTTCGTATCCCCGTGGCCATCTTGTGGTTACCAATTGTGCTTTCTAATCCCTTCACCTTCCCCTTTAACCCCACCCCTCCTCCCATCTAGCAACCCTCAGTTTTTCCTCTATGTCTCTGAGACCGTTTCTGATTAGTTCATTCATTTATTCTTTTCTTTAGATTCCACATATAAGTGAGATCATATGGTATTTGTCTTTCTCTGACTTATTTCACTTAACATAATGTTCTCTAGGTCCATCCATATTGTAGCAAATGGTAAGATTTTATTCTTTATGGCTGCGTAGTACTCCATTGTATAAATGTACCACAGTTTCTGAATCCAGTCATCTACCGATGGGCATTTTGGTTGTTTCCATGTCTTAGCTATTGTGTATAGTGCTTCAATAAATATAGGGGTGCATAAATTTTTTCGAATTAGAGTTTTGGATTTCTCCGAATAGATTCCTAGGAGTGGAATTGCTGGGTCATAAGGTAGTTCCATTTTCAGTTTTCTGAGATACCTCCATACTGTTTTCCATAGTGGCTGCACCAATCTGCAATCCCACCAACAGTGCACAAGCGTTCCCTTTTCTCCACATCCGCGCCAGCACTTGTTGTTTGTTGATTTATTGATGATAGCCATTTTGACTGGGATGAGGTGGTATCTCATTGTGGTTTTTATTTGCATTCCTCTAATGATTAGTGAGGTTGAGCATTTTTCCATGTCTGTTTGCCATCTGTATGTCCTCTTTAGAAAAATGTCTCTTCATGTCCTCTGCCCATTTTTTATTTGGAGTTGAGTTGAGTGAGTTTTTGTATAAATTTGGTATATTAACCTCTTATTGGATATATTATTGGCAAATATCTTCTCCCATTCAGTAGGATCCCTTTTTGTTTTATTGATTGTTTCCTTTGTTGTGAAAAATCTTTTTAGTTTGATGTAATCCCACGTTTATTTTTTCTCTTATTTCCCTTGCCCAAGAGGATATATCAGTAAAAATCTTACTCCCGGTGATGTGTGTAAAATTTCTTCCTATATTTTCTTCTAGGAATTTTATGATCTTACATTTAAGTCTTTAATCCATTCTGAATTTATTCTTGTATATGGTGTAAGAAGGTGGTCCAGCTTCATTTTTTTTGCATGTGTCTGTTCAGGTTTCCCAGCACCATTTATTGAATAGACTGTCTTTACCCCAGTGTAAATTCCTGCTTCCATTGTCATAGATTAAATAGCCATATAGGCATGGATTTATTTCTGGGCTCTCTATTCTGTTCCATTGATCTATGTGTCTGTGTTTATGCCTGTACCATGCTGTTTTGAATACTGTAGCCTTATAGTGTAATTTGATTTCAGGTATTGTGATATCTCCCACTTTGTTCTTATTTCTCAAGATTGCCGAAGCTATCTGGGGTCTTTTATGGTTCCATATAAATTTTAGGATTATATGTTCTATTTCTGTGAAAAATGTCCTTGTTAGTTTGATAGGAATTGCATTGAATATGTATATTGCCTTAGGCAGTATGGACATTGTAACGATATTAATTCTTCCTATCCATGAGAATGGTATGTGTTTCCATCTATTTGTGTCTTCTTTAATTTCTCTCTTCATTGTCTTATAATTTTCTGAGTACAGATCTTTTACTTCTTTGGTTAAATTTATTCCTAGGTATTTTATAGTCTTTGAAGCAATTGTTAATGGGATTGTTTTCTTAATTTCTCCTTCTGATAGTTTATTATTGGTATGTACAAATGCAACTGATTTCTGAATATTAATTTTGTATCCTGCTACTTTACTAAATTATTTATCACTTCTAATAGTTTTTTGGTGGAGTTAGAATAATTTCTTTAGTATAGAGTTCTAAACTTAAAATTAATGGGTCAAATAATATGGACATTTTTGTAACTTTTCATATTACATTTATACAATGGAGTATTACGCAGCTATAAAGAAGAACAAAATCTTACCATTTGCTACAATATGGATGGACCTAGAGAACATTATGCTAGTTACTTTCCAAAAGGGCTATACCATTTGATGTGATCACCACTGATGTATGAATTATCAGCAGTATATGAGAGTGGCAGTTTTACTACATTTTTCATTTGTTGTAATTTATTGATATATTATAAATAAATGTCCCTTATTTTAATGCTTTAATGTATGCTTTGATTTTTGTCTACTTGAACATTTTTTTTCATATATGTGTTTACTAATTGTCTTCTTTTTCTCTTTTTTTTTTCTTCATTCCTTTGGGCTTTATCTGTTGCAGGAGAGCATTTTTCTTATATATTTCTATGAGAGCCTTAGCAAATTTAAAAGAAAAATACATACACACACATCTAAAACTGTATATGATATCACTTTTTTCCATATGTATTTATTATTACATACACACACATATATATTTATATATATATGTATGTATATGTGTGTGTGTGTGTGTGTGTGTGTGTATATATATATATATACACACACATATTCTTCATCTGCCTTGTTAGTTAATTTTTGCCAGTTCATTGGCTATCTTTTTATTTTACTAGCTTTTTATAGTGGAAGTTTTTCATTTGCTATGGTACAGTCTGTTAATATGGTTCTTCATGATTCCTTCTACTACTTCTAACTATAGATATTCCCTCTCCCTCCATTTCCTTTTTTATACTTTTCCAGTTGTTTTTTGTTTTTTGTTTTAATATTTTCCTAGTTGGAGTTATGATGAAAAAAATAGATGAAATCAGTAATAAAATTGTTGCGTTGTCTCCCTTCTCCCTCCATATTTCCCCTTTCTCATTTTTTGCAGCCTGAAGATGCAAAATTGAAGAACAGTAAAATCAGTGTTTGTAACCCACTAGTATTGCAACAGTTTGCATTTTCCCCCCTTCTACTTCTCATGACTCATTTAGGGTTAGGAGTTCTGTTAGATGGTACTATATGTATTACAGCAATATGTTAATAAATATTAGTTAACTATTATTAGTTATGTAATATGTAATTAATATATTATAGTTAATATTTCAAAATGTTCTTGCATAGGACCACAGATTACATTATTTACTAATAAGGAGCTGACCTCAAAATTAGTTTCATGTAAAGGGTATCATGTAAAGGGTATCACATGACTCCTTGAAGTAGAGTGAAAGCTATCATTTTATCTTTCAATATTCATCATTACTTCCTTATTGTTTCTTATATGTGTATGCCAAATATTTATGCAAGATAATAATTTAAGACCAAAATAATTTTGTCAAAAGCTTTCTTGTTCTATGTTATTTAATTAACATGCCCAAATAATCAACCTGTTGTGTCTAAACAATATCTTGACTTAGGGGGCAAATGCTGAAAAATAGATATATGGAATATTGACAGTTTAGTTTATGTGCAGCATCGATCTAGGCATTTTTTTCTCTTTTGTTTTATTCCTAAAAGTGTTCCAAATGGAGACTTTTCTTTGAAGTCAAGGTACAAAGTACATACCTATTGAACACACTTTGCGATGTTTGCTCGAAGTATATGTATTAGCACATGTGTGACTCACATTCACTTCAAATGTGAACCTCATGTGCTCTTCCCAGCTACAGTACAGCTCTACTTTTTTTTTTTTAATTTTAATATATGAGACCTAAGGAATTATGGACAGTTCAGCCATTGTGTAAAATTACTTCTCTCTTTTGTATTTTCTTATCAGCACAAAATTTTATCACAAAGCCTAATTAGAAAACCATAGAATTTACTTGCATGGTTTCTTATGTTTTGTAGAGTTTCACTGCCATAATAGGACAGTTAGAAATTATGTCATTTAGTTTCACTAAGTCCGTCCCAAGACTAAGACAACCCAGGCTTTGTTTTATTCCTGCCTCTAAAAGCAATCAACTTTAAAATAAAAATTTCAGAGGGTTTGCAATTGATTACTGTGTAAATTCAATCTGATTATACCAAACCTATAAGGCAGGTGTTTCCATTGTTGAATCCCCTAAAACAATTAATTTAAAATAGGAGGACTTTTTAACACTTTAATCGTTGCATAAAATCCTGGGCTGGAAGCTGAAGTGCTATTCCTGCTGCTGCTCCTTGTACGCTGTCCAATTGGTGTTCTGTGGCAGAACATAGGGACTCTGAGTAGGACTCGAGTGTTGACAATGGGAGTATTTGAAGGAGGCAGGGGGAAGTCCAGGAGCAATTATCCTGGCAGCTGTGGAGCAGAGTGCCTGTGGAATAGGACAGCATCAGAATCATTCTGCAGTTGATCAGCAGTAAGTCAGGAAGTGTTCCTAGATATGGAGGTGGAAGGGGAGGGGAGAACAGAAGAAAGAAAAGAAAGCTAGCACAAATCTGAAGATGGAGAGAAAGAATATGACTTAGAAAGAATTTTATTTCTTAGCAAAGGCAAGGCAAGTTATCCATCTATCTCCTTAATCCAGTAAACTCTCAAAGTAAAGTATTAGGACACAGAAAGACCCCTTCAAGTGTATCATTGATGTGAAATCATACTGCAGCCTAATGAAGCTCCAAAAGTTATCCTTTTCATATTTGCCATTATGAAGACTTTTTGCAGTGATTTCAGAAGTTTGTGGGCATATGCTACTGTACCATTTGGATTCTGAGTTTGACAGCCACCACTTCCACCGTTAAACCTCAGAATATTGTTGGGTCTTTGTATCACTCTGTCAAGCTTCAAATCCAAGACAGAAACATCAGAGTGTCTGAGCTTCAGTCTCTAGCATGCAGCAAGAATAGGGAATATCTTCCCCTCTTTGGCCTCTCTTGTAGGAGATGTTCAGACAACTAGCTGTCTACAAATAGCAAAGGTCCACTACATTCCTTAAGCTGACCAAACCCATTCATCCACTATTCTCTGCATCCCTATACTTTAAAAAAATAAAAACAAAATTTTCTCCTAAAAATTGCAATTCTCACTCATATTTCCCAAATCCACACACCCCTCCCCAAGGGAGTCAACCAAAAATTTCATCATTGATTCCATTAACCCTAGATCTCTTGGTTATATCCAGTCACCCTCTGGTTCTTTTGCAATTTCATCTCAGTATTCTCTAGACAGTGGACTAAATTATAAAGCTACCCACAATCAACACAACATGTTATGTTCAACAGTGGAGGATAGGGAGAGGAAAGGGAAACAAAAATTGGTTAAAATATATAAAGTACATTAGTTAAAATAAGTTAGTGCATGTATGAGATTGCAGGGAAGCAAGGGCAGAGGCCACAGGATTTGTTTCTGCACCTGATCAGGGCATCAGACAGATATTTGTGATTTATGTTCTCTACCATCAGCTACACTTCTTCAGCCCCTAAGCTAACTAATATTCTTTATCCAGTGAAGTAACCAAAGCCCATATTCCTGAAACATTGGATTATTGATAGGCTTAATATATAGGGTTTTTCCTTTGATTAATTTTTCAAATGCATACAGGTTTGAGAAGACTTGTCTGGGATCCATCCAGGTTTTTCCCTTCCTTTGTTGTGTACCAACAGCTCAATTTCATCAGGATCAAGCACCTAAATTACCCTATGACCACATTTTGCTTGTTCACCCCATAACATGAGAGCTCCAGATGGCTGTATGGCTTTTTCAGCTTCCAAGTAAATTGTTACATGTCTTGGTTATTAAGCCTCCAAGCTAGCAGAGCTAGTTACAGGGAAAGGAAACAAAAATTTTTCAAGTGGTTCATTAGCTATGATTGCAAAAGACATCCATACACACTGACTACTTGGTTCCTGGAACTGTATACTCTGGCAGTGAGAAAAATAGTATCATTTAATGATTACTAGTTCAGAGCATACACCTCATCCTACACGATAGCACTCCAACCTTGCCAAAGTAATGCCTCTCAGCTGCCACTCTGAGTCATTAATCTATAAAACCAGCTCTTTCTAGGTAATGAGGGATATAATAAGACCAGCGGATCCCATAGCATCCATTGTCTTGATCTTTTCCTGTGAAGCGAGTTCCTCAGTTAGAAACATTATTATATGGGATATCATGGTAATATATAAGACATTCAGTAATCCTACTTGAGGCTACTGGCAGAAACTGATGGTCAGGAAAAGAGAATCAAAATCCAAACTGTCCATTTTAGATATCATCTAAAATAGGTACCCTTCTGTGACCAAAAGGGTCAAATATAATTCTCTTACCACCACATAGCTATCTGATCCTATGGGTAAAGTACGTTATAATAGACTAGGGTTGTTTGCATTGGTGGCATATTAGGCATTGAGTAGTGACAGTGGCTGATGAGTCTGCCTGAGGATATGAAAGTCCGTGTTTACCCTGTGCATAGTCTTAATCTCTTCTGCCATGGCACCACTTAGTGCATGAACCCATTGCACAAAATACTGAGGCCTGAGAGTGAAGCAGCCTGATATCCTCAGAGGTGGTCATTTTGCCCACTTGACTATTAACAGCATTTTTCATGCTGCTGTTAACTTTTTGGTTATCTTCATGAGATATAGGTAGTCTGTTATTCTGGGACCAGTCTAAAAGTTCATCCACATAAAACTGTATTTCTCACCACCTGTCTTCCAATAACACTCTTGCTGAGCTGCTGATCATTTGGCTAATCCAGTAACTACAGAGCAAAGTCTGCATCATCAGTTTACGTCATCTCTACTTTGCAGTAAAGTAACAGGGACTTACCTCGCTTAGCATAATAATCTCAAAATCCGTCCACGTTGTCGCAAATGGCAGTATTTCATCTTTTCTTATGACGCAGTAATATTCCATTGTGTATGTATGCTACGTCTTCTTTATCCAGTCATCTGTCAAAGGACACTTTGGTTGTTTCTATATCTTAGCCACAATAAATAATGGTGCAAAAAACATAGGAGTACATATATCTTTATGGATAAATGTTTTCAGAGTTTTTGGTTAGATACCCAGGAGAGGGATTGCTCGGTCATATGGTAATTTTATTCTTAATTTTCTGAGAAACTTCCATACTGTTTTCCATAGTGGCTGTACCAATTTACATTCCCACCAACAGTGTATGGGGGTTTCTTTCTCTCCACAGCCTCTCCAAGTCAGACATAAAAAGTTGAGAACCATATAACTTCACTCATATGTGGAATGTGAAACTGAAAGCAACAAAGAACCAAGACAAACAAGAAACAAAAAGTCATGCACAGACAACAGTTTAGTAGTTGCCAGAGGGTAAGGGGTAACTGCTAGACATACCTAAATATATACCTAGATAGATGAGGGTAAACAGGGTCAAATATGTGGTGATGGAAGGAGAAGTGACTCTGGGTGGTGAGCATACAATGTGATATATAGATGATGTATTACAGAATTGTATACTTGAAACCTATGTAATTTTACTAACCATTGTCACCCCAATGAATTTAATTTTAAAAAAAGATGGGAAAGAAAAGTGACAGGGAAATAAACACTTGACATTCAGCTTTTATTCCTTTCCTTAGAGTCATCCTTGAAAGGGGCTGTAACATCACATCAGTGTACTTCACGTCATGCTGCCATCTTATTCAGAGTTATTTGTAATTTTCTTTTCCCTAAGTCAACTTGACATAGAAAATATCCCGTTGGGCATAGGTTGGTCGAAGTAGGGATAGTATGGCAGGAATACGCACTCACAGAATGTTCATGAATTAACTTGCATGATATTCTTCCTTCTAGTCCTTTTATTTCTACTAATGATGCACTGACATACCTAAATGCTGCTAGACATACCTAAGTATATACCTAGATAGATCAGATAACATCCAGTTTGTGATCAGCAGCTTCGGTTGCAAGGTTACCGTATATCACATAGTCAGGCATTCTTTCTTTCCCCCCTCAAAAATATCCATAAAATAATAATCTTTTAACTTAAATCAATACATACCTCTCACCAGAATTTGTAAACTATTCATTTATTTAATATTTACTGAATGTCTACAAATCACCAAGCATTGTGGTAGCCAACTGATCCCAATTCTCAAGGAACTTAAGGGAAAAAGATACAAATTTTAAAATATGTATATGATTAAACAAATAAATGAATATCAAATTATAAAATTTGCTGTGAAAGAAACCAATAAGAAATGAACTTGAAATGGGGTATGGGAAGCTTTTTAAAATAGAATGATGGTCAGAGAAGACTTCTAAAAGACCTTTCAAGCTGAGAACCAAAGCATTAGAACAAGCTACTACAACAAGAGAGAAGGTAACAGCATGTCAGGTGAAGGGCACAGCATGTAAAAGGAACTGAGAACAGTTTAGCTGGAGCAGAATAAGCTAGGAGGAGAGTAGCACAAGTTAAGTTTGAGAAATAGGCAGAAGCCAGCTCATTCAAGGTCTTAGACGCATGTTTAGAAAGCTTGGATTTTAATTCTCAGTACTATTGGGAGAGAGTCATTGATTAATTTATTAAATAGACATTTCTTGAGCTCCTTCTGTTAGGTAAAGTTCCTGCCCTTGTGGAACTAACATTCTAATTATGATAGATAATAAGCAAATATGTCCAACTGTGGTCATTCATGTGGAAAGAAATAAGCGGGGAAAAGGAAGTAGGGAGTGCTGAGTGTGGAAGTGGGATGTTGGACATTAATGTAAGTACAGAAGCCCTCTCTGGTGGGGTCCCTTTGAATAGAAAACTGAAGGAAGCAAGGTAACAAGCCAAGCAGATTTCAAAGTGAAGGGTATTCCAGGGCATTAAAAGGTTGTAGACTAGACAAATGACATACTCCCATTTACATTTTAAGATCAGTTTTGCTGTTTTGTGGAATTAATGATGAAATTAATTAATGAAATTAATTAATGAAATTAATTGAATTAATGATGGTGAGAACCTAGGGGCCACCTAGGGTGGTGATGGTGGGGATGAAAATATATTTGAGGCTAGTCAGTACTACAATCTGATAGACAAGGAGTGGAGGTTGAGGGGGAGAAAGAATCAAGAATGGTTCCCCAGTTATTGAAACATCTGATTAAATAATGATGTCATTTATTAAAATCGGGAAGGACTGAGAATATAGAATGGAGAGGACGGAAACAGATTTGAGCTAAAAATAAAAAAAGTTGTGTTTTGGACATGTTAATTTATATGTCCAAGACTTTTAAGTGAAGATTTCAAGGCAATTAGCCGCAGGAAATCTGTAGAACCCACAGAGAATGTGAGATTAGCATATGAACTTGGGAGCATCGTGATAGACGCTGTCTTTAAACTCAGGTGAGCACATGAGACCCTGAGACAGAGGGTGCAGAGAATGAGTAGGTGGGCCTTGAGGCACTTTCTCATTGAGAGCTTAGGTTGAAAATGAGGAGACGGCAAAGGGCACTGAGAAAGTGGTGCCAGTGACGCAAGAGAGTTCTAAAACACTGTAGAAGAGAGGGTTTCGGGAAGGAAGGAGTGCTTGACATCAATGTTAATGGAGTTGAGTGATGTGAGAGCAGAGAAACATGGGTGGGATTTGGCACTTGGATATCCTGGAAGAACTTGGCAAGCAAAGTCGGTGACATGTTGTAAACAGAAGCCAGTTTGGAATGAGTTGAGGAGTAAATGGGCAGAAGAAAGAAATAGAAGCAAAAAGGATATACAACTGCTTCTACAATCTTTGCTATGTAATTTAATTAATGTTAAAATTGAGCGCCTACAAGTATGATCTGTTGGTTTCTGCCAGAGAGTCTGCAGTCTGGTCCCACATGCAAGGACGAACGGTGCTAGGATCTCGATAGTTGCCATCCAGCACTAACAGATAAAAGAGCAGAAGAAACACCCTTCCTTTTGAGTGGCTTTACTGATTGAAAGCTCAGAATACTTCCTTATTTCATCACGTACACCTTAGATGAGATGCCACATCTGGGGTGGGAAAAAGCAGAACCCTGGCTGAATATCAGACTTGATTCTTTAGTCTTGCTTACATTCTCCCCCTGATCTCCTCTATATATCTTAACCAGTTAGCAGCAGGGTTACCCCTTTTTTTTTCCATACTATTAAATAAGATCCAGGTAGCTAGAAGAGCAGTCAAAGAGAACTAACTATTCTGGGGTTGTTTGTTTGTTTGTTTTTTGTCTTTACAACTAGGAATGAATTAGAATTCTACAAGGCCTTTTGGCCTAAAGGCCCTGGACCAAAATATTTAAGTTCTGTTCTAACGTCTAGAGTACCACCAGAAGATAGATGGGGGGAAAGAATCTGGAATCATGCTTTATGACTGGAGCATGATATGGAAGTAATATGAAAAGCAGAGGAGTACGGAATATGAGAGTTCCTTGTAACAACAGTGTAGTTAAACCTCATTAATTCAGATTAATTAGCTAGAAGGCACACATATATTACAGTAGTCTCCCCGCTTTCTGAGGTTTTAGTTATCTACAGTAATCACGGTCCAAAACGATTGCATGGCAATTTCCATAAATAAACAATTCATATAAGTTTTAAATTGTGTACTGTTCTGAGTAATGTGATGAAATCTTATGCTGTCCTGCCCTTCGTCCAGTGTATCAGCACTGTATATGCTCCTCACCTGTTAGTCAGATCAACTGTCAAGGTATCCTAGTGCTTGTGTGCAAGTAGCCCTTATTTTAGTTAATAATGGCCCCAAAGCACAAGAGTGGTGATGGGCAATTCAGACCTGCCAAAGAGAAGCTGTAAAGAGCTTCCTTTTTTTTTTTTTTAATTTATTGCTGTAACATATATACAATGGAATACTATTCAGCCAAAAAATGATGAAATATTGCCATTTGCAACAACGTGGATGGGTCTTGAGAGTATCATGCTAAGTGAAGTAAGTAAGATGGAAACGGGTAAAGTGCTTCCTGTAAGTGAAAGGAATGTATTTGTAGGAAAAACATAGTATACATATGGTTTGGTATTATTCACAGTTTCAAGCATCCACTGGGGGTCTTGAAATGTATCCCCCATGGATAAGGGGGACTACTGTACATTGAACATTACTAAAGAAATATGCTAATTAATAATTTTACACAATGCTTCAAAGTGAATTTATGAAAAACTTTGTAGCATAGGTGCACAACGGGAGCACTTTCATGAAAAGTGAGATTGGTGTTATTTTCACATGCTTAATACTGAAAGGATTTTTAGATGCTTGAAAAGTTTATCATCTTAAGCTAAATGTAACTCATCCAATCTCAGTACAAGTAAAGCCTGCATAGACTTACAAATGAACTGTAGTCAAGCTTTACTCAAAATCATCACAAGTTCAGATTTGGTGGAGTTTCTACAAATGATCTCTTGCTATAGTTTTCTTTAATTCATTTGCTTTTTCATTCATATATATATATATATATATATATATATATATATATATATATATATCATCAATATATATGTACATATATATTGACCTCTTCATATAGGTAAGAAGTTAGTACCATGCTTTGAAGATGAACTTTGAGAATGTTGAATATCAGAAATTAATTTGAGTTTAGTGCACGTTAACTACATTTTCAGCTCAAAGGATCTGAGGGGTTTTTTATGTTTTGTTTTTTTCAAACTAAAATAGATTTGGCTCGTGATACAGAAGTCCCACCCCAAGTGCTTTCTATTTTGATCAGGCCTCTGACATCTTAACGACTGACCAGTAAAGAAGCTATTAGGCCAAGAATATTAAGTGTGAAATAGACATTATCTACAGATTTGCTGTATTTGAACTCAGTTGGACGTCGTGGAGTATTTATTTAATTAATAGCAGCTATAAGACACGAGGCTATTTGGTTTTATTTTGCTTTGATTGATAATCATGCATGTCCTCTTGAAGAAAAAGGCAAAGCTCTTATGCTAAGTAATAATTGATATATTTAGAGTACTATATGCCTGACTAAAAGTTTATATTATCTCATTGAATCATGAATTTAGGGAAGGTTGTCTCAATTTTGCAGCTGCAGAAAACTAAAACTTAGAAGAGGTAAGGGTTTACCAAGTAGCACAAAGCAAGTAAGTGGAGCTTGGGAACTCAAAACCAGGGTGGCTGACTCAGGCAATGTTCTTTTATGGTAAACAGAATCACGGACAAAATACTGAGTAGAGAAGATGGAAAAGTCAAAGTGGGGGTGTGTGTGACTTGACAGGGATGGAAATACAATAAAGACCAAGTCAGTAGCTAAAATACCAAACACAGGCAACCGACAAGAACTGTGCCATTCTCAATCCTGAGAGGTGACATTTTAGTTTAAGAAGATAATTTTAGATACATTTTCATTTTGAGGTACAGGAGTGGAGACAACTCAACTAATAAGGACTAGATTTGCACATCCTCTGCATAGAGTTCCCCAGTTGTGTGAGTCTAGTACTCATTTCTTCAAATCTTACCTGTTTTTTGCATAGTCTGAAACAATGAGACCCAGCCTTACGTGATGTCGTTACTTTAAGTAGTTAAATGAATATCCCTCTCATTCATCTGGTGATAAGAGGGTGGCATTGTGGTTGAGAGCTTGGGCTGGAGTCAGGCTCCCTAGGTTTAATACTGATTGCCCATTACAAGCTACATGACCTTGGTAGGCTGTTTAACTTCTGAACCTCATCCTTTCCTCTATAGAAGAAGAATAATAATCTTGTCCTCACAGGATTATTATGAGAATTATTATGAGGATTAAATGCATTAATACATTGAATGTACTTAGAAAAGGCCTGGAACAGAATTAAATGTTCAATACATGTTAACTTATTACATTGAAGACTACCTTATAAACGGGTTCTTCTTGCTAAAACCTCTGGTAAAATTTGATCATATTAATATTTTTATAACCTTTTGCTTGTGATCCTTCACAAACTTAATTCATATTAATATAATATTTGTTCATTTCAAATGATGTTACTTTAGAAAATTAATTCCATGATGTCCCTTTCATCAGCTTTCTCTGTATTTTAAAAGCTTTTCAATACATGGAAATGCTCTCCAAGCATGTTTTGGCATCTGAACTCTCCAAAATATGGAAATAAGCATAAACTGTATATAGAAAATAAATATGAAGTATTTACACGGGGATTTTCTGCCAATCACATAGAGAATTAAATTAGAAACATTAATAAAGGAAAATCTTTAATATCTCACCTTATAGCACAGTTTTGATATTACTGTTATTAAGAATCAGACCAAACTAAAATGCAAATATTGAAAATGGCACTGTGTGTATTTAGCAGGCATATCAGAGATTGTTTAGATTTCATTTATATATTTAATTTACATATAATGTTATGTTTATGTTGAATTATTGTGAGGTATGGTTGTTTTGAACTTCAGAGAGGGCAGCAAGAGAATATGTTCTGAGGAGTATTGGTAAAGTTTGGAAATTTACTGTCTTTATTTTTGTGTTTCTTTCCTCTTAATAGATCAATAGAATGTTCTAAAGTGTTTCTTTCATTTTAGTTTTTTTCCCCTTCAGTCCATGAGGTTTATCATACAGAAGTGTGTTTTAAGAAATTAACACTTAGTAATTATGAGGAAATGTTTTAACTTCATTTAACATCTGTACCAGATGAGATATATTTAATTATTTTTGTAAAAAACAGAAATTCTTCATAACTTTTATTATTCTTCTGTATGGTGCATCTTTTATTGAGCGTTTTAGACAATTGATAAGCATTATTCAGTGGCATATGGTCTGAGTCTGACGTGCTTTGAAAAGAGTACAGAGTTCTGATAATGAGGATTCTGTGAAAATGGGAAAACCAGCACAACAGATATGCTTTGAGAAAGTATGGGTTTTTAGCATCTTGAAACAATATATCACACTCAAAGGGACAGAATTGGGCTGCACAATCTGTTAGCTCATTCTTGTCCAATCTGGTCTCCTCCTTTCTTTTGGAGCCAGCATTGTCATCAACTCACTGAATTATATTCTGACTGGAATGTATTTCAGGCACAGAGTAATGTATCTACTTAAATGGAATCCTATCTTTCTACAAAAGCTTTTTGAGTATAATAAATTTAAAATATAAAAAAATTCTATTAAGTTAAAGTAATTGGTTCAACAGTTTACATATGTGCCTTCTCCCCCACCACCCTAAAAAAAGACCACTACTTAGAGGAACATAGATCTATTTTTTCTTTTATTTATAATATTGATTTTTTTTTTTGGTTTGATATGTAGTCAGATATGTTTCAAAGACTGGCTTATTGAAAAGATACCTGTACATTACAACAAATGTTATTTGAACAGAAATGAACTGTGGAATTAAACGGACTGTATCGAAGTGTTTTAATTACGATGATTATTTTTCTGTTAGTTCTCTTTCAGCCTTTCTTAATAAGAATTAAACCTTAGCATCCTAAGGCATGCATTGTATGTAATAAATGAACTTTTCACCTAACTATCTAAATGGTACTACCTATCCTTGGAAAAATTAAGAAGATAGTAATTCAGATTTTTTTGTGGGGCTTAATACTTTCATGGAACCAGGGTTGAGAAACGCTACTCTATAGTATTCAAAATCACTGAGTCTTAATTTATAATATATTAGGTTGCATAAATAAATTGGATGTTACATTAGAGCCATATTACTTTATGTAAAAGATTAAATGTAATAATTTTGTACAGTAATAAGCACAATGCCTGATACATAATAAGTACTCAACAAATAATATCTATTATCATGTTTTAATCTTTCATTATCCTAAGTTCCTGAAAAATTTTTCTTGTATTATGATGTTTTGATCAAGATGAAAATTTAATCAAAAATTATATTTTCAAATTTAAACAAGTTGTCCTAATAGTATGTTATGCTTAATTATTGAGTAACATTACTATAAATTTTGCTTTTTTATGATGTTCAAATAACTCAGAATTCATCCACAGTAACCATGTAATAAATGAAGTTGTTTTTTGTGATTGTCCTCATGAGGATTTTAGATCTTTGCCAGTTCGGACAGACAAATAGTTCTTTTTATGCATTGATTTATGTGAAAGGGGGGGAATGGGAATGAGACACAGCTAGCTTTCCCCGATGTGAAAGGGAAGGATATTAATGCTTCACCAAATCTCTTGCCATAGGATTCTTTAGTTTTCCTGTGGTAAATGTTACATTACCTTTTGGAGATGGTTGGCATTGCCATGAACACTGTAAATTATACAAGTTATAAAAATATACTGTTGTTTAAGTTGTGAAACTGAAAAATACCTGAAACTAATCAGAGCAAGAAAATCATGAATTAATTTTTTATAATATAAATTGAAGATCCATTATGCAGTGAACTATTGAACAAAAAATGAATAATAGGCTGTCACCTGAGAATAGCTAACATAATTTATGAGACAAGACAAGCTTCTTTCTTTATAGCATGCATTTGTGATAAGCTTACTAATTCTGTGCTAATTTTAAAGGTAAAGTGGATTTATGTTAATCCATTTCCATATTCTTGCTTAAAAGTTTATAAAGTAAGTAATGCAGGAATATCAGGTGACCATACCGTGATTATGAAACAGAAGAAACTATTTATACATTGCATTCAGTTCAGGGAAAGTAGGTAAATAACATTTCTGATGTGTATGTCACTAAAATATTACCTAGTCTATGCAGTGCTTTTTATACATTAATAATTATTATAAAGCCACACTTTATCTTCCTAGTTTTTGAATTTGGGGTGTAAACGACTGTTCCCACATAAAAAGCTTGGAAAATTTTTCTTACCATTGGGGGAAAAAATGACGAAGTGAAACAGTTGGAATGCTTCATATGTGGATATGCTTGTCTTATGCATTTTTACTAAACAGCAGCCAAAGTTTTCCCTAGTTTGTGAGCTACTTATTGGATTATACACAGTCAAGAGAGTAAGTGTATTGCAAGTATACTTGTGCATGTTAGAGGTGATTAATCATAAAAGGAAAAAAAGGAAATGAAGTCTGAAGACAATGTCAGTGTTTAATATTTCTATCTCAGTCTTCAGGCATACAATAATTATACATTACCTACTTCCAAGTTCCTCCTCTACTATATTGTTTACTCTTGGACTATGGTAGTGAAGCTACAGACATAACTAAAATGTGTCCTTTTAAAAAATGCTCATGTACTCTCAAACCACTTGATTTCTGTGTTACTCTTCTCATGGAGTTGCCCAGGAAGAACTTCCTCGTGTGGCACCCCGTGTGGCACTTCGTGTCATCCTCTGCTTTAAGGCCCAATAGAGTTCTGTCATTCAATGGAAAGAGATTGGGCTTTCTATTTAGTTCTTTACAGGGAGTAAGTTTTGTAAGAAAAGAAGATTTGCTGCGTGTTGCCATAAAATCTGTATTGCATTAAGTATTTTCCAGAATGGAAAGTGATAGAATATTCAAAGAGTATAAAATATGAGTTTCAAAAACCATTAAGTCATGAAAATTTAGTGAGTTAAACTGAGGCTGGGTATTAAATCTTTTAAAATTCAAAAAGTGGAATATATAAGAATTCTGAATGTAGTAACATTAGCATTTAAAATAAGGGAGGTTAAAAAAATAAGGGAGGTAAGGAATTATTTAACCAGAATTGCTAAAATAATTGATTGACTATTTAGGAAAAATAAACTTAAGATATCTACCATACTCTCTATTACAAAATAAATTACAAGTTAATTATATAAATGTAAAATATAAAACTATAACAGGAGTTGAACTAGTAGGTGAATATGTATTTGATCTCAAAATGAGAAAAAGTTTCTAAGCAATAAAACATATGGGATCAATTTAAAAATTTAAGTCCATAAAGCAAAAAAAATTAAATGAAGGACAAAGAAAAAACTGAATGAAAGCATTATAGCATATGATGGACAAGGAGTTAATACCCTTAATGCATAAAGACCTATCACAAGCCAGTAAGTAAAAAGTCTATCACATCCACCTAAGAAATAAAAAGATGATTTACAAAGCAAAACAGCCAGTAAATATGAAAAATATTTAACTGTACTGTTGATCAAAGAAATAAGAAGTAAACAAAAGTAACACCAGTTTGTTTTTCTAAATGATGAAACTGAGGCTCAAAGAGATTATCTAGCTTGCCCTGGGTCACAAAGGCAGTGAGAAAACCTGAATTTGAACAATTCCTGTCTGTGTGGTGGGGATTAAGACTGATTTTTTTTTCATTATTTTTTTGTTCATATTTTCTAAATTTTTAGCACTGAGTCAAAAAGATGAAGGTCTTTCCTATATGAAGATGTGAACAGAGACATTGAAACATTTTGGGGCAGCATTGCATTCCTTTCATAGTTGTTACTCATTAAGGGGGTAGTCCACTTACCCACAGGGTTTTTTTCTGTGATGCATAAAAATAACAGGGTTAACATTTAAACTTTAATTTATTTAGAATATATAGTCTCACTAAGTAGATATTCTTTTCAATTAATTTAACTTTAATCCTAACTGTAGATGGGGCACATATTTTTATGCTCATAGTTCCATAAGCAAAAAGCAAAATTATCAAATATAGTCTTCGTATGAAAATGTTAAAGCTAATGCTCCTGCATCTTATAATTGTGCTTTTATTTGCAGATGGATAACATCATTGGAACACTAAGAGATTCCAACCTGAAGCTCACACTTGCTTTCGGAATAGGAATGCATCATGCAGGACTACATGAAAGGGACCGGAAGACAGTAGAAGAACTCTTTGTAAACTGTAAAGTTCAGGTATTTTTTTCCCATGAGTAGATATTTAAATGTAATTTAAAAGTTATGTTTGAGTTAGTTATATCGTCTTTTGTTTTTTAGGTTCTTATTGCTACAAGTACGTTAGCGTGGGGTGTGAACTTTCCAGCTCATTTAGTGATTATTAAGGGAACAGAATATTATGATGGGAAAACAAGACGTTATGTAGATTTTCCCATTACAGGTAATTTTTTTTAAACTTACAGATACATTGAGCTTCTATTTGTGTCTTAAAAATTTTAATGTGCCTGAATTAAATTTTAGAGAATTGGTCACATTTAAGCATGTGATGAGAAAATTGTAAATTTTTGCTTACTAATGCAAATATTATTCAAAGTATTGTCTGTTTTATTTGCTTTTATTTACCCAGTCTTACATTTACACAATTTGTCAATAAACATCAAAATCATAACTAATGGTTTCAAATTCATAAATAAATAAAAGTACTGATTAGTAACTATTAGATACTTAATAAATTATACTTAAACATTGTAATGTTTAATTTTAAATCTATTTCACTGGAAATGATACTTCCCTGGGACTTGTAGAACCAAAGTGCTTGTTGCTACAATCTGTGCATGAACAGTCTATTAATATATTTTAAAACTTGATAGAAGCATTTCCAGTGGGTTCTGAAGAGAGAAATATACTAAATGTGTATCTCTACTCAATGAATACATGTAAACACTATATTTTTTTCTAAATCATTACTTACTTCAGAGAGTCCTATTGTATAAAAGAAAAAAATAACAAAAAAAGTTTTATACCATAGGTGGAAGGGGAATGAGGCCTAAATGGACCCATTATTCATGGAGAAAAATGATCAAATGACTTTGCTAAAGAGATTTTTCTATGTATGTGTTACTTTGTCTTTTTTAATTAAAATAGTAATAACTCTTAAACAGCATTTAACTAAAGGAAACTTTTTCTTACTTTTATAAACAGTAAGAGAACTTTTTGGGGACTCAGTTTTCTATCATAGTGAATTGATTAATTATGTGGAAATTCAGCGGTAGGCATCAAGGATACAGCATACACACTCTTAAGATATTCTGTTTCCTTTGTTATTTTGTTGTATTATACAAACATACCATAATCAATAAATATACCCTGTGTTCTGTGCCACATTTCAGAATACCTCCTGTTCTGCTTTTTATAGATGTACTCCAGATGATGGGGCGTGCTGGGAGGCCTCAGTTTGATGACCAAGGCAAAGCTGTCATTCTGGTTCATGACATAAAGAAAGACTTTTATAAAAAATTTCTTTACGAACCTTTCCCAGTGGAATCAAGGTAATTTTTGCTATAAATTATTTTAAATTAATTCATGTCATATAGCAAGTTGGTATTTTTGTGGTTACATTTTATTAGGTAAAAATGAATAAAACTAGTTCAAAAGAATTATTTGAAGTGAAGCCAAGTATAATTATTGCTGTAAGACGACATTCAATTATAATTTTCATTTTTAAAACTTTTTAAAAGAAGCAGTATAAGTACAGTGTTCAGTCGCATTGACTCTGGAGCCAGACAACCTGGGTTCACATCTGACCTCCACTATTTCCTTGATATTGAGCAAGATATTTGACTCCTCAGTACCTTAGGGCATCCATCTGTAAAATGGAGATAATAGTTTTCCTAGCTATTTCATGGGATACTTGGAATAATCAAACGTATAGTTCTGAGAACACTATAGGAAGCGTTTAATAAAGTATTAATTTGGTATGCCTCTTTGTGGTACAGTTAATGAATAAATATCTAAAATAAAAGGAGTTGTAGTGAATAATTTAGGCTGGTGGCCTGTTTCAGAATTATCAAATATTTCTTTGTGGACCTAGTAATTACTACCCCTTGACACAGTCTTGCCTCATTTTCTCAGTTGAAAATAACCATTTTTCTTTTCGATTTACACATTTTTCATTTCTAACATTTATCACTTGCTACCATTTATCAATCTTTTTGAATATACTATATCTTCTTTACTATATTCTAACTAAGAAAGACAAAATATGTTTTCAATTTATGCCATAAATAATTATTGGGGTTTTTTATTGTTATTAATGCTACTAATGTTCATTTCTTTAAATTTGGAAAATATGAAAACATTAAATATTGTGGGATATAACTAACACTGTGCTTAGAGAAAATTTATGACCATAAGTATATATATATTTAAAAAGAAAGAATGAAAAATCAATTATTTCAGTATCTATTGCAAGAATTTAGAAAAAAAATTAGCAAATTGAACTCAAAGAAAGGAGATAAGAAAGATAAAAATAAGAATTAATGAATTGAAACCAAACATACATTAGAAAAAATTAGCAAAGCCAAGTTAGTTCTTTGAAAAGAGAAATAAATTGATAAACCTTTAAGTTTGATCAAGGAAACAAAGAGAGAAGGAACAAAATAATATCTGGAATCAAAAGACATTAAAAAGAAAATAAGATATTATGAAAAACTTTATACAAATAATTTTAAAAATTTGAAACAAATGGTAAAATTCTTTTTTAAAAATTTACTAAAACTGACACAAAAAGAAATAGAATATCTAAATAGTCTCATCGATCAAAGCAATTGAATCTTAAATTTGAAATCTCTCTACAAAGAAATCTTATGACCCAGATGCTTCAATAGTGAATTCTTCATAGCATTTAAGGAAAAAAAATAACATCACTCTTTCAGGAACTCTTTCTAATAGTAGAAAAGATAGGAATATTTGCCAACTTGTTTTATGACCCAGAATAACCTTGGTACTAAAACTTGATAAGAAATTTACAGGAAAGGAATGTAACAAACCTGTGTCTGTCATGGATAAAGATGTACAAATCCTAAAGCAAATTAGCCACTCAAATCCAACAGTGTAAAGGAAGATAATATATTACAACTAGGTATAATTTATTCCATAAATGAAAGATGATTTACTACTTGAAAATAAATGAATGTAATTTACCATGTTAGCAGGAAAAAATGAGAAGAATCATGATTACTCATACTGTGTTTCCCCGAAAATAAGACCTAGCCAGACAATCAGCTCTAATGCGTCTTTTGGAGCAAAAATTAATATAAGACCGGGTATTATATTATATTACATTATATTATATTATATTATATTATGTTATATTGTATTATATAAGACCCAGTCTTACATTGTAGTAAATATTATATTATATTATATTATATTATATTATATTATATTATATTAGACTGGGTCTTACATTATAGTAACTAAGACCGGATCTTATATTAATTTTTGCTCCAAAAAACACATCAGAGCTGATTGTCCGGCTATGTCTTATTTTCAGGGAAACATGTAGATGTAAAAAACAGCGTTTGATAAAATTTCACACCCATTCATAATAAAAACTCTTAGCAAACAGGAATGTAAAGGAATGTCCTTAAAATGATAAAAATTACCTGCAAAAAAATGTTTACATCAGTAAAAATTTAACTAAAAATTTTAAATTTCTACCTTGGTAAAACTCTGACTGTTTTATCTATTACAGTGTTTTATAGTTTATATATTAACTATTAATGAACATTTAGAGAGTTTCCAATTTTTTACTCTTGCATACAATTTTGCAGTGAAGTATTTTGCTTCCTGTCCTAACATATAAATGTTTCTCTAGCAGGTGATAATGGAAAAGTGAAATTGCTAAGTCATAGTGATTGTTCAGATAGATATTTCCAAATTGCCTTCCAAATGGACTATATGGATTTATGCTCTTCCAGTGATAAATTGAGAGTAATATAGCACCTTTTTTTTATTCATTTTATTATGGGCATTGTCTCATTTCCTTAAAACATCCTTTGCTAAAACTATGTTTAATAACTGCATGTTGTTCCATATATCATCATTTATATAACCTTTTATTTTTTTTGTACATTGCTTCCATTTTTTGTTATTTACATAAGAAACTAAAATGAACGTTTTGTTATGCCAGTCTTTCAACACATCTGATCATCTTTGTATACTTTACAACACCTAGTACAATTATTTTATATATAACTAGGAACTCAATATTCACTGAATGAATGAAGGGAATATCTTTGCTCAGTCATAACTCTTATCTCTTTCTTGCCAAATCTCCTTTCATCATTTCAGTATTACTCCATACTTACTACCATACCCCATAAGAATACTTTTCCCTGTTCTCCAAGGTGTGTCTTCTGTGGTTCTGATCTTACTTTGGCTCTCATCTTTCCCGCCTGTAAGTTACTAGCTCTATTCCTGTTAACCTGTGCTTGTTTCCATCTAGCAGTTCATTTTCCCAAAATTATATACAAAACATGCAAAGTACACAAAACGCATTAGTTATGTGTCTTGGACTGTAACATCTGAGTCTTGACTATGTGAGATAAAGTGTGGTTCGTTAACGTTCATGTATGTTTCCCATGTCTTGTTCACTATATAGTTTATTAGGAGTGCTCTCTGACCATTTAAATGCAGAGATTGCTGGTGGTACAATAACATCTAAGCAAGATGCAATGGATTATATCACTTGGACTTACTTTTTCCGACGTCTTATAATGAACCCCAGGTAAGTGCAGGGCAACTGTGTATTTCTGTTTTGCACTGATAGAAAGTACGTTTGAAAGTAATTCAGGTACAGAATAGAAAAGTCAGAACTTTGGACATTCTAGGCGTATGAATTTGCCCAGTGAATCAGATGATGTCTCAGATGTGATCGTACTATATGATCACAATATATTATATTAGAAAGTGAATAATTGTATGTATTTATTTTAGCTTATTTTAGTTAATGTAAGATATCCTCGAGGAGTTTGCTCTATAGTTAGGGACACAGGACAGCTGAAGTCACTGAGAAATGTGCTGAATCACATGGTGGTGCCTGACTTGCTGCACGTGCAGTTGGCTCCTTAAAATGGTGAGATATGCATTTAAAAATTAAATCTACATTCCTTAGTTTATTTATTGAGCGGCCTACTATGTACCAGACACTGTTCTAGGCATTTTGAAGATACATTAGTAAACTAAACAAAATTTTCCGCTTCATGGCCCTCATATTCTTTTATCAGAGACAGTGATTTTCAAAGTATGTTAGAAGGTAATGAGTACTATGAAAAAAAAACAGAAAAGAACAATCGGGAAGCCAGAGGGTAGAGTGGGTGGGGGGAATCAGAGTGGGCCTAGATAAAGGTGCTAACGGGAAATAGGGAGATGTTTGTCAAACTTTCAGTTATAAGTTCTGGAGTTATGATATTCAGCCTGGTGACTATAGTTAATAATACTGTATTGTTTAAAAAAAAGAAAAAACAAAGGTGCTGACATTTGAACAAAAACTTGAAAGAAGTGAAAAGGTTGACCATGTGAATATCTAAGGGATATTTTAGGCCACGGGACCTGGAGAAGCTCTAAGGCAGGCGTGTCTGGTGTATTCAAGGCACAGCAAGGAGGAGGTGGAGCTGAGGTAGGGTACAGGATGGTGAGGAGCAGGAGAGGAGGTTAATTGGGGGTCACTGGTAGTACAGGTCACATGGAACCTTAGAGATCGTGGTCAGGACTTTGACTTTCATTCTGCGTGAAATGGGAACCAATGTAGGGATTTTGAGTAGAGGACTGACAGGATCTATTCATATGATGAAACAGGCCAATACCGTGTTTCCCCAAAAATAAGACCTACCCAGAAAATAAGCCCCAGTTAAGATTGTCAGCCTGATGGACGCATTTAGTATGTTATGATGATGTTCCAGAAGAAGATGACATGACTGTATTTGAATAAATATAGATTGTTGTACATGAAAAAATTAGATATCCCCCGAAAATACGCCCTAATGCATCTTTTGGAGCAAAAATTAATATGAAACCCGGTCTTCTTTTCGGGAAAGCACAGTAATAATCATAAATGTTATAAATTAAACTTCCTTGTTGAAAGACAGAAATTCTTAGATTCATTTTTCTAAATCCAGCTAAACATGATTTATAAGCCACATATGAAATCAAAATGAAATAGAAAAGTTGAAAATTAAGGAATGAAAGAAGATATGAAGAACAATAACAAAGAGAAAGCAAAATGAAATTCAAGGCAAAAAAAGATTAAAAAGGACATAAAATGGTTCATCTTGATAACTAGAGCAATCACTAAAAGTTACAATTGTTTACAAGTTTTTAGGTGACTAAAAACAGAATTAAAACATATAAAGCAAAAACCAATAAAAATCCAAGACTTTAACTAAATTACAATTATGTTGAGAGATTATGTCAGTTTACATTCTCGTGTGCGTTATACGTATATTCAAATACATACATATATGCAGATAAAGATACATATTTATAAGTATATGTAGATAATACATACGTATATACATTAGTTTGTTCAAATATATATAAACACATGTACTGGTGCATCATGAAATATAATATATTCTAAATTGAGTTCTGGATTCAATTTGTATGTTCAGTTTTACTCTCTGTTTTCCCTTGAGAAAGCTTTTAAATATTTCTGGGGGGAAAAAATGTGGTAGTTTCAGCTGTCCCTGTAACCACTTTCATTATTTCTGTCATTATTACTGCTGCATAATCTGAACATAAAAAAACATGGTGCTGTAACAAATGACTTCCCAGTACTGACAGTTATAGCAGCAGCATTTCAATACTGATGAAAAATTTCCCAGCGAGATCTCTGGCTAGGTTTACATAAACCAAACAGGAAATGGCTGCCGCTATTCACATTAAATCCAAACTGTTTGGTGTAACTTTATCTATGTTTTACATTACAATAAAATCTCTTTTATTCTCAATTGGTGCAATTTCATTCTTATTAGGGTTGGAAACAGGTAACTTGATGTTTCGTATGTGATACTTTTGTTTGTCCTTTGATAAGATCCTTTAAAGATAATTTTTTAAAAGTTGTTTTACTTTTTGATTGTTTAATTTAATGAACTTTGTAAATTTTTTATGATAGGGAGAGGTTTGTTATGACTTTTTCCCAATGGACTGCTAATAGAAGTTAGCTTGTCTAGCCAATGTGCTAGATGCTGTCAGTATCAAACTGCCTTTGACTTTCACACCTCTCAGGGGACTAGTAATTGTTGTGTTCAAACAGCCTGTAATTGTGATCCCGCTGGCTTTCTCAGTACGCTTCTGGCTATTAGAATCATTAAACAACTCAGCACCTGTTAACAGCATTGTAAATATTCAACCCTGCTTGTGTGCAGGTTGAGTCCAATATAGAGAAATCTTACAGAGCTCAGCCTCATAAATTAGAGCTCTGACAAGTCAATTATTGTGAAACTGGGTTTCTCTGCGAAATAAATGAAATAGCATGCTGACAAAAAGGTAGGCTGTCTGTTTATGGCAAAGAGAAGATAATGATTTGATGATTCAGTGCTGTGGGCATGAAAATACATTGTATCCTTTGTCCATAATTAAACAGTTATGTAATATTTCTGTTTAAATAATCAGTAAATTATAAATTTTGTACTGTGGAGAGTGCAACATGAAAACAGACCTTTTTACTTAACTGTTGCATGCTTTTTCAAGTTAGTAAAGTGATTATTGAAATAATGATATGTAATTTTTTAAGCTAAATGCTTATAATCATTTAGGTTAGAAATTGTACGATGACTGAAAAATTTATGTGATAGAAGCAAAGGCTAATAATGCTAATAAAGATCACAGAAATATAAACTCCATCCTTTATTCACAGAAAAGTGTCAGAATACATTATCTCTCAAATTTTTGTTACCTAAAAAATAATTCACATTTATTTTTATTATTTAACAGTGTCTTGTAAATTGTATGTATCAAATGTAGCAATATCTTACTTTTATAAGTACTTGAAATATTTTAAGTAACTTTAGAATCTCAGTTGAAATATTAACAAAGACTACTTGGCAGAAATCAGTGATGTTATATCATTAACAAAAATAGATGCATTTTAGTATTACTGTTTGCTGCATAGAGACAAGTATTTTAATGATTGAGACTTTACTATTGTTGAATATAATATTTTAACTAGTAGTATCTATATTTAAAAGTTGTCTCTTTTTAAAAATAAATAAATAAACAAAAGTTATCACACCATAATACCTGAGGAAAACAATTAGGGATTTTTAAATTCTAGCCCCAGATATTGTAAGTATAAAAGTGTTATATTGAGTAAATTTTGTGTCAGTTCAATTACTTAAATTGAATTTTGCAAGTCAATAAAAGCATTGGTCAGTACATTAGAAAAGAATTATATTAAGAAGAAATATCATTGGAAGTTTTTTAAGTTACTCTGCTAAAAATGTGTTAATTGTTAGCAAGTCAGATTATGAATAATATTTTAGCGTAGTCATCAGATAATTTGTTATAGTCTTGGAGACATGGTTTTAGTTAATTGTTTTGTGCAATTTTTTTAAATGTTTAAGAAATATTTTCCCTAATTGTACTTTATCTAGATAAAAGCCACAAATTTGTCTAAAAATTTTTCCAAAAGACTTAAATAAACGTTAGAAGGACTATTAGCCCATTAAAATATATTTTGTAAACACATAAAACAGTGAATAAAATAAATATAAAAAGAACCTATAATTTTGAAGGCAAGTTTTTATTATTAATGGTTTTAAATGTTATTTGTAAGTATCAAATTTATTTATGAAGGCATAAAATGGTAAAGTTGGCATTCCAGTTATAAGGAATGGTTTTTGGTAATCAGTAGCAACATCCATGAGATTTCTTTGTTTTCAAATGGACTGATAAATTTATGGATAAAAATGGAGTTTTTAACTTTGTGTTTTTTATGGTATTTTCGTAATGTTTTCCTTCTGTAATTTTAATTGCATAAAGAGTAGCCTGCTCTTGCTCTATAAATAGTGCTATTTATTCAGTGTTGTAGGCACACTTTCACTAGTTTTTTCAATTTAGAAATAACTTTATCAATTGTATATTTATCCAAACACCTGAAAAATGTGTTGGAAAATGTATAGGCTTATCAAGCCAAATACAGTAGTAGTCTCCACAGGGGATATGTTCCAAGAACCCCAGAGAATGCCTAAAAGCACAAATAGTACCAAAGCACACATACTATGTTTATCCCTATATATACACACCTATGATAAAGTTTAAATTATAAATTAGGCACAGTAAGAGATTAACAACAACTAAAAATAGGACAATTATAACAATATACTGTAATAAAAGTTATGTGAATGTGGTCACTCTTTTCAGGGGATTTTTGCTAAAGTCTTTGTACAGGTTCAGTGCTTTCTGGCACAACACATTGCCATCAATTGGAACTCATTTTCATATCTGCCACCCACATATTTAATGCCTTTTTTTTTTTAAGGAGGGCACAGCTCAGAGTGGCCGATTTGGGGATCGTACCAACAAACTCGGTGTTATTAGCACTTTGCTCTAACCAACTGAGCTAACACCACCCCTTAATGCCTTTTTTTATCTTACCTAAGCACTTACCACATACTATAGTTGTAATTTTTGCAGTTGCGACTGCAAAACTAACACAATTTTTTTTCTTTTTCACAATTTTAAGATGCCAAATTCATACTTATCATAGATCTTAGCAACCTCAGCATATGATTTTTTTCTTTCCTAATTAAGTCAAGAACTTTCACCTTTTCACTTAAAGGCGGCACTTTACAGCTTCTCTTTGGAATATCTAAATTGCCAGCATCACTACTCCTGTGCTTTGGAGCCATTATTAAGTAAAATTAGGGTTACTTGAACAGAAGCACTGCAATACCACCGTGGTCCATCTGATAACCAAGATGGCTATTAAGTGATTAATGGGCAGGTAGTGTGTACAGCATGGATAATGGGATGATTCACGTCCCGGTGGGACTTAGCAGGGTGGTGCAAGATCTCATAACGCTACTTAGAATGGCACACAATTTAAAACTTCTAAATTGTTTATTCCTGGAATTTTCCATCTAATATTATCAGACTGCTGTTGACCATGGATAACTGAAACCTCAGAGAGCAAAACTACGGATACAGTGGGACTTACTGTATAAGGACTTATATTGTAAAAAGTTTGGTTGATAAACTTCATTGGTTGGGGAAAAATGAAAGACAAAATATATTGTTAATACAGTTGACCCTTGAACAATGTGGGAAGTAGGGAGACAAACCCCACACAGTCGAAAATCCATGTATAACTTTTGACTCCCCAAAAGCTCAACTACTAGTAGCCCACTGTTGACCAGAAGCCTTACCTATAACATAAACAGTTAACACATAATTTGTATATTGTATGTATTACATACTGTATTCTTACAATAAATTATGCTAGAGAAAAGGAAATGTTTTTTAAAAATCATAAGGGAGAGAAAATACATTTACAGTACTTACTGAAAAAAAAAAATCCACATGTAAGTGGACCCACACCATTCAAACCCATGTGGTTCGTGGATCAACTATAATTTGCGATGGTTTTAGGGATCTGTATCTCTTTTATGGGGCTTTGAATGTCCAGAATTTTTATTTTCATCTCTAAAGCAGAATGCATTATTCTAATTAAGTACTTCTTAGTCATTTTTCAGGATAAAAGAAATATTTTCTGATGGTTTCTAATGCTGTTTTTTCACTTTGATATATGCTGAGTTAGATAAAAGTTTGTGCATTTTGTGTAAATTAATGACAGCACTGGTTTCAATACTTATTTATCTGTTGTTCATTGATAAATATTGCTTTGTTTTGGTCTGTGTCAAGAACTTTTCCGGGAAAGTCAATAATTTCTCTACAGACTAAAATTTAAAGTAACCATTTCTTTTTTATGAAAATTTAAATCTTCAGGATATAATTATGATTTACAGTTATTTTCCCAAATAGCCTGTTGTTATTCCTTACTCAGTGGAGACTCTCATATTTGATTATACCAAACCATTTGTGCTGACTTCTCTTTCTAACAAAAATATATCCTGCCATGATTTCAGCCCTGCTTTGTGTATTTTAAAATAATTGTATCTAATTGTAAACTAATCCCAAATCTTTCCCTTTGAAAAAAGAAAAAAAAATTTACTATACTTGACAGATTGTGGTTTCCTTTAGGCCTCTACCATTTGAGATTATACTACTTTCTTTCCAAGCTATGCATATCCCCTGCCTAGTCCTGTACAGATGTAAAACCTTGGTGCTGGGGTTTCAGTGATGAGTCTCTTCTCTAAGGCCACTTTCCACTCCTGTTCCTTGATTTGGATGGAGGTAGGGCATGTAAATTCTCCATACTGACTAGGGTACAGGGTTGACCCAGCAAGAATTAGAGATCTGACGTGACTGTGGAGCAGTCTCTCACCTTTTGGATCTATTCCTAGACACAGATGTCTAGTGATTTTCACGATTTGCCAAGAACCTCTCGGAGATACAGAGAGGAGCATTCAGGTGAATTGCGTGTCATTAGGCTTTTACTTGGAAAACATAAAGAGCTGAACCTATGTGTTTTCTCTGTATAGGAGCTTCTTAGACTGCTGTGTTGTCAGCCTGATGATGGCCCTTCTCGTCTTTAGAATGACATTTGTTCCTTAAGCATTATGGGAACAGTAATTGATAAAATCTCCCAAAAGAACTCATCTATTACCCAAATCAATAGTTCTTTCATTTTTCTAAAGTAATTGAGGATGGGCTTTTACATATAAAAGAGAATTATATATTTATATACAATATGTTTCTCACCCTTTCTAATCTAGTGCATAAATTCAGTTTGCTATAGATATTTAAACTGAAGTAATGTCAGTTTTAACACTGGAAAGTTAGGATCTTTTTAATGTGATCCTGAATTTTATCTGCTTATCTTACACATTATCTTGTTAATGTGTTGTCATCAGTGTCAACAAACTTTACTATGGGGATTTTGATCTATAAAATGGAAGTGGTATTCACAATCTCTTTATTTCTTTGAATTGCTGTAAATGTAATTGTGGTGGTTTTTTTTTTTTTTAAATTCTGAAAAGCACGATGTGCAATTAAAGCAATAATTTTAATAGAAAACATCTTGAAACCTTGTTTATGTTCTAGCTACTACAATTTGAGTGACGTGAGCCATGATTCTGTGAACAAGTTTTTGTCCTACCTAATTGAGAAGTCCCTGGTTGAATTGGAACATTCGTACTGTATTGAAATTGGAGAGGTATGACTCAGCCACATGCATTTCAATTGAAAAGATAGATTGTCCAGCTTTTTAACAGTAGAACTTTGGCTTCTAATGCTAACCGAAAAGTTTAACAAACTTAGTGCAATAATAACTTCAGTATGAATTTTTAATTTTCTAACTGTATGCACTTCTATTGTACTTTTTTATGTCATTTTGTCTTTCATTTGAAATAGGATAATCGGAGCATTGAACCTCTGACGTATGGCCGAATTGCCTCTTATTACTATTTGAAACACCAAACAGTTAAAATGTTCAAGGAGCGTTTGAAGCCTGAATGCAGTACCGAAGAGTTGCTTTCAATTCTGAGTGTGAGTTTCACGACATTATTGCACTGTTTTTTAATATAAAGAGATTATATTTTACATATTCCATACTTTCTCTTTAAATTTGGGCCTTAAATTGTTGCCACCCAGTTCCTCCTGAAATTTAACAGAAACTATTTATGAAGTCCTTTCATCTGTCAAACAAAATCACTAAAGCAACATATCTGGACCAACTTCCCCATTGATAAAATGACCACATAATTTATCATCCAAACTGGGATCCTTCTGAGAATGAAACAGGGCACTATTAATATTTAAGCCAGGATAATAGGTATAAACTAGGCTATCCTTGTCAGCCAGGTGACCACCCTAGCCTTCAATGTAATAATCTCTATGAATTATAATTGAAAGCCTTTCTTATTGCTTCTTTAGGATAATTCTTCTTGAATCCATGGTGTTACTGAATTTTCTTTACACAAGGATCCACATGATTAGTTCTCTTCGGGTTAATGCCAGGAAAGCTGTCTAACTCTCTATCTCCTCCCCTTCTAAAAAAAAAAAAATGCAGTCAGATTTATCCCATGGTAAAAACCTATACCTTGTTCACTTTTACTTTTTTGCCAAGAAGGGAAGAATTAAATTTAATATTGAAGTTAAAATTACTATTAGGAGTATCTTTTCCATCTCCCTTTCTGCGTACTATATATGCCTTATTTTTTGTTTGTTTGTTTAGTTTAAGTATAATAATTTACCACAAATCTTTTTTGGCACATTAGTCAGGATATATATTACAAGTAATGCTGTATGTTATCTTACCCCTCCGGGTGTTGGTGCTTTTTTTTAAAGTTCAGAACCATTGAACTAGTCTTTAAGGTCTTTCCCTCATAAATTCACTGGTTTTAAGGTAATTCACTTACTTACTAGCTTTTTTCCTAATCTTCCCTATTGCTTTATCATTCTTAATAGGCTTCAAAATCCCATTCACAGTTTTTCACTTTTTCACTGTTTTCCCTTTGAGAAACTAGTATGTACATTTTGTGTGCAGCATAGGGCCAAGTACATTTGTAGTGAGTCAGAAAATATTTATTAGTGAATCGATGGATGGATTGATGGATCCTATATTAATCTTTTTTCTATTATTTGCTTTATAGAAAAGAGTAGAGAATTAAAGTACATGAGGCAGCTATTGAAAAAATGATTTTTTTTGGTAAAATTAAAAACTCATTTCTGAGGTAAGAGTATAAAAAAAATACAAACATTATTTTAGATTCCTAAGAATGAGGTTTTTATCATTTCCCAGTTTAGATTCATAAAAACAGAATTTATCTGGGGGAAAGACAATAAAATACATTTATTAAATACATCTATTAAATAAAATACAATTAATTTGGGCAAGCATCTTAAACTAGTATCTGTTAAATTTCAGAATGTAATTTTCTTTCAAATTTACCTACCTTGACATATTTACCAAATCAAATTTTTAAAAGTACTGTCTATCTTGAAAACTCATACAATAATCGCTAATGCCTTTGAGCACTTTTCATGTGCCAGGTCCTAGTCTAGGAACTTTACACTGTGTGGGTTCTTAACACTGTACTGTGTTGCCTCTCATGTCACACACACACACACACACACACACACACACACAAATACACACACGCACATACTGGGGTGAAGGATACTGAGGTGGGGGTATAAAGTACGTGATGTTAAGACTAGATGCACGTTGTTTGTAAAGGAGGTTTGTGAAAACCGTATGTCTATTACATTTTCTATCCTCCTCAACCCCACTAAAAAAGCCCAAAAATATATACAGTACCAAAGCAATTAAGTTATTATTTTCTTCAGTCTTCTCTCTGAAAAGGCATTGATCAGAACAAGAGGTCTTTCCACATCCTTTCAACAGCCTGTTTCTTTCCAGCAATACACTGCCTAAAACAAGTTATGCTGATCTCACGGTATATTTATATTAAAACAAAGTCAACTCTTTTATGACTAACTAAACGAAACAAATCATCTGTAAGTATATGTAAGATAAACTCAAGAGTGTATTTGTATAGGTGTTGTACGCATTTAAAATTTCTGTAGCAATAATGATGTAATCTTTTCTGTGGTGTTTAGTCCAAGGAACCCTTGTCTAAGGCCGTAATAGCTCAGTGAGACTTCTTTTTGAATGAAGATACTGGGCCATTAGAACTGTAGGGCTCACCTTGACAAGATCTGCAGGTACCACTGTTTGTTCGTTTCTTGTCTTCGGGATTATTCTCTATTCACTAGAGAACATATCTATACTAACAGAGAAACATTCAATAAGAAAGCAAGATTGTGTTTGGAATAATCACAGAACAATTTCTAGAAATCATTCTTATTCTTTCATTGAGAAGTATTTTGAAATGTTTTCTGTGACCACACCAAAGATTCTGAAATAACTCACATAGCCTCATTATTTTCTCTACTCTCACCTCCAAAAATGCATATTAATCTCCTTGTGGTTTTGAAACAAAGAGGAAGAAGGTGTAGAGGAGACCGGCACTATAGAGAACAGGATCGTAAACACAACAGAGCAAAGAAAAGCAGTGGCGGGGCAGCACTAGTGTTTCAAAGGCCTATTTCCATTATCATTGTTTTTGTTATAATATTATAATGTTTAATAATGTCACATGGTTTTGAACAATTCAGTATTATTACTTACTCACTATCAGCATCCCCTTTTACCAAGATAGAGCCATCGATGTTTTTAAAGCCATTTGAAAACTTTTCCATTTTTTAATTTATTTTTAAGAGTAATTTTTAGTGTTCCTGGGAAGATCACAACTGAGAAGTTTCTATTCTCTTGAGTATTACTTTGAACTTACTATATGTTTTTATCAGTTTAATTTTGGCAGTGAATGAAGTGTTTTTTTGGTTGTTTCTTAGGCTACATATTGTATTTACCTTTTCCGTTTTGTTTTCTCTGGTATTAATGATAGTGTTGAAGTTATGTTTTTTAAGATCATTTAGGTCCTTTGGATATGTTGTAATGTGATTATTGCTTATTGCTGGCACAGATAAAACAAACTGGAAGGTAACCATAGAATGAATAAAGAATATTAAGACATCGATTCAACAAGCATTTAAAAATACATAAACCTATTATTTCTTTTCTGTTGACATAAAAACAGTTTCAAGTATGATCTCTAGATTTTATATATTCATCACTGATCATCCGTACCTTTTTTTCAGACCTTTTCTTTTTTTAGAGAAGATACATATTTAGAATCTCATACTTGGACCATAGAGTTGCTTTTCCTTAACTGAGTTGGAATTTTTGCTCTTTATTCTATCATTTTGTATATTACTATCAACTTTTCTGAAATAAGAATTAGAATTTATTTTTCAGTAGGGATAAAATTTTATTTCCTTTATAATATTTACTAGAAAAGACATTTTCTTTCAAAACTAAAATAGAAAGCATTTAATCAGGCCATTTCATGGTATGCTTCCTTTCACAGTATTTTTAACATGGCATGCTTTCCTTTTCCACAGTGTTTCATAGCAGAAGGTTGTCAGGTTTGATTAAAAATTCTTTACATTAGGTACATTTATATCCTGTCTCCTGAATTCTACCCTTTCTATTCTTTTCCTCTATCATTAGGATGGTTGGGGTCAGCCTGGTATTTTGCAGAATGGTATTCTATTGATTATATAACCCTTTTAACCAAAGGATGGAGGCAACAGGAAATTTCTGAGTTTAAAGATGAAAACTAGACTCTTTCAAGTAGTAAGGACCTATGCTAAATGAAACTATCTTAAGAAATATCTTAAGCATATAAGGAAGCATGCATAACTTAGATGTTTTATCCTTAATATGTTACTCTACATCTATCCATATTAAATTCCATCAGTCACATTTCTACTCACAGACCACATACTTATTCATCCAACAAAATATTTATTTTTTGCCTCAAGTGTGTGAGGTTCTTTCTAGGGACAAGAGATAGTATAGTCAACATTACTGACAAACTGTGTGTGTGTGTGTGTGTGTGTGTGTGTGTGTGTGTAATACATGGATAAACTGTGGGCTATGGTAATAAACTATGAAACACACCTGGGTGTTGTTACTGACTGAGGTCACCAGCTCAGTATGATGCTCTAAGAATGGCAGCAGAATGTTGCCCATCATCAAAAAGAGTCTCTAAAAACAAAACAGGTTATAGTATTCTGTCCTTTGTATTAATCTTCCCCATGCAGGAGATTTGCTATATACATTTCTTCTGGCCCCCCATCAAAAGAACATCATGGAGAATATTTGAGTGAGTCCAAGTGAACTACTCAAATGATAGAAGATATGTGAATAGGTCATTTCAGTCTGGGAAAGCAAAGGCTTTGAATCAGAGTAACTGAAATTCAAATCATGAACCGTGCGAATGGAGCCCCTCTTTAGATCTTGAACAGAGTGATTTTTTCAATTAGTTGGAAGTTCCAGCTGATCCTGCAAATAATAAACTCAGAGAATTTATTACTTCAATTGATGGGTATAATTTGAGTCAAAAATATATAGATTTAAAAGGGCTGGAATAAATTTATTAATGGTACAACTACTAAAGAACTAAAAGAAAAGATGGAATTGTGCCTGTTACGTGTGGTGTGATAGATGATGATCATTCCGTTACAGACCAGGGAAGGCACGGATTAGGATTAGGCCATTGTGACATTTACATGTTGTTGTTGTTTTTTCTTGGCCCACTAGATACTTGAAATATTTTTATCCTTCAGAATATTGTGGGGGAAGGAGATATTTGTATTTTCAAATGTGGCACTCTGTTATACTTTAAGGTACTAATTCCTGTTGATTATATGTAAATCTTTCTTTCAGTCAACACTGAAAAAGAAAATACACTTTCTTTCAGTCAACACTGAAAAAGAAAAAGCCCACCAATACGTTTTTCTCAAAGAATACCTCTTTTGAAACTTCTGTTTTCACTTTCTCCTTTTTTTCCTAAGAAATTGATCTGTTATTGGCTTACATTTTTAGACACCATTGGCTTTAAGTAATAGTAAAATACTGTATTCTAGGTGTAAAGCCAAAGATTGTATTGAGACTATTTCTCTTCACTAATGTTATTCTATATAGTAACCCATTTATTTAACTCTTGTCTTTCCAATACATCCATTAAATAATAATAACCACTACCTTTTATTGAGCACCTACTACATGCCAGGCATTTTATATACAGTATTTGTAATCATCATACAACCCTTTATGGTAAATGTTAATACACAGAAAATGAAACTGAAGTTTAATGAGATAATTAAGTTTTTCTAGGTTCTATAGAAAGTAGCTCTTTAGAACTCTTTTTCCTATACCTTTCTTTCTCTCCTAGACATATTTTATCCCTATCCTATGATTTAATTCAAACTGTAAAAAAAAAAAACTTAGATCATTGAAATGTAAGGGTATATACTTTTAAAAAGTCAATTAAGAAGCAGAGTTCCTTTTAAAATTGTGTGACCTTGTAACTAAGAATTATAGGTATTAAATGCAGATGTTAATTACTGGTAAAACTATGGAAAAATACATGTTTCCTTATTGAAAACATGTATTTTAAGTTTTAAACAATATGCTATTTGGAAAGCTTAGATATTTTATAAGAACTCTTGCCAAGTTTTTTTAACACCGTGAATTAATAAGCTTCATAATTAAGGCAGCTGCTTCACACTTCTATTTTTAACCAGTGACATTACATCTGTCTTGCTCCATTGATGCCCTCGTCCTACTTATTGAAGCATTTAGCAGTTTTGGCAACAGGGATTACATGGCATGGAGTAAGTAGTCTAATTAGATATAAGTGAAAATCCTGAGGGAAAAGGACATTTAAAAAGTAATTTGAAGAATCTCTTAATGATGTTGGCACTGAAAGCCCAAATCTCGTGTAGAAAGAGCCTGTCGTCATGGCAAACAGGGATCATGATTTGATATGTTCAGTGGACAGTTGGAGAAATGAAAAGATTTCAAAATTATGGAATATTTATTTGAACAAATTTTTCAGAAGATGCTTGCTGTAGTATTAATAGCTTTAAAAGAAAGCAAAATATGCCCAAATGTATTCTGTCTCTAGAATTTTTTTTTGAATTTTTTTAAAATATACTTAGTTGTTATGGTTCTTGTGACCACACAGGGATAAGAGATTATATATATTAAATATCCAATTTGAAAAATTATGAAATTCTTATTTTTCCACAAAGCCTTGGGTATTGACTAAAAGTATGGGTTTCATGTGTTAATATAAAATAGATATATAAAATAGAACCATTCCAAATTTAGAAAAGTACCAGAGCAGTAAAATTTTTATATATCAATAAATTTCCAAGTTTGGCAGTTCTCTGTAGTGCTTTCTTTAAAAGCACACTGATTCTTTGCTCTGCCCACAAGTAGACATTTTCAGTAATAATAGCATTTTTAATGCTTGAATTTTGTCCTGTATGGGGCACAGCTACAAATCTTTTGGTAGAAAATTCAAATGTACCTTTAACATGAGATTGAAAAAATAAGCAAGAATTTATTTTTAAAGAGAAAAATTTAAAATGAAATAAATAAAAGTGGACAAGCAGAGATGAATAGTATTGGTAGGGGACCCAGCATGTAAAATTTAAGAGTTCATTAAAGGAAAAATGAAAGGAAGGAAAGGTTAACTGAGTAACAGTGAACACCACCAACCTCATGGCCTTGCATTTCCAAGTAACCTCCTGACAATTGCAGGATCCCATCTGCTGCTCTTTATCTTCCTAGTGGGGAAACCTAATGGGCTATCTTCCAGGGTTCCTGAGAAGAGCCTGCCTTCCCCTCAGGCTGGGAGCTGCCTGGCATCTTTTGGAGAGGCACAGATGGCAAGATGTCTTGAAAAAAAGTATCTTTCTATGTCTCTTGGTCTCTTTTCCTTGAGATTTTCCCTATTCTTTGTTATTTCCTAGCTTCTTCCTAGCTTTCTGCACTTACAGGCTTTCCTCAGCACAGAGAAAACTGAAATATTTTCCTGGTAAAAGGCTTGTCTCAGATGTGTGTGTTGTGATTTAGTAGATTACCCTAAAGATTTTTAAGCTGATTATGTTCTGATGAGCATAAAATATGTTTGTGATGTTACCTGAAATTTGTCCTGTTTTAAATTTTTGTGTTTTTGTTTGTTTGCTTGCTTTTTAATTACTTTTGGCTTCCTAAACTGTTCCACAGAATTACAACTGTCAATTACTAGGATTCTAAAGGTTGGCAATTAAATAGGGCTGTTAATTAAGAAATGAGTTTAGATACCAAAGTATGAATAGCCTTAATATTTCTTTCATTATTACCTAATTTAACTTTCTCATTTTTTCAAAGAACAAAGACCCAGTCTTGCCCAGGATGACATAATCAGTATGGAACAATAATATAAAAACTCAACTCCCAACAGGGAAAGGGCAGAGTTGAAATAAGAATTCATATCTACTAGCAACCGTTTAAATGCCCTTCTCTTTTTTTTCCCTTTGCTATTTTGTACTTTTCTTTTTCCTTTTCTTGCATCTTATTTTGCCCTTTTATTAAAACTTACAAAGCAAGATACATTAAAAGGGTACACCATTAACCTTCTCAGCCTAAGCTGTATGTAAAAAATACTTTTGGCTGGTCAACATTTATTAATATTTGCTAAATGTTCTATCCAAAAGATAGAGGAAATACCAAAGAAATAGAAGACCGACCCATATCTTTTAAGGAGATTTATACTAGAGTCCAAGAGCATAATAAAAACAAAGGAATAGGCTTGTATCTTCTGCTTTTGCTACGTAATGCAAGTTTTCCTGTGATGGGAAGTGCTTACTCATACTTGTGGCATTCAAGGCGAAAGAGTTGCATCCATTGTTCTCTCCAAAAGTCTGAGTTTCCAGCCTGGACTATGGACAGGATTGGATCACCAAGCTCCTGGGGATCATATAGGAGCATTTACATAGGAAGACTCTATTTAGACAGTTTTAAATGCAAATATAATCTTGGATGGTTTCATATAAATTAAGTTTTATTTATAAAACTCCAGGGGTATTTGCTTCTCAGGGAACACTATCATGAATCATTTGGCAAAGCAAATCATTATTAATTTGATTTTGAAAATATTTTTGTTTATCATTGGTAGTAACTCTGCTTAACTTAATGATATCATAACTATTTAGAATTGTCAGTACACATACAATTACATTGGGGAAATAAAAATGTAATGAAAATAACACTGAAGATTATCTTGCTGGGAATAAAATCTCTTTCTAACCATTTGTCACTTCATTCTGCTTTGAGTAAACAGAACATTGTTTAGACTTTTTAAATAAATGGAAAATGAATGAAAACTTTAACATTAGATAAAACATTTTAAAATATAATTTTCATATGCTAGAAATTGATTTCCGCTCAAAATGTTTCTAATTTCATCCCAATGAAGTTTAAGTACTCTAAAATCATTCAGGTCTCATTGGGCCAGCAGGTGGAGCAGTTCAAAAATTAATGATAGCTCCTGTCTCAATCAATAATGGTGATCAGAAGTGTTCCAAAAGGTTTGTGGTTCCTGTCCTAAATGTCTTCCCAGTATAAGTAATGCCAAAACATTGTATAAAATAAATATACCATCATGACTTTTATTCTCACAAAGCAGCCAAGTAGGAAAATAATTGTGATCACTCTCAATACTTAAAGCCACCTGAATGTTTTCAGTATCATTTATGTGGAATAGAGCAAAAGAAAAATTACACATCTTAATATCCTTCCCAAGCCCCACATAGTATAAACAGAGACCTACAGTATTACATTCTTTTGGAAACATGGAATTTTAAAAGGAAAAAAATATTCATAGAAATACTCCATGGGGCTGAGGGACATACAGCCTTTTAGGTTAACTAGCATGGCAGGCTTTCTCTTTATGTAGTAATGAAGAGAAACACAATAGAATCACTCTTCCATTAGAACAGTCCTTTGCTCATTTACAGTACTCTGTAAACGTTAGCTATCATTATAGTAATTAATAATATTTATTGAGCACATTCTGTATTCCAGGCATGGAATACAGCAGCAAACTAGGCTGATGAAGTTCCAGCACTCCTGGACCTCATATTCACAGTGGGGTTGGTAAACAAGCAAGTAAACAAACGTGATATAATTTCAAGTGGATATAAGTGAGATTTAAAACAAAAATAAGACAAGAGTCTAGAGGTAACTAGAGGAGGATGCATGATATTTGAACAGAAAACAGAGTGACATAAAGGAGCCAGTCACGAGAAAGCCATGCGGAAGAAATTCTAGGCAGGGGGAAGAGTAAATGCAGAGGCCGTGAAGCAGGAGCTGTTTGTCAGGTTCAAGGACTGTCGGAAAGCCGGTGGCTAGAGTGGAATAAGCACTGGGAGGGCATGGTAGGCAGTGGCTCGGCCATCTACAGCCTTCCTTGCCAAGGAGTCTAGATTTTTATCCTGTCTTCAGAGAAGTCATTGGAGGGATTTCATTCAAAAGAGTGGTGTGATGTTTTTCACTATGAAAAGACCAGTCTGGCTTCTTAGTAGAGAAATGATTATTGCAGGAAGAATAGATGGAAAAAAATGACTTAGAAAGGTCAAAAGTTGAAATGATGAATTGTGGTTGGATTCAGGGTGTTTTGAAGATAGAACCAACAGGAGTCGGTGGATTATAAGTAAACAAGGAAATAAAGATGTCTAGGTTTTTAAGAGAGAATATCTTGTATTGAGGTGAAGAAGACTGAGTACAGAGCAGGGTCTGTGTTTGTTTTCGTGAAGACTGGTGATGGGCATATGGATGGTATCTAAAGTTTCTGAGTCATGGAGTTGGTTGAGATTATCTGGGCAGTGAGTATTGATTGACAAGAGGTCTAAACATTGAACTCTGGGAACTCTGGCGTGTTGAGGTTGTGGGGAGAAGGAGTAGAAGGTGGCTCAGCAAAGGGAAGCGAGAGTGAGGGATGTTAAGTGAGAAGGAAAACTTTCAGGAGAGTGCACTGTCCCGGAAGCCAAGGGGAAAAGAGTATCTCAAGATGAGGATGGTGATTCATTGAGTTAAAGACTTGATATGGGCTGGATGACAGCTGAGATTAATCGTTCAACTTAAGATGGAGATCCTAGATGTCTTTAATGAGTATTTTCAATGGAGTGACAGGAGACAAAAGCCTTATTTGAGAGGACTCAAGAAAGAATGAGTTTTAAGAAAGTAGACAGCAAATACAGCTAATTCTTACATGGAGCTCGGGAGCGGGGATGACATGAAATCAGTTTCCTTTTTTTCTTTTTTAAAGATGTTATAGCATGTTCGTATGCTGATAGAAATGATCCTATAGGGAGGGGAAAATATGATGACATAGTAAAGAACAAAGTTCTTAAGAAAACAAAAGGGAAATGGGAAACAATGCATAAATGGAAAAATTGGCCTTTGGTAGAAGTCAAGACAATTTATCCATCGTAACAGGAGAAAAGATAGGGTATTGGAGTATAGATGCAAGGAGGTTGGTATTGGGTGGTAGGATAATGAGGAAATTCCCTTCTGTGTGCTTTAATCTTTTCATTAGCTAAGAAGCAATGTCGTCAGCTGGAATGGAAGAGGTGGGGCAAGACCTGTAAACGTGAGGAAAGACCATGAATAGATGAGGTGGACAGTGTGGTAGAATGAATATAGTATTTGCATTTAGGAAACATGGGTTCAAATCTCAGCTTGGACGTTTAATCCCTTTATGTGAGTGGCAAGTAATTTAATCTCTCTAAACCTCAGTTTCCTCATTCATTAAGTATTGTATAGTCGTACCTGCCATACTTACCACAGGATTAGTGTGGAGATCTTAAAAGGTAGAAGATACGTGTTTGAACATGTCTGTCCTTGACCTAGATAGATTTTTGTTTTGTGTTGTTTTCATTTATTATTTGTGTTTTGCTTTTATTTTGTATTCAAGACTGCCTTACTCTAGACACCTTTACATTTTTTAGGGGTTCAGAATACTTAGTCTCTCTCTGTCAGAAGAGCTAGCTTTATTGGACTCATTAGGAAACTTTGTTTCATTATTAATATTGGGAGGAATAAAGAAGAATACAGAGTCTTCTTCCCTTTGGTCCCAAGTGCAGCTCTGTCCTTATCCTAGCATGTATCCCTTAGTGAGTTTTATTTTGGTTTGGTTTGGTTTGATTTTTAAAGAATATGTGGTAAATTCATGTGAGACATCTTGTTATCCATGGCCACCGTGTCATTTTCTGAGTTTTCTCTCTTAAGTTGTTCTGCTGCTACTCCCTGTTCTCTGTTTCGTTCTCCCAGGTTAATATTTTACTAGAGGCCCTGGTTCTGGGTTGCAGCGTACTATGGGGGAGTGACAAAGTCTATAAAAGTAATGATTCCCCACTGCCACATCAGTGTACCTCCAAATAAAAAAGCACTACGATTCCTTAATGAGACATTACCCCGGCTTCCAGACCAATGTCTGTGCTCCGAAGAGTGCTCATCTATTTATAGGTAGTTGTTAAAAACCACTTAGTAATTAGAAGAAATCATAAAGCAATTATGATTCGTAATAGTGATTATGGCCGAGTGATTACTCCTTCACTAAGATGCTTTGCAAATGTATTAGCACTTCTTTGAATTAGGAACTTGGGCTTGAAATCTGTGAGGAAGCTATATTAGTATGAAAAATGTTCTTTCTTTTGGGACTATGCAGAAAGCTGTAAAATAGCCAGAAAGCCATTGGGAACTTGGCTGAGAGAAAAATCAGGCAAATCAAATTGGCCATTTTATTAGGCATATATTCATCTGGAAAATATCTCTTCATTCAATTGCAGATAAAGCTCTAGTCAATTTAATCTAGTTCATTAGTAATACCAACTCCAAGTTGGGCTGTGATATTTGGTAGTTTCTCTTCCTGAATAATTAGGCGGATATTACATTATTTAATGTAATACCTGGTGGGGTGTGGGACGAATTATTTAAAGTCTATGTATTTGTAAAAATAGGTTTTCAAAAGTCAACATTTTTGAAACACAAATAGACAAAGCATTCATTCATTTTAACTCCTAATGAAAAAATAAATATCCATTCTTTCTATTATTCTGTACTTTTCTAATCTCTTCCTTCCTCTAATTTCTTCTTTGACTCTCTCACTGGATACAATTTCTCTTGCTTGCCCTTCATTTTCTCTTATTTGGAAGCGTATCTGTTCTATACCTACTGCTATCCTACAGATATTCTTAAATACACATCTTCAACAGTCCAGCACGTATTTACTTAGCACCTACTGTGTTAGATGCAAGAGGATTGATAACTGAGATATGATCCCTGCCTTCAAGAAGGGAAAAGGCCTATGTCTAAAAAGTAATTACAGTTTTATTATTAACTGTTTTAAAAGTGTAAGTTGTACCAGTATGTCTAGAGTATGCTAAAAGTCTAGTTATTAAGAACATGGGCTTTGGAGTTACACAATCTCCACCATTTTTAACTTTGTGACCTTGGGTGAGTCACTTAATCTCTCCAAACTCCTCTATAAAACAGAGGGGAAGATTAAATAAAACAATGTGTGTAAAACCTCAATACATTACCTACCATTTTATAGTCATTCACGTTGCTAGTTTTCATTAATAATAATGTTTTAATAGTATAGCAATTTTTAGTAGTTGATGTATTATATTTTTTATAAATCATATTGACATAGGACAAATATCATTATCCATTTCTATTAAAAAAAATCTCAGGATAAATTCAAGTTCCTTAGCACACCACATGAGATTTACTGAGTCTGGCTGCAGTAAAGGTTGGAGCGAGAATAGCCTCCATCTGTAACTACTCTGCCCCTTTGCTCCTCCATGGAACTAGTGCTCTTCCATATGTCAGGAATGTCTCCTTCCCCACATCAGCCAGGACAATTTTCACACATTGCTGTGACCTGCCTGATTTATCTGTGTGAAGCACTAATCAAATAAAAAAGAAAACATCATAAAATTTTTTATTAAAGGGCAGTTATTCAACAAATGTTGGGTAAATTGCATAACATTTTGGAAAAATACTCAAGTTAGATTCTAATTCCATAGCATATAGCAGGATAAATTTCAGTCAGATTAAAAGTTAAAGCCAAGAGTAGTGCTAAAATTTTTAAAAGGGAGAGGGGAGGAAACACAAAAAGGATAAAGGAATTGAAGAAATTGAAAAAGGAAATGAATAGATTTGCCTACATAATATAAAACATGCATGTCTCTATACATAAAATTTTTAAAGCATTAATATTTGTCAAAATTATGATAGATAAAAGGATAATATATTTTAACTTTTTAATAAAAAACCTCCAATTGTAAAATGAAAACACGGTATTAAATAACAACATACAGAAGAATGAATTCATTTTTAACAAATATTTTTAAAACTCACCCATGTCAGTGATGAAGGAAATATGAATTGAAGTAAAAAATAGTATTCTGTTTAGCATATGAAATTATTGGAAATTAAAAAGGATAATACTCGGTGGTGAGAGTACTGTGAGCTGTGACATTCCTAGACACTGCTAAACAATCTTCATTAATCCAACCTTCCTAGAAAGAAATATGATAATATCTTTGAAAGTTTAAATAAAAAAAAGCTTTATAAAATGTCTGTTCCCGGTCTTGAAATTCCATTTCTAGGCATCTATCCGAAAGGAAAAAAGTGTGTTGTCAAGATAGTATGTATACACAGATGTTCATTACAATGTTATTTATAATAGCAAAAAAAACAAAACAAAAAGAAAACCTAGGAATCTTTCCTAATAAGACCAATGTCTCTTTAAGAGTAAGTCATTTGTAACCACTTGAATGTAAACTTAAGTTTTTGAAAGCGAGTCAGTGGAAAAAGTATTTTTGTTTTTATTTGTTTTCACATAGCCCTACTTTGCAGATTCTAGTATTGAGATATTTAGGTTTGCGTTGTCAAACAGTAGAGGATCACTTACTAACCTCCTGAATAGTTTTGAAAACCTCTTTCAAGAAAAAGATATAACTAGTCATTAATAATTCTTAGCAAACTATACTCTTCCCACTGTGAGAAGCACTAAAGAGAATGCTTTTATTCTGAGTCACTATACATATGGCAGACGCCTAGAAGAATTTCCTCTCCAGTGATGCATTATAAGCTGAATATCTTTTGGTTTCTCAATCCAAAGAAATGAATGTGCCCCATTTCCATACTTTCATGTATTCTGAAAATTTTGTTGTTACTACCAAGTAAAATACATAGATATGGTCTTTATTAGAGTAGTATTATTCACACCACCTGTGTTTTATTTTAATTTACATTCTCCTAAAAAAGGATTCCACTTATTTTACAAACAATGTTTTCCAGCAGACCATCCGATAGAATATAAACATGTCTCAGAAATTTGATTATGTCAGAAAGTTAGAACTCACTTTACTTAAAAAAAAGTCTGGGAGGTAAGAGGGATTTCCAAATGTCATTATCCTCAGATACATAAAATTTTACACATTTATGTTCTATTCATTATTTTGTGTATGATTCCGAAGACTAATACAGTTTGGCAGAAGCACTATAATCTCAGTTTTAAAGTGTTTCCATTGGTAATGGAGAATTCTTCTGTTGTACTTGCTTCAACTATTAGATGTAGGTCTTCCATGCCATCTCTGTAGGTATTTTCTGTTATTTTTTAAATGGTATCAGGAGATTTGTAAGACAAATGCCAAACAAGTGTCATCTTCTCCTGAGATGAACTGTCCTGAGAAACCAGTGACTGAGCTAGTAATGTATTACTTTGCTGGTCTGAAAACACAGAAAGGATTGCACCTTGAACTACACAAGAGTGACATGGATAATACCGGAGTAGAATTTAAAAGCAGGGTGGTCTTTTTATTATTATTATTATTTTTTATTATT